>NW_027514803.1:0-600000 GCF_048772815.1 Callospermophilus lateralis | reverse complement strand
CATAAATATGAATGAATTTAGGAAGTGTGTAATAAGACACATATTTCATGTTTTGAAAAATCTTGAGAGTGTATCTATATATATATATACATATTTATATACACAAACAGAGAGAGACATTAAAAATTGCAATATATATGCCAAACGAAATTCACCATGAAATGTATATCATCCACAGATCCAAATATATTCATTTTACTGAACATTGATTTATGTATAATGTTGTTCAACTAGGAAGCTCACTCACATTTTAATTAAATGTTCATTCAGCATTTAGGAGGAGTGATCTCTTCTTCCAATTTGTATCTGCCAAATCAGCCACCTCACAACAATGTACGTGTGGTACCAGGTAGGATTCTATATGTGCATATAAAAATACGTGTGCTGAATAGGCTACAGAGAAAGGGGGACAGGAATTCATTATTTGTTAACTTTAAAAACGCATGGAGAACTATTTCAACAAATAATTGACTAGATTTATAACTGCTACACTATACCATGCAAAAGGCAACTCCAACTATAAAACATACCTCCTCTAAACTGCCTGTATTTCTATTCTGTTTGTGTTATTTTTCTCCATCATATTAGGATTAGTAGTCAGAGTCTAATAGGGTATATGTTAGTTTCAGGGATTCAGTATTTCTAATGGAAAATAGGAAATTGAATCCAATGTGTATGCAAATATGTGCTACACAACATTCTTCCCACTTTCATCCAGAACATTGCCTTGACATTACATTCTCCTCAAGTAAGACACAATTAGAGGATAAGAGTTAGAAAATCTGTGAATATATATCTGGAATGGAGAATACTCAGGAGTTTACAACTTTGGAGGTGGTAGAGAAGATTCTAAAAGTAAGGAACAGGGTAAACATTCCAGAAACATGCAGCTCTGCTGGCCTACATACTTTTTGAGAAACTGCCTCTAAGGGTGGGCACTTGAAATATTTGAAGTTCTGAGGAGATTTAGTTCATTTGTAGAGAGACCATCAAAGCTGGGTCTGCATCTATGTTACTTGGAGGACATGGTTTCTTATTATCCAATGAACATGAGGCAGCATTGCTGAATTCTCTCTTTGTAGGTAAACTATGGACACTGGGGTCTAAGTGTCTTTCAGTGTGGACTGTGAAGCCAATTGGTCATCCTCCACTTTTCGTGGTGTTTCTCACTGCTCCACTGGGAGTTTGGTATTTGCTTCAAGAAATACAAGGAGTTAAAATGGGACAGAGTGGTGGAGGGAGTTCTTTAAGGTGTGGTGAGTCAGGGTCTTCAGGAGAATGCACCAACCAAGGTTCTATCCCACGTAGATTGCCCCCTTGAGAATAGCAATATGATTCTGAACATTGCAGTGAATCCTCTCCATATAACAAGATGCCTTTACATATATGGGTCTGCTGGCTGCACCATGTCAGTCACAAGCCATTTGGAAGCCAATGGCTGATCCACATGGCCACAACACAGATGTTTTATCACACAATTGCATACCACTGCTCTAGGCCAACTACTCACCAGGCTCCAACTTACTGGCATATCTGTTCTACACCATTTTCATGAAACAAAGTCAATCAAGGCAGTGTCTGGTATACTCAGGATCAGAAACAGGACATCAAAAGTTTTTTCAGTGCCAGCTGAACATGAAAATATCAAAAATTTCATGGTAATTGTCTAGCCATTTTTCATGGATGAAGTTTGCGGCTCTGAGGGCTTCAATTAATTCAGGAACCATTAAATGGTGAAGAAGCTAATTTCAATGAAAGCACTGGAGCACTCTCACAGGCATGGTTTCCCTAAGGGTGGCCAAAATGTCACATGAAGCCAGGCCCATTGAGATCTACAATGTGAGGTCCATGTGTGTTTTAAACTCAAATATGGCTGCCAAGTCTTTAAGAAAAATTGTATGTAATATCCGGGCTGAAATTCCCAGTGTTCTGTGGAAATCCAACCTGGGCCTAGATCTCAGGTTCCAAGGGCGACTCTCATGTGTGGCCTCCTAAAATCCCAACACAATTCATGGCAATACTTCTCTGAGGTCAGTTAAAGAACTCAGTCTCTAAGGGGAATCACACCAGAGTTCAAGCCCAGTGGAACAGTCATCTCTTCCAACCGCCACACAAATGACCACAATTAAAACCAAAACACTCCCACATGGTCCTCATCTTCTTCCATATAGACACTCCTTATAACGTCTGGCTGGAGTTTTCAATGAGGTCCACAGCCCAAGTCAGTGTCCAAATTAAGGTCCTGTTCCCCTCATTTGTCTAACATCAAGGTGGCCTGGACACACTTCCTGTAAACCAGGAGTGATCAAATAGGCCTGCCATTAATACTGCTCGGCTTTTTCAATTAGAGGCCTTCTGACTCTGTGGTTTAGATTCTTTATGTGAATTTGAGTCATGAGAAAACACAAGCCCCTCTGCAGAGATTTGAAGAACTCATTTGGCCCAAAGGATTCCTATTCTCCCTTCATGGAATTCAGGATCCTAACAGAGGAAGGTAAAAGAATTCATTCACAATGAGTGAATATTTGCCATTTTGGTTTTGGATGGACACATGGGATCTTTCTTTTAATCCATCAGGTGCTAAGAATCTAAGCCACTGCCTCACACAGGGCCAAGAGGCTGATTCAGACACATCCTTTTCCAAAGCAATTAAGCAAAGAGGCACAGGTGATGCCCATTCATTTCCATTTGAAAACTGTTTTCTTCAGGGTTCACAAAGGTGTGGCCTGAGGCAAAGACCTTCCTGACACTCAGAGCAACAGAAAAATAGGTAAGCAAAAGGCCCAAAGCAGGGTTTCTCTACTGAGACTTTCTTTGTCACACTGATATCTGAGTTTTCTGAGATGCTTGCAATTCCCTTCAGCTATCCATTATATGGCAATATCACAGAGCTTGGAGGTGGTACATATCTTGGACAGAAAACCATGAGCCTGCTCTGAAGAGTGGCCAGAATTCAGGAAAAAAACAGGAACTCCGGAAGATAGTAGGTGTTGCCCGTCCCTAAAGCAACCTGCAGTCCACTCATAAATTGGGCAGGATGAATGTTGGCAAGCTTTCTACTAGACAGGACACATCCATTGATGCATTATCTTTTATAATGTCTACAACCACGGACACAGTGGGATACACAGGCATACAAACAATCGCCTTGTCAAATGACTTACTATAAACAGTCCACTCCAAAACAAACAAACCGCCTTTCTTACCTATTCTCAGAACATGAGACTAAACCACAAAATCACAACCACACCCACAACGACACCTCCTTTATTCAAGTAGGTCTGTGACTAATTGGAATGTACTCTGACTGATGGGCCATACTATGTTTCCTTGAAATGGCCTGTCCTTCTCAGATCGGGTCTCCTTGGCCAACACTGTGAAGTTTTCAGGAGCCAGTGGTGAGCCACTACCTGCTTTCTCAGGAAATTCCCCTTTTCAGAGCTCTCCTGGCATTTGGCAATCCTCACATCAGTAGGTACCAAGAAGACTTACTCTGTCCTTGGTTATTCCAAACAACTGAGCCCACTGGGAAAGAAACTGGGACTGACTCTGGGTGCCTGGCTTCCTGGATCCCAAGTTCAGAGAGATCCGTCATCAAGGAAGAGAGGTAGGTCACTTCATTCAGGAACTGAATGAGGTTACTGCCGTGGCAACCACTTTGTCCTAACAATTGCTTTCAAGGGTCCCATGAGATGGAGGCTGCCCCTACTTCCTGTGACACTTTCACAAGTTAGATTGGTATATCAACCATTGGCACCTGGGAACAGCTCTCCACACAGGCCTGGTTTGGTCCATCTTCTCTACATTAAGAAGAGAGAAGCTGATTCAGACACAACCCTTCATCCTGACCAGGTTGTTTCCCATGGAGGATGACTTTTGGTCTCTTAGGTCCTCCATAGCTGCTTACAACTTCTCCAGGAATCATTTCTGCATGGACCTTTGAGTTTCTCAGCATGTGGAAGATCCCCTATATTCCTGTATTGTAAGACCAACTCTATCCCTTCTCTTCTGTAAAGTTAAATTGACTGAACAGTGTATGGTTAGGTTAACTAACATGTTCGATTTGGATTAGGAATCTTTCTGCGCGATGAATAATGGTATTGTGAAACTGCGATATTTACAAGAATATATAGGTGAAATATAAGTATGAAAACAGAAATCTAGCTAAGATATGAAGCCCAAAAGGCATTGGGCCCTTGATTGGGATACGTAGCTTTGAATTATGTTCTGCACTGATGTGTCAGGTAAATCGATATACAATGGCTTAGGTCCTTGTACCATGGATGATTAAATGTAGAAGAGAACTTCCAGTCAAAAGGGATAGTCGGTAGGATTCGGAAGATTCTCAGTAGGTTTAGAAAGAAGAGTGAGTATAGGATTTGGACCAAATGTTGTTTAGCAATAGGGTTTCCGGTAGACAGTGAATGTTAATGTCAGCACAAGTGAAGAGACTGTCACAATGATGAACTGGGGAAAATAGTTAGGAAAGCTGATATCAATAGAGACATTACGAAATCAGGCAAAGTATAAAGTGAGTGATAGGATTAGATATTTTCAACAGGGTTGAGTTTGAATATATAATCTAAGAAAGAAACAAATATGTAGTGACCAATAGGATTGACATTTGACAGCATTAGGCAACCTGGACATGGATGTTTAGTAATCCATGCTCACTTTTCATTTAGTCTTTGCTACAATCTTAAGTGTGACCTTTGCTTTTTTTGTCCAGAATATTACTGTGATAAAACGTACATGTAGATCAGGTGACATGACTCTTTCTTCCACCATTTCTAGCAGCAACATTTTCAAGACGTATAAATTAGTAATGGGGGTAAAAAGAGGTGTACCCTTTGTCTGTGCATATAGAGATACTGCATGAATAGACCATACTGTGAATAAATAATATATCTGGTTCTGACTTTAAATAATGGATTGAAATTATATCTGAAAAAATACAGGAAATCTTATATTGACATACAAACATTCATTCCATCCAGTTATATATCTAATGGCCACATAAAGGTTATGGTTTATCATGAAGGGTGTGTGAGTTTTGCTTCAAAAGTGATTATGGAAATCGAAAATAATGTGTTTGGAAAGAAGTCTCATGAAAAGACCAGTCAAGAAACCTGGAGGAATACATGTTTCATGAAGCAGGAAGTGATTGTGAAACAAATGCGTATAAATTTGTGAACTTGTGGATGAAGTATATATTTCCTATGATTTGTAAAAACTGAAGAAATAGTAATGTACCAGTGTTGAATGAAAATAAACGTCAGAATACACATCATGTCCCATACGAATCTACTTGATTGATGTTAATCTGGGTCAGTTACTGTACAAATATTAGGATTTGTAAGCACCATTTACTGAAGTTAGTTTTCAGAACTATGAAACAAATGTGTATTTCAGGTGGATGAATATTTCTGAGAATAATTTTGTGAAAAGTTTATTATAAATCCACATTTTTGAACATGGATGAACTTAGGGAGTGTATTTAAGAAACATATATTTCATATTTTAAAAATCAGGACAGTGTGTATATATATATATATATATATATATATATATATATATATATATATATTCATAATTATATATATGTGTATATACATATATATGTGTCTATATATATATATACACACACACACACACATACACACAAAACACACACACAGACATTTAAATGTAGTTATATATATGCCAATCGAAGTTCATCATAAAATATATAGCATCCACAGATGCAAAAGTATTTATTTTACTGAACAAGGATTTATGTATAATGTTGTTCTACTAGAAAGCTCACCCATAGTTTGAATTTTCAGTTCCAACAGCGTTTAGAGGAGTGATCTCTTCTCACAAGTTGTATCTGCCAAGTCAGTCACCTCACAAAAATGAACGTGTGATACCAGGTAGAATTCTATATAAGCATATAAAAATAAATGTGCTGAATAGGCTACAGAGAAAGGGAGAGGAATTTACATATTTGTTAACTTTAACAACACATGGAGAACTATTTCAATTAAAAATTGACTAGATTTATAACACCTACCCTTTATCATGCAAATGGCAAGTCCAACTATACCCCATGCCTCCTCTAAATTGCTTGTATTTCTATTATGTTTGGGTTGTTTTTCTCCATCATGTTTGGATTAGTAGACAGAGTATAGTAGGGTATGGGTTATTGTCAGGGATTCAGTATATTCAATGGAATATAGGAAAATGAATCCAATGTGTATAAAATATATGCTACACAATTATCTTCCCACTCTCATCCAGAACAATGCCTTTACATTACCTTCACCCCAAGTAAGACACAATTAGAGTAGAAGAGTTTGAAAATCCGTGAATGCATATCTGGGGTGGAAACAGTACTAAGAAACAAATAAGTATTTCAGGTGGATGAATATTTCTGAGAATAATCTTGTGAAAAGTTGATTATAAATCCACAACATAAATATGAATGAATTTAGGAAGTGTGTAATAAGACACATATTTCATGTTTTGAAAAATCTTGAGAGTGTATCTATATATATATATACATATTTATATACACAAACAGAGAGAGACATTAAAAATTGCAATATATATGCCAAACGAAATTCACCATGAAATGTATATCATCCACAGATCCAAATATATTCATTTTACTGAACATTGATTTATGTATAATGTTGTTCAACTAGGAAGCTCACTCACATTTTAATTAAATGTTCATTCAGCATTTAGGAGGAGTGATCTCTTCTTCCAATTTGTATCTGCCAAATCAGCCACCTCACAAGAATGTACGTGTGGTACCAGGTAGGATTCTATATGTGCATATAAAAATACGTGTGCTGAATAGGCTACAGAGAAAGGGGGACAGGAATTCATTATTTGTTAACTTTAAAAACGCATGGAGAACTATTTCAACAAATAATTGACTAGATTTATAACTGCTACACTATACCATGCAAAAGGCAACTCCAACTATAAAACATACCTCCTCTAAACTGCCTGTATTTCTATTCTGTTTGTGTTATTTTTCTCCATCATATTAGGATTAGTAGTCAGAGTCTAATAGGGTATATGTTAGTTTCAGGGATTCAGTATTTCTAATGGAAAATAGGAAATTGAATCCAATGTGTATGCAAATATGTGCTACACAACATTCTTCCCACTTTCATCCAGAACAATGCCTTGACATTACATTCTCCTCAAGTAAGACACAATTAGAGGATAAGAGTTAGAAAATCTGTGAATATATATCTGGAATGGAGAATACTCAGGAGTTTACAACTTTGGAGGTGGTAGAGAAGATTCTAAAAGTAAGGAACAGGGTAAACATTCCAGAAACATGCAGCTCTGCTGGCCTACATACTTTTTGAGAAACTGCCTCTAAGGGTGGGCACTTGAAATATTTGAAGTTCTGAGGAGATTTAGTTCATTTGTAGAGAGACCATCAAAGCTGGGTCTGCATCTATGTTACTTGGAGGACATGGTTTCTTATTATCCAATGAACATGAGGCAGCATTGCTGAATTCTCTCTTTGTAGGTAAACTATGGACACTGGGGTCTAAGTGTCTTTCAGTGTGGACTGTGAAGCCAATTGGTCATCCTCCACTTTTCGTGGTGTTTCTCACTGCTCCACTGGGAGTTTGGTATTTGCTTCAAGAAATACAAGGAGTTAAAATGGGACAGAGTGGTGGAGGGAGTTCTTTAAGGTGTGGTGAGTCAGGGTCTTCAGGAGAATGCACCAACCAAGGTTCTATCCCACGTAGATTGCCCCCTTGAGAATAGCAATATGATTCTGAACATTGCAGTGAATCCTCTCCATATAACAAGATGCCTTTACATATATGGGTCTGCTGGCTGCACCATGTCAGTCACAAGCCATTTGGAAGCCAATGGCTGATCCACATGGCCACAACACAGATGTTTTATCACACAATTGCATACCACTGCTCTAGGCCAACTACTCACCAGGCTCCAACTTACTGGCATATCTGTTCTACACCATTTTCATGAAACAAAGTCAATCAAGGCAGTGTCTGGTATACTCAGGATCAGAAACAGGACATCAAAAGTTTTTTCAGTGCCAGCTGAACATGAAAATATCAAAAATTTCATGGTAATTGTCTAGCCATTTTTCATGGATGAAGTTTGCGGCTCTGAGGGCTTCAATTAATTCAGGAACCATTAAATGGTGAAGAAGCTAATTTCAATGAAAGCACTGGAGCACTCTCACAGGCATGGTTTCCCTAAGGGTGGCCAAAATGTCACATGAAGCCAGGCCCATTGAGATCTACAATGTGAGGTCCATGTGTGTTTTAAACTCAAATATGGCTGCCAAGTCTTTAAGAAAAATTGTATGTAATATCCGGGCTGAAATTCCCAGTGTTCTGTGGAAATCCAACCTGGGCCTAGATCTCAGGTTCCAAGGGCGACTCTCATGTGTGGCCTCCTAAAATCCCAACACAATTCATGGCAATACTTCTCTGAGGTCAGTTAAAGAACTCAGTCTCTAAGGGGAATCACACCAGAGTTCAAGCCCAGTGGAACAGTCATCTCTTCCAACCGCCACACAAATGACCACAATTAAAACCAAAACACTCCCACATGGTCCTCATCTTCTTCCATATAGACACTCCTTATAACGTCTGGCTGGAGTTTTCAATGAGGTCCACAGCCCAAGTCAGTGTCCAAATTAAGGTCCTGTTCCCCTCATTTGTCTAACATCAAGGTGGCCTGGACACACTTCCTGTAAACCAGGAGTGATCAAATAGGCCTGCCATTAATACTGCTCGGCTTTTTCAATTAGAGGCCTTCTGACTCTGTGGTTTAGATTCTTTATGTGAATTTGAGTCATGAGAAAACACAAGCCCCTCTGCAGAGATTTGAAGAACTCATTTGGCCCAAAGGATTCCTATTCTCCCTTCATGGAATTCAGGATCCTAACAGAGGAAGGTAAAAGAATTCATTCACAATGAGTGAATATTTGCCATTTTGGTTTTGGATGGACACATGGGATCTTTCTTTTAATCCATCAGGTGCTAAGAATCTAAGCCACTGCCTCACACAGGGCCAAGAGGCTGATTCAGACACATCCTTTTCCAAAGCAATTAAGCAAAGAGGCACAGGTGATGCCCATTCATTTCCATTTGAAAACTGTTTTCTTCAGGGTTCACAAAGGTGTGGCCTGAGGCAAAGACCTTCCTGACACTCAGAGCAACAGAAAAATAGGTAAGCAAAAGGCCCAAAGCAGGGTTTCTCTACTGAGACTTTCTTTGTCACACTGATATCTGAGTTTTCTGAGATGCTTGCAATTCCCTTCAGCTATCCATTATATGGCAATATCACAGAGCTTGGAGGTGGTACATATCTTGGACAGAAAACCATGAGCCTGCTCTGAAGAGTGGCCAGAATTCAGGAAAAAAACAGGAACTCCGGAAGATAGTAGGTGTTGCCCGTCCCTAAAGCAACCTGCAGTCCACTCATAAATTGGGCAGGATGAATGTTGGCAAGCTTTCTACTAGACAGGACACATCCATTGATGCATTATCTTTTATAATGTCTACAACCACGGACACAGTGGGATACACAGGCATACAAACAATCGCCTTGTCAAATGACTTACTATAAACAGTCCACTCCAAAACAAACAAACCGCCTTTCTTACCTATTCTCAGAACATGAGACTAAACCACAAAATCACAACCACACCCACAACGACACCTCCTTTATTCAAGTAGGTCTGTGACTAATTGGAATGTACTCTGACTGATGGGCCATACTATGTTTCCTTGAAATGGCCTGTCCTTCTCAGATCGGGTCTCCTTGGCCAACACTGTGAAGTTTTCAGGAGCCAGTGGTGAGCCACTACCTGCTTTCTCAGGAAATTCCCCTTTTCAGAGCTCTCCTGGCATTTGGCAATCCTCACATCAGTAGGTACCAAGAAGACTTACTCTGTCCTTGGTTATTCCAAACAACTGAGCCCACTGGGAAAGAAACTGGGACTGACTCTGGGTGCCTGGCTTCCTGGATCCCAAGTTCAGAGAGATCCGTCATCAAGGAAGAGAGGTAGGTCACTTCATTCAGGAAGTGAATGAGGTTACTGCCGTGGCAACCACTTTGTCCTAACAATTGCTTTCAAGGGTCCCATGAGATGGAGGCTGCCCCTACTTCCTGTGACACTTTCACAAGTTAGATTGGTATATCAACCATTGGCACCTGGGAACAGCTCTCCACACAGGCCTGGTTTGGTCCATCTTCTCTACATTAAGAAGAGAGAAGCTGATTCAGACAAAACCCTTCATCCTGACCAGGTTGTTTGCCATGGAGGATGACTTTTGGTCTCTTAGGTCCTCCATAGCTGCTTACAACTTCTCCAGGAATCATTTCTGCATGGACCTTTGAGTTTCTCAGCATGTGGAAGATCCCCTATATTCCTGTATTGTAAGACCAACTCTATCCCTGCTCTTCTGTAAAGTTAAATTGACTGAACAGTGTATGGTTAGGTTAACTAACATGTTCGATTTGGATTAGGAATCTTTCTGCGCGATGAATAATGGTATTGTGAAACTGCGATATTTACAAGAATATATAGGTGAAATATAAGTATGAAAACAGAAATCTAGCTAAGATATGAAGCCCAAAAGGCATTGGGCCCTTGATTGGGATACGTAGCTTTGAATTATGTTCTGCACTGATGTGTCAGGTAAATCGATATACAATGGCTTAGGTCCTTGTACCATGGATGATTAAATGTAGAAGAGAACTTCCAGTCAAAAGGGATAGTCGGTAGGATTCGGAAGATTCTCAGTAGGTTTAGAAAGAAGAGTGAGTATAGGATTTGGACCAAATGTTGTTTAGCAATAGGGTTTCCGGTAGACAGTGAATGTTAATGTCAGCACAAGTGAAGAGACTGTCACAATGATGAACTGGGGAAAATAGTTAGGAAAGCTGATATCAATAGAGACATTACGAAATCAGGCAAAGTATAAAGTGAGTGATAGGATTAGATATTTTCAACAGGGTTGAGTTTGAATATATAATCTAAGAAAGAAACAAATATGTAGTGACCAATAGGATTGACATTTGACAGCATTAGGCAACCTGGACATGGATGTTTAGTAATCCATGCTCACTTTTCATTTAGTCTTTGCTACAATCTTAAGTGTGACCTTTGCTTTTTTTGTCCAGAATATTACTGTGATAAAACGTACATGTAGATCAGGTGACATGACTCTTTCTTCCACCATTTCTAGCAGCAACATTTTCAAGACGTATAAATTAGTAATGGGGGTAAAAAGAGGTGTACCCTTTGTCTGTGCATATAGAGATACTGCATGAATAGACCATACTGTGAATAAATAATATATCTGGTTCTGACTTTAAATAATGGATTGAAATTATATCTGAAAAAATACAGGAAATCTTATATTGACATACAAACATTCATTCCATCCAGTTATATATCTAATGGCCACATAAAGGTTATGGTTTATCATGAAGGGTGTGTGAGTTTTGCTTCAAAAGTGATTATGGAAATCGAAAATAATGTGTTTGGAAAGAAGTCTCATGAAAAGACCAGTCAAGAAACCTGGAGGAATACATGTTTCATGAAGCAGGAAGTGATTGTGAAACAAATGCGTATAAATTTGTGAACTTGTGGATGAAGTATATATTTCCTATGATTTGTAAAAACTGAAGAAATAGTAATGTACCAGTGTTGAATGAAAATAAACGTCAGAATACACATCATGTCCCATACGAATCTACTTGATTGATGTTAATCTGGGTCAGTTACTGTACAAATATTAGGATTTGTAAGCACCATTTACTGAAGTTAGTTTTCAGAACTATGAAACAAATGTGTATTTCAGGTGGATGAATATTTCTGAGAATAATTTTGTGAAAAGTTTATTATAAATCCACATTTTTGAACATGGATGAACTTAGGGAGTGTATTTAAGAAACATATATTTCATATTTTAAAAATCAGGACAGTGTGTATATATATATATATATATATATATATATTCATAATTATATATATGTGTATATACATATATATGTGTCTATATATATATATACACACACACACACACATACACACAAAACACACACACAGACATTTAAATGTAGTTATATATATGCCAATCGAAGTTCATCATAAAATATATAGCATCCACAGATGCAAAAATATTTATTTTACTGAACAAGGATTTATGTATAATGTTGTTCTACTAGAAAGCTCACCCATAGTTTGAATTTTCAGTTCCAACAGCGTTTAGAGGAGTGATCTCTTCTCACAAGTTGTATCTGCCAAGTCAGTCACCTCACAAAAATGAACGTGTGATACCAGGTAGAATTCTATATAAGCATATAAAAATAAATGTGCTGAATAGGCTACAGAGAAAGGGAGAGGAATTTACATATTTGTTAACTTTAACAACACATGGAGAACTATTTCAATTAAAAATTGACTAGATTTATAACACCTACCCTTTATCATGCAAATGGCAAGTCCAACTATACCCCATGCCTCCTCTAAATTGCTTGTATTTCTATTATGTTTGGGTTGTTTTTCTCCATCATGTTTGGATTAGTAGACAGAGTATAGTAGGGTATGGGTTATTGTCAGGGATTCAGTATATTCAATGTAATATAGGAAAATGAATCCAATGTGTATAAAATATATGCTACACAATTATCTTCCCACTCTCATCCAGAACAATGCCTTTACATTACCTTCACCCCAAGTAAGACACAATTAGAGTAGAAGAGTTTGAAAATCCGTGAATGCATATCTGGGGTGGAAACAGTACTAAGAAACAAATAAGTATTTCAGGTGGATGAATATTTCTGAGAATAATCTTGTGAAAAGTTGATTATAAATCCACAACATAAATATGAATGAATTTAGGAAGTGTGTAATAAGACACATATTTCATGTTTTGAAAAATCTTGAGAGTGTATCTATATATATATATATATATACATATTTATATACACAAACAGAGAGAGACATTAAAAATTGCAATATATATGCCAAACGAAATTCACCATGAAATGTATATCATCCACAGATCCAAATATATTCATTTTACTGAACATTGATTTATGTATAATGTTGTTCAACTAGGAAGCTCACTCACATTTAAATTAAATGTTCATTCAGCATTTAGGAGGAGTGATCTCTTCTTCCAATTTGTATCTGCCAAATCAGCCACCTCACAAGAATGTACGTGTGGTACCAGGTAGGATTCTATATGTGCATATAAAAATACGTGTGCTGAATAGGCTACAGAGAAAGGGGGACAGGAATTCATTATTTGTTAACTTTAAAAACGCATGGAGAACTATTTCAACAAATAATTGACTAGATTTATAACTGCTACACTATACCATGCAAAAGGCAACTCCAACTATAAAACATACCTCCTCTAAACTGCCTGTATTTCTATTCTGTTTGTGTTATTTTTCTCCATCATATTAGGATTAGTAGTCAGAGTCTAATAGGGTATATGTTAGTTTCAGGGATTCAGCATTTCTAATGGAAAATAGGAAATTGAATCCAATGTGTATGCAAATATGTGCTACACAACATTCTTCCCACTTTCATCCAGAACAATGCCTTGACATTACACTCTCCTCAAGTAAGACACAATTAGAGGATAAGAGTTAGAAAATCTGTGAATATATATCTGGAATGGAGAATACTCAGGAGTTTACAACTTTGGAGGTGGTAGAGAAGATTCTAAAAGTAAGGAACAGGGTAAACATTCCACAAACATGCAGCTCTGCTGGCCTACATACTTTTTGATAAACTGCTTCTAAGGGTGGGCACTTGAAATATTTGATGTTCTGAGGAGATTTAGTTCATTTGTAGAGAGACCATCAAAGCTGGGTCTGCATCTATGTTACTTGGAGGACATGGTTTCTTATTATCCAATGAACATGAGGCAGCGGTGCTGAATTCTCTCTTTGTAGGTAAACTATGGACACTGGGGTCTAAGTGTCTTTCAGTGTGGACTGTGAAGCCAATTGGTCATCCTCCACTTTTCTTGGTGTTTCTCGCTGCTCAACTGGGAGTTTGGTATTTGCTTCAAGAAATACAAGGAGTTAAAATGGGACAGAGTGGTGGAGGGAGTTCTTTAAGGTGTGGTGAGTCAGGGTCTTCAGGAGAATGCACCAACCAAGGTTCTATCCCACGTAGATTGCCCCCTTGAGAATAGCAATATGATTCTGAACATTGCAGTGAATCCTCTCCATATAACAAGATGCCTTTACATATATGGGTCTGCTGGCTGCACCATGTCAGTCACAAGCCATTTGGAAGCCAATGGCTGATCCACATGGCCACAACACAGATGTTTTATCACACAATTGCATACCACTGCTCTAGGCCAACTACTCACCAGGCTCCAACTTACTGGCATATCTGTTCTACACCATTTTCATGAAACAAAGTCAATCAAGGCAGTGTCTGGTATACTCAGGATCAGAAACAGGACATCCAAAGTTTTTTCAGTGCCAGCTGAACATGAAAATATCAAAAATTTCATGGTGATTTTCTAGCCATTTTTCACGGATGAAGTTTGCGGCTCTGAAGGCTTCAATTAATTCAGGAACCATTAAATGGTGAAGAAGCTAATTTCAATGAAAGCACTGGAGCACTCTCACAGGCATGGTTTCCCTAAGGGTGGCCAAAATGTCACATGAAGCCAGGCCCATTGAGATCTACAATGTGAGGTCCATGTGTGTTTTAAACTCAAATATGGCTGCCAAGTGTTTAAGAAAAATTGTATGTAATATCCGGGCTGAAATTCCCAGTGTTCTGTGGAAATCCAACCTGGGCCTAGATCTCAGGTTCCAAGGGCGACTCTCATGTGTGGCCTCCTAAAATCCCAACACAATTCATGGCAATACTTCTCTGAGGTCAGTTAAAGAACTCAGTCTCTAAGGGGAATCACACCAGAGTTCAAGCCCAGTGGAACAGTCATCTCTTCCAACCGCCACACAAATGACCACAATTAAAACCAAAACACTCCCACATGGTCCTCATCTTCTTCCATATAGACACTCCTTATAACGTCTGGCTGGAGTTTTCAATGAGGTCCACAGCCCAAGTCAGTGTCCAAATTAAGGTCCTGTTCCCCTCATTTGTCTAACACCAAGGTGGCCTGGACACACTTCCTGTAAACCAGGAGTGATCAAATAGGCCTGACATTAATACTGCTCAGCTTTTTCAATTTGAGGCCTTCTGACTCTGTGGTTTAGATTCTTTATGTGAATTTGAGTCATGAGAAAACCCAAGCCCCTCTGCAGAGATTTGAAGAACTCATTTGGCCCAAAGGATTCCTATTCTCCCTTGATGGAATTCAGGATCCTAACAGAGGAAGGTAAAAGAATTCATTCACAATGAGTGAATATTTGCCATTTTGGTTTTGGATGGACACATGGGATCTTTCTTTTGATCCATCAGGTGCTAAGAATCTAAGCCACTGCCTCACACAGGGCCAAGAGGCTGATTCAGACACATCCTTTTCCAAAGCAATTAAGCAAAGTGCCACAGGTGATGCCCATTCATTTCCATTTGAAAACTGTTTTCTTCAGGGTTCACAAAGGTGTGGCCTGAGGCAAAGACCTTCCTGACACTCAGAGCAACAGAAAAATAGGTAAGCAAAAGGTCCAAAGCAGGGTTTTTCTACTGAGACTTTCTTTGTCACACTGATATCTGAGTTTTCTGAGATGCTTGCTATTCCCTTCAGCTATCCATTATATGGCAATGTCACAGAGCTTGGAGGTGGTACATATCTTGGACAGAAAACCATGAGCCTGCTCTGAAGAGTGGCCAGAATTCAGGAAAAAAACAGGAACTCCGGAAGATAGTAGGTGTTGCCCGTCCCTAAAGCAACCTGCAGTCCACTCATAAATTGGGCAGGATGAATGTTGGCAAGCTTTCTACTAGACAGGACACATCCATTGATGCATTATCTTTTATAATGTCTACAACCACGGACACAGTGGGATACACAGGCATACAAACAATCGCCTTGTCAAATGACTTACTATAAACAGTCCACTCCAAAACAAACAAACCGCCTTTCTTACCTATTCTCAGAACATGAGACTAAACCACAAAATCACAACCACACCCACAACGACACCTCCTTTATTCAAGTAGGTCTGTGACTAATTGGAATGTACTCTGACTGATGGGCCATACTACGTTTCCTTGAAATGGCCTGTCCTTCTCAGATCGGGTATCCTTGGCCAACACTGTGAAGTTTTCAGGAGCCAGTGGTGAGCCACTACCTGCTTTCTCAGGAAATTCCCCTTTTCAGATCTCTCCTGGCATTTGGCAATCCTCACATCAGTAGGTACCAAGGAAGACTTACTCTGTCCTTGGTTATTCCAAACAACTGAGCCCACTGGGAAAGAAACTGGGACTGACTCTGGGTGCCTGGCTTCCTGGATCTTAATTTCAGAGAAATCCGTCATCAAGGAAGAGGGGTAGGTCACTTCATTCAGGAACTGAATGAGGTTACTGCCGTGGCAACCACTTTGTCCTAACAATTGCTTTCAAGGGTCCCATGAGATGGAAGCTGCCCCTACTTCCTGTGACACTTTCACAAGTTAGATTGGTATATCAACCATTGGCACCTGGGAACAGCTCTCCACACAGGCCTGGTTTGGTCCATCTTCTCTACATTAAGTAGAGAGAAGCTGATTCAGACACAACCCTTCATCCTGACCAGGTTGTTTCCCATGGAGGATGACTTTTGGTCTCTTAGGTCCTCCATAGCTGCTTACAACTTTTCCAGGAATCATTTCTGCATGGACCTTTGAGTTTCTCAGCATGTGGAAGATCCCCTATATTCATGTATTGTAAGACCAACTCTATCCCTGCTCTTCTGTAAAGTTAAATTGACTGAACAGTGTATGTTTAGGTTAACTAACATGTTCGATTTGGATTAGGAATCTTTCTGCGCGATGAATAATGGTATTAGGAAACTGCGATATTTACAAGAATATATAGGTGAAATATAAGTATGAAAACAGAAATCTAGCTAAGATATGAAGCCCAAAAGGGCATTGGGCCCTTGATTGGGATACGTAGCTTTGAATTATGTTCTGCACTGATGTGTCAGGTAAATCGATATACAATGGCTTAGGTCCTTGTACCATGGATGATTAAATGTAGAAGAGAACTTCCAGTCAAAAGGGATAGTCGGTAGGATTCGGAAGATTCTCAGTAGGTTTAGAAAGAAGAGTGAGTATAGGATTTGGACCAAATGTTGTTTAGCAATAGGGTTTCCGGTAGACAGTGAATGTTAATGTCAGCACAAGTGAAGAGACTGTCACAATGATGAACTGGGGAAAATAATTAGGAAAGCTGATATCAATAGAGACATTACGAAATCAGGCAAAGTATAAAATGAGTGATAGGATTAGATATTTTCAACAGGGTTGAGTTTGAATATATAATCTAAGAAAGAAACAAATATGTAGTGACCAATAGGATTGACATTTGACAGCATTAGGCAACCTGGACATGGATGTTTAGTAATCCATGCTCACTTTTCATTTAGTCTTTGCTACAATCTTAAGTGTGACCTTTGCTTTTTTTGTTCAGAATATTACTGTGATAAAACGTACATTTAGATCAGGTGACATGACTATTTCTTCCACCATTTCTGGCAGCAACATATTCAAGACGTATAAATTAGTAATGGGGGTAAAAAGAGGTGTACCCTATGTCTGTGCATATAGAGATAATGCATGAATAGACCATACTGTGAATAAATAATATATCTGGTTCTGACTTTAAATAATGGATTGAAATTATATCTGAAAAAATACAGGAAATCTTATATTGACATACAAACATTCATTCCAACCAGTGAAATATCTAATGGCCACATTAAGTTTATGGTTTATCATGAAGGGTGTGTGAGTTTTGCTTCAAAAGTGATTATGGAAATCGAAAATAATGTGTTTGGAAAGAAGTCTCATGAAAAGACCAGTCAAAAAACCTGGAGGAATACATGTTTTATGAAGCAGGATGTGATTGTGAAACAAATGCGTATAAATTTGTGAACTTGTGGATGAAATATATATTTCCTATGATTTGTAAAAACTGAAGCAATAGTAATGTACCAGTGTTGAATGAAAATAAACGTCAGAATACACATCATGTCCCATACGAATCTACTTGTTTGATGTTAATCTGGGTCAGCTAATGTACAAATATTAGGATTTGTAAGCACCATTTACTGAAGTTAGTTTTCATAACTATGAAACAAATGTGTATTTCAGGTGGATGAATATTTCTGAGAATAATTTTGTGAAAAGTTTATTATAAATCCACATTTTTGAACATGAATGAACTTAGGGAGTGTATTTAAGATACATATATTTCATATTTTAAAAATCAAGTCAGTGTATATATATATATATATATATATTCATAATTATATATATGTGTATATATATACACATATAATTATATATATGTATATATATATATATACACTCACACACACACACACACACAAAACACACACACAGACATTAAAATGTAGGAATATATATGCCAATCGAAGTTCATCATAAAATATATAGCATCCACAGATGCAAAAATATTTATTTTACTGAACAAGGATTTATGTATAATGTTGTTCTACTAGAAAGCTCACCCATAGTTTGAATTTTCAGTTCCAACAGGGTTTAGAGGAGTGATCTCTTCTCACAAGTTGTATCTGCCAAGTCAGTCACCTCACAAAAATGAACGTGTGATACCAGGTATTCTATATAAGCATATAAAAATTCATGTGCTGAATAGGCTACAGAGAAAGGCAGAGAGGAATTTACATATTTGTTAACTTTAACAACACAAGGAGAACTATTTCAATTAAAAATTGACTAGATTTATAACACCTACCATTTATCATGCAAATGGCAAGTCCAACTATACCCCATGCCTCCTCTGAACTGCTTGTATTTCTATTCTGTTTGGGTTGTTTTTCTCCATCATATTTGGATTAGTAGACAAAGTATAGTAGGGTATGCGTTATTGTCAGGGATTCAGTATTTTCAATGGAATATAGGAAAATGAATCCAACGTGTATAAAATATATGCTACACAATTATCTTCCCACTCTCATCCAGAACAATGCCTTTACATTACCTTCACCCCAAGTAAGACACAATTAGAGTAGAAGAGTTTGAAAATCCGTGAATGCATATCTGGGTTGGAAACAGTACAAAGAAACAAATACGTATTTCAGGTGGATGAATATTTCTGAGAATAATCTTGTGAAAAGTTGATTATAAATCCACAACATAAATATGAATGAATTTAGGAAGTGTGTAATAAGACACATATTTCATGTTTTGAAAAATCTTGAGCATGTATATATATATATATATATATATATGTATATATATATATATATATATATATATATATATATATATTTATATACAGACAAAAGAGAGACATTAAAAATTGCAATATATATGCCAAACGAAATTCACCATGAAATGTATATCATTCACAGATCCAAATATATTCATTTTACTGAACATGGATTTATGTATAATGTTGTTCAACTAGGAAGCTCACTCACATTTGAATTATCAGTTCAAGCAGCGTTTAGGAGGAGTGATCCCTTCTTCCAATTTGTATCTGCCACGTCAGCCACCTCACAAGAATGTACGTGTGGTACCAGGTAGGATTCTATATGTGGATATAAAAATACGTGTGCTGAATAGGCTACAGAGAAAGGGGGACAGGAATTCACTTATTTGTTAACTTAAAAATCGCATGGAGAACTATTTCAACAAATAATTGACTAGATTTATAACTGCTACACTATACCATGCAAAAGGCAACTCCAACTATAAAACATACCTCCTCTAAACTGCTTGTATTTCTATTCTGTTTGTGTTATTTTTCTCCATCATATTAGGATTAGTAGTCAGAGTCTAATAGGGTATATGTTAGTTTCAGGGATTCAGCATTTCTAATGGAAAATAGGAAATTGAATCCAATGTGTATGCAAATATGTGCTACACAAAAATCTTCCCACTTTCATCCAGAACAATGCCTTGACATTACATTCTTCTCAAGTAAGACACAATTAGAGGATAAGAGCTAGAAAATCTGTGAATATATCTGGAATGGAGTATTCTCAGGAGTTTACAACTTTGGAGGTGGTAGAGAAGATTCTAAAAGTAAGGGACAGGGTAAACATTCCACAAACATGCAGCTCTGCTGGCCTAAATGCTTTTTGAGAAACTGCCTCTAAGGGTGGGCACTTGAAATATTTGATGTTCTGAGGAGATTTAGTTCCTTTGTAGAGAGACCATCAAAGCTGGGTCTGCATCTATGTTACTTGGAGGACATGGTTTCTTATTATCCAATGAACATGAGGCAGCGGTGCTGAATTCTCTCTTTGTAGGTAAACTATGGACACTGGGGTCTAAGTGTCTTTCAGTGTGGACTGTGAAGCCAATTGGTCATCCTCCACTTTTCGTGGTGTTTCTCGCTGCTCCACTGGGAGTTTGGTATTTACTTCAAGAAATACAAGGAGTTAAAATGGGACAGAGTGGTGGAGGGAGTTCTTTAAGGTATGGTGAGTCAGGGTCTTCAGGAGAATGCACCAACCCAGGTTCTATCCCACGTAGATTGCCCCCTTGAGAATAGCAATAAGATGCCTTTACATATATGGGTCTGCTGGCTGCACCATGTCAGTCACAAGCCATTTGGAAGCCAATGGCTGATCCACATGGACGCAACACAGATGTTTTATCAGACAATTGCATACCACTGCTCTAGGCCAACTACTCACCAGGCTCCAACTTACTGGCATATCTGTTCTACACCATTTTCATGAAACAAAGTCAATCAAGGCAGTGTCTGGTATACTCAGGATCAGAAACAGGACATCCAAAGTTTTTTCAGTGCCAGCTGAACATGAAAATATCAAAAATTTCATGGTAATTTTCTAGCCATTTTTCACGGATGAAGTTTGCGGCTCTGAGGGCTTCAATTAATTCAGGAACCATTAAATGGTGAAGAAGCTAATTTCAATGAAAGCACTGGAGCACTCTCACAGGCATGGTTTCCCTAAGGGTGGGCAAAATGTCACATGAAGCCAGGCCCATTGAGATCTACAATGTGAGGTCCATGTGTGTTTTAAACTCAAATATGGCTGCCAAGTCTTTAAGAAAAATTGTATGTAATATCCGGGCTGAAATTCCCAGTGTTCTGTGGAAATCCAACCTGGGCCTAGATCTCAGGTTCCAAGGGCGACTCTCATGTGTGGCTTCCTAAAATCCCAACACAATTCATGGCAATACTTCTCTGAGGTCAGTTAAAGAACTCAGTCTCTAAGGGGAATCACACCAGAGTTCAAGCCCAGTGGAACAGTCATCTCTTCCAACCGCCACACAAATGACCACAATTAAAACCAAAACACTCCCACATGGTCCTCATCTTCTTCCATATAGACACTCGTTATAACGTCTGGCTGGAGTTTTCAATGAGGTCCACAGCCCAAGTCAGTGTCCAAATTAAGGTCCTGTTCCCCTCATTTGTCTAACATCAAGGTGGCCTGGACACACTTCCTGTAAACCAGGAGTGATCAAATAGGCCTGACATTTATACTGCTCAGCTTTTTCAATTTGAGGCCTTCTGACTCTGTGGTTTAGATTCTTTATGTGAATTTGAGTCATGAGAAAACACAAGCCCCTCTGCAGAGATTTGAAGAACTCATTTGGCCCAAAGGATTCCTATTCTCCCTTGATGGAATTCAGGATCCTAACAGAGGAAGGTAAAAGAATTCATTCACAATGAGTGAATATTTGCCATTTTGGTTTTGGATGCACACATGGGACCTTTCTTTTGATCCATCAGGTGCTGAGAATCTAAGCCACAGCCTCACACAGGGCCAAGAGGCTGATTCAGACACATCTTTTTTCAAAGCAATTAAGCAAAGAGCCACAGGTGATGCCCTTCATTTCCTTTTCAAAAAATGTTTTCCTCAGGCTTCCCAAAGGGGTGGCCAGAGGCAAAGACATCCTGAGATTCAGGGCAACAGAACAATAGGTTAGCAAAAGAGCCAAAGCAGGGTTTCTCCACTGAGACTTTTCTGGTCACACTGATATCTGAGTTTTCTGAGATGTTGGCCATTCCCTTCAGATAACCCGTACATGGCCATGTGACAGAGATTGGAGGTGGTACATATCTTGGACACAAACCCAAGAGCCTATTCTTAAGAGTTGTCAGAATTCAGAAAGAAAACAGGGACTTAAAAAGGTAGTAGGTGTTTCCTATCGATATGGAAACCACGCTCCATTCATTAAATGGGCAGGATGAATACTGGAAAGCTTTCTACTAAAGAGGACACATGCATTGATGCATTCTCTTTTATAATGTATACAACCACGGACACAGTGGGATACACAGAAATAGAAACACTCACCATGTAAAACGACTTACTAGAAACAGTTCACTCCAAACCAAAGAAACCTCCTTTTCTACCTATTCTCAGAACAGAGACAAAACCACACACCCACACTCAAAAAGACACCTCCTTCCCCAAAGTAGGGCTGTGATTATCCGGAGTGTCCTCTGACAGGTTTGCCATACTACGTTCCCCTTTAATGGTCTGTCCTGTCTCAGATCTGGTCTCCTTGTCCAACTCTGTGAAGCAGTCAGGAGCCAGGGGTGAGCCACTACATACTTAGTCAGGAAAGGCCCGTGTTCAGATCTTTCCTGGCATTTGGCCATCCTCACATCAGTCAGTACCAAGAAGACTGACTCTGTCCTTGGTGATTCCAAACAAATGAGACCACTTGGACTGGGACTGGGACTGGCTCTGGTGCTTGGTTTCCTTGGTCCCAAGTTCAGAAAGTTCCATCAACAAGGAAGTGAGGTAGGTCACTTCCTTCAAGAACTGAATGAGGTCACTGCCTTGGCAACCACTTTGTCTAACAGTTGCTTCCAAGGGTCCCATGAGATGGAGGCTGCCCCTACTTCCTTTGACACTTTCACAACTTAGAATGGTATATCAACCTTAGGCACCCGGGAACAGCTCTCCACACAAGCCTGGTTTGGTCCATCTTCTCTTCATTAAGAAGAGAGAGGCTGATTCAGACACAACCCTTCATCCTGACCAGGTTGTTTGCCATGGAAAATGACTTTTTGTCTCTCAGGTCCTTCATTGCTGCCTACATCTTCTCCAGGGATCATTTCTGCATGGACCTTTGAGGTTCTTAACAGGTGGAGCATCCCCTACATTCCTGTATTGTAAGAACAATCTGTCTCTGCTCTTCTGTAAAGTTAGATTGAGTGAACAGTGTATGGTTAGGGTTAATTTCATGTTCGATTTGGGTTAGGAATCATTCTGCTGGATGAATAATGGTATTGGGAACCTGTGATATTTATAAGAATATCGAGGTTAAATATATGTATGAAAACAGAAATTAAAGTAAGATTTGAATCCCAGAAGGGCTTTGGGCAGTTGATTGGGATATTTAGCTTTGAATTGTGCACATATGTCTCAAATAAATGGATATACAATGGCAGAGGAACTTGAACCTTGGATGATTGAATGCTGAAGAGAACATCCAAGTCAAAAGGGATTGTCGGTAGGATTAAGAAGATAGTCATTATGTTTAGCAAGTAGAGTTAGTATAGGATATGTAACAAAAGTTTTTTAGCAATTTTTTTCGGGCAGTGAGTGAATATAAATGTCAGCACATATGAAGAAATCAGACACAATGATGAAATGGGGAAAATTTGTAGAAAAGCAGATATCAATAGAGACATTAGGAAATCAGGCAAAGTATAAAGTGAGTGATAGGATAAGACATTTTCAACAGGGTTGAGATTGAATATCTAATCTTAGGAAGAAACAAATATGTAGGTCACCAATAGGATTGACATTTGAGAGCATTAGGCAACATGGACATGGATATTGTTAGTAATCCATGTTCACTTTCCATTTAGACTTTGGTACAGTCCTAAGTGGGACCTTTGCATTTTGTTTCCAGAATATTACTGTGATAAAATGTGTATGTAGATCAGATGACATGATTATTTCTTCCACCATTTCTAGGAGCAGTATTTTGAAGACTTATAAATTAGCATTGGGGGTAAAAAGAGGTGTACCCTGTTTCTATGAATATACAGATAATGCATGAATAGACCTTAATTTCAATAAATAATATAACTTGTTCCACTTTAAGTAATGGATTGAATTGATATCTGAAAATATATAAGAAATCTTATATTGATATGCAATCATTCATGACAACCAGTTATACACCTAATGTTAATATTAGGTTACGGTTTATCATGAAGTTTGTGTGAGTTTTGCTTCAAAAGTGATTATGGAAATCGAAAATAATGTGTTTGGAAAGAAGTCTCATGAAAAGGCCAGTCAAGGAACACCGAGGAATTCATGAGTTCTGAAGAAGGAAGTGATTGAAATTGAAAAAAATGACGATAAATTTGCTTACTTGTGGATGAAATATTATAATATGATGTGAATAAACTGAAGAAATAGTAATGTACCAGTGCTGAATAAAAATGAACATCAAAATACACATCATGTCCCACAGGAATCTACTCGCATTGATGTTAAACTGTGTCAGTTACTGTAGAAATATTAGGATTTCTTTGCACCATTCACCAAAGTTAGTTTTCTTTTTTTTTTAATTTTTATTTATGCTTGTTCAAAACATTACATAGTTCTTGATATATCATATTCCACACTGTGTTTCAAGTAGGTAATGAACTCCCATTTTTACCCCGTAAACAGATTGCAGAATCACATCAGTTACACATCCATTGATTTACATATTGCCATACTAGTGTCTGTCGTATTCTGCTGCCTTTCCTAACCTCTACTATCCCCCTCCCCTTACCTCCCCTCCCCTCTTCTCTCTCTACATCTTTACTGTAATTCATTTCTCCCCCTTGTATAATTTTTTCCTTTCCCTCACCTCCTCTTGTATGTAATTTATATAACCCTGAGGGTCTCCTTTTATTTCCATGCAATTTCCCTTCTCTCTCCCTTTCCCTTCCTCCTCTCATCCCTGTTTAATGTTAATTTTTTTCTAATTCTATTCGTCCCTACTCTGTTCTTAGTTACTGTCTTTATATCAATAAAGACATTTGGCATTTGGTTTTACGGATTGGCTAGCTTCACTTAGCATAATCTGCTCTAATGCCATCCATTTCTCTGCAAGTTATATCATTTTGTCATTTTTTAATGCAGAGTAATATTCCATTGTGTATAAATGCCACATTTTTTATCCATTCATCTATGGAAGTGCATCTAGGTTGGTTCCACAGTCTTGCTATTGTAAATTGTGCTGCTATGAACATCAATGTATCAGTGTCCCTGTAGCATTTTTTTTAGGTCTTTAGGGAATAGACTGAGAAGGGGAATACCTTGGTCAAATGGTGGTTCCATTCCCAGTTCTACAAGAAATCTCCATACTGCTTTCCAATTTGGCTGCACCAATTTGCAGTCCCACCAGCAATGTACAAGTTTACCCTTTTCTCCACATCCTCACCAGCACTTGTTGTTGTTTGAGTTCATAATAAATATCTGGAATGGAAAATGCTCAGGAGTTCACAACCTTGAAGGTGGTAGAGGAGTTTCCAAAAGTAAGGGACAGGGTAAATACCACAAACATGGAGCTGTGTCGGCCTTAAGACTTCTTGAGAAAATGCCTCTGAGGTTGGGCACTTGAAATATATGTTGTTGTCAGGAGCTTTAGCTTCCTTTGTAGTGAGACCATCAAAGCTGAGTCTGCATCTATGTGACCTGAAGAACATGGTTTTTTATTTTCCTATAAACACGAGGCAGCAGTGCTGAATTCTCTCTTTGTAGGCAAACTGGGGCTACTGGGGTCTATGTGTCTCCCCGTGTGGACTGTGAAGCCATTTGATCATCCTTCACATTTCGTCATGTTATTTGACGCTGCACTGAAAGTTTGGTATTTACTTTACGAAATAAAGGAGTTTAACTGCGATACAGTGCTGCAGGGAGTTCTGTCACATGTTGTGGTCAGGATCGGCAGGAGAATGTACCAAGCAGGCTTCTATCACACATAGTTGCCCCCTTGACCATAGCAATATGATTCTGAACATTGCCCTGAAACCTCTCCATTCAACAAGATGCCTTTACATCCAAAGGTCTGCTAGCTGCACATGTCAGTCACAAACCATTTCTAAGCCAATGGCAGATCCACGTGGCCGCACCACAGATGTTTTTTTCACACACCTACACTCTACTGCTCTTGGCCCACTACTCAGCAGGCTCCAACTTACTGGCATCTCTTTTCTACACCATTATCATGAAACTCAGTCAAACCAGACACTGTCTTGTATACTCATGATAAGCACCAGGACATCAAATGGATTTCCAGTGCCAGCTGGTCATGGAAATTTCAAAAATTTCATGGTATTTTCTAGCCATTTTTCAAGGATGAAGTTGGAGGTACTGTGGGTTTCAATTCATTCAGGAACCATTAAATGTTGAGGAAGCTCATTTCAATGGAAGCTCTAGAGAACTCTCACAGGCAAGTCCTCCGAAAGAGTGGCCCAATGTCACATAAAGCCAGCCACATTGAGGTCTACAATGTGAGGTCCATGTGTGTTTTGACTCTCAACTATTGCTTCCAAGTTTTTCAGAATATAATCAAGTGATATCCTCGCTGAGATTCCCAGTGCTCTGTGGAAAGCCACCCTGGGCCTAGATCTCAGTTTCCAAGGGTGACTCTCATGTGTGGCCTCCGAAAATCCCAACACAATTCATGGCAATACTTCTCTAAGGTCAGTTCCAGAACTCAGTCTCCAAGGGGAATCCCACAAGAGTTGAAACCCAGGTGGACACAGTCATCTTTTCCAACTGCCACACAAATGACCACAATTGAAACAAAAACACTCCCACATGGCCCTCATGTTTTTCCATATAGACACTCATCATAACCTCTCGCTGGAGGTTTCCATGACGGGCGCAGACCAAGACACCGTCCAAAATAAGCTCCCTTGCCCCTAATTTGCCGAAAGTCAGGGTGGCCTACACACCCTTCCTGTGAACCAGAACTGATCAAATAGGGATGTAGTTAATACTGTTCTGCTTTTCCAATTTGAGGCCTACTGACTGTCAGGTATAGATTCTTTATGTGATTTGGAGTCATCAGCAAACCCAAGCACTTCTGCAGGGGTTCAAAGAACTCATTTGAACTAAAGGATCCTGATTCTTACTTGATGAAGGTCAGGAATCTAATAGAGGAAGGCAAGAGACTCATTTGCCATTTCTGTTTTGAGTGCACACATGGAATCTATCTTTAGATGCATCAGGTGCTGAGAATCTAAGCCACAACCTCACACAGAACCAAGAGGCTGATTCAGACACATCCTTTTACAAAGCAATTAAGCAAAGAGCAACAGGTGATGCCCATTCATTTTCATTTGAAAACTGTTTTCTTCAGGCTTCACAAAAGGGTGGCCAGAGGCAAAAACCTTCCTGACATTTAGGGCAACAGAAAAACAGGTAAGCAAAAGACCCAAAGCAGGGTTTCTCCACTGAGACTTTCCTGGTCACACTGATATCTGAGTTTTCTGAGATGCTCCCCATTCACTTTAGCTATCAAGTACATGGTCATGTCACAGAGCTTGGAGGTTGCATATATCTTGGACACAAAACCATGAGCCTATTCTGGAGAGTGGCCAGAATTCAGGAAGAAAACAGGATCTTAGGAAGATAGTAGGTTTTGCCCATCCAGAAGGCAAGCCGTGGTCCATTCATCAATTGGGCAGGATGAATGCCAGGAAGCTTTCTACTAGACAGGACACATCCATTAATTCATTCTCTTTTCTAATGTCTACAACCACAGACACAGTGGGATACACAGACATAGAAACACTCACATGTCAAACGACTTACTAGAAACAGTGCAATCCAAACCAAACAAACCGCATTTTCTACCTATTCTCAGAACATGTGACAAAACCACAAAACCACAACCACTCCCACAAAGGCACCTCCTTCCCCCAAGTAGGTCTGTGAGTATCCAGAGTGTCCTCTGACTGGTGGGCCATACAATGTTCTCCCGAAATGTCCTGTCCTGACTCAGATCTGGTCTCCTTGGCCAACTCTGTGAAGTTGTCAGGAGCCAGCGGTGAGCCACTACCTGCTTTCTCAGAAAAGGTCCCTCTTCAGAGCTCTCCTGGCCTTTGGCTATCCTCACATAGGTAGGTACCAAGAAAGACTGACCCTGTCCTTGGTAAAACCGAACAAGTGAGCCCACTGGGACTGGAACTGGGACTGGCTCTGGGTGCCTGTCTTCATGGATCCCAAGTTCAGAGAATTCCTTCACCAAGGAAGTGACGTAGGTCACTTCCTTCAGGAACTGAATCAGGTTACTGCCTTGGCAACCAATTTGTCCTAACAGTTGCTTCCAAGAGTCCAATGAGTTGGAGGCTGCCCCTACTTCCAGTGAAACTTTCACAATTTTGCATGGTATATCAACCATAGGCACCCAAAAAAAGCTCTCCAGATAGGCGTGGTTTGGTCCATCTTCTATACATTAAGAAAAGAAATGTTGATTCAGACACATCCCTTCATGCTAACCAGGTTGTTTGTCATGGAAGATGACTTTTGCTCTCTGACGTCATTCATAGCTGCCTACATTTAATCCTGGGATCATTTCTTTAATGACCTTGGAGGTTCTCAGCAAGTGGAAGATCCCCTAATTTCTGTATTGAAAGACCAACTCTGTCCCTGCTCTTCAGTAAAGTTAGATTGAGAGAACAGTGTATGTTCAGGGTTAATTACATGTTCCATTTGGGTTAGGAATCATTCTGCGGGATGAATTATGGTATTGGGAACGTGCGATATTTATAATAATATAAGTGAATTATAAGTATGAAAACAGACATCTAGGTAATATTTGAAGCCCAGAATTGCATTGGACCCTTAGCTGGGATTCTTAGCTTTGAATTATATTCTGCACAGATGTCTCAGATAAATCGATATACAATGGCATAATTACTTGTACCTTGGTTTATTGAATGTTGAAGAGAACATCCAGTCAAAAAGGGATAATTTGTAGGATTAGTAAGATAGTTGGTAGGTTTTGAAAGAAGAGTGAGTATAGGATTTGGATAAAAAGATCTTTAGCTGTAGGGTTTCGGATAGAGTGAATGTAATTGTCAGCACATGTGGAGAGTCTGTCAAAAGGATGAACTGGGGAAAAAAGTAGGAATGCAGATATCAATTGACATTAGGATATCAGGCAAAGTATAAAGTGAGTGATAGAATTATACATTTTCAACAGGCTTGAGTTTGAATATATAATCTTAGGAAGAAACAAACATGTAGTCACCAATAGGATGAACTTTTGAGAGCATTAGGCAACATGGACATGGATGTTTTCCGTAATCCATGCTCACTTTTCATTTAGGCTTTGGTACAAACATAAGTTTGACCTCTTCTTTCTGTGTGCAGAATACTACTGTGGTAAAATGTATATGTAGATCAGGTGACATGAGTATTTCTTCCACCATTTCTGGGAGCAATATTTTGAAGACGTATAAATTATTTTTGGAGGTAAAAATGGTGTACACTGTGTCTATAATTATAGAAATAATGCATGAATAGACCATACTGTAAATAAATATTATAACTGGTTCTAACTTTAAATAATGGATTGAATTGATATCTGAAAATATACAGAAAATCTTACATTGATATACAATCCTTCATTCCAACCAGTAATATATCTAATGGTTATATCAGCATTATGGTTTTTCATGAAGAATGTGTGAGTTTTGCTTCAAAAGTGATTATGGAAATCGGAAATAATGTGTTTGGAAAGAAGTCTCATGAAAAGACCAGTCAAGAAACCTGGAGGAATACATGTGTTTTGAAGCAGAAAGTGATTGAAAGTGAAACAAATGCCTATATATTTGTGAACTTGTGGATCAAATATATATCCTATGATGTGCATAAACTGAAGAAATAGTAATGTACCACTGTTACATAAAAATGAACGTCAAAATACACATCATGTCCTCTCCCACAGGAATCTACTTGCATTGATGTTAAACTGGGTCAGTTATTGTAGAAATATTAGGATAATGCCGCAGTCTTGCTGGGCACAATCAGGAGCCACTTGCCAAAAGAAACGAACTTTATTTTTAGAACCACACACGCCAAACAAAACAGCCTCTCAGGAAAAACCTTCAGAGCCCCAACTGCCACCACTGGCTTCCCAAAACCTCTCCCTCCCACATGAGCCTCTCTCCGCCTCCCACAATCCTCCTGCTCTTGAGGCTGATTGGGTGGGTCATGTGGGCAAAGTCAAAGAAGTACCCCAATGAGCAGTTTTGTGGTCTGAAAGGGCAGGGAAACAGCCCATTGAGCATCACCGCAGAGGAGCCAATCAGCTAGTTGTTGCTGGGGCCGCTGTGAGCCAATCATCAGCCGGCAGCTGGAAGTTTGCTGGCAGCAGGAATTTTGCTGGGGCCCCTTTGGCTGTGGCTCTCAACATCTTCCCCTCTCTGTTTAAACAACACGCATGTGGCTTAGTGACCGTGCCTGCCTTAGGTTGTCCAATAGTACATATGGTCTTTACCCGTTAAGTTGGTACCATTGCAATTGGATCTTACCCGTCACTGACTACCCGTCCAGTATAGAGCCACACCTGTGGAGAGGTCTTTGTACCAGCGGGGGTGGGTGAGGTTCTTTGCCTCACCTCTGTTGGCCCCCCCAAATTTTAGCTGGACGATCATGACACGCAGAAGGGAGGAAGATACACCAAGCCAATTGACGGCTCCTTTTGGAAAAATTGTACCACCGATGACATCATCAGCAAATATACCCCAACACTATGACAAGTCGCTGCACCAACAGATAGTTCACAATGCATTTAGGTGAGTTCACATGTGTCCAGGCAAGTTCTGCAAGCAGTACAGGGATGGCTATTGCAGAAGCTGTAGATTGGAATTATCTTTGATTTCACCTGCACTGGGATGAAGATAGGAACTCTGGCAATAATGTCTAAAGAAAAAAATTATGTAACATTCCAGAAGGCACTAAAACCAAAAAAAAAAAAAAAACATATGTAATATTCCAGAAGGCACATCAAAAACCAAAATGGCCCAAAAAGCATTCATTGAGGATGAAGTCTCTCACCTTCCTCTGTAAGGTTCCTGACCTCCATAAAATGAGAATAGGGATTTATTGGGTCAAATGAGTTCTTCAAAACCCTGCAGAGGGTAGCCAATGGGTTATTGGGTTTTTTCATTACTCCAATTCACATCAAGAATCTATACTCCACAGACAGTAGGCCTCAAATTAGAGAAGCAGAGCAGTACTAAAGTCAGGGTTATTTGATCACTCCTGATTCACAGAATGGGTCTCCAGGCCACCTTGACTTTAGGCAAATGAGAGGAAAGGGAGATTATTTTGGACACTGTCTTGGGCTGTGCCCCTCAAGGAAACGTCAAGCCAGAGGTTATGATGAGCGTCTATACGGAAGAAGATGAGGGCCATTTGGGAGTTTTTTGGTTTTCCTTGTGGTCATTTATGTGGCAGTCGGAAGAGATGACTGGGTCCACCAGGGCTTGAACTCTGGTGTGATTCCCCTTAGAGACTGAGTTCTGGAACTTACCTCAGAGAAGTATTGCCATGATTTGTGTTGGGATTTTAGGTGGCCACCCATGAGAGTCGCCCGTTGAAACTGAGATCTAGGCCTGGGGTGGCTTTCCACAGAGCACTGGGAATCTCAGACAGAATATCATATGATATTATTTTGAAATACTTTCCAGACATAGTTGAGAGTCAATACACACATGGACCTCACATTGTAGACCTCAATTGGCCTGGCTTCATGTGACTATTTGGCCACTCTTTGGAAAGCCTTGCCTGTGAGAGTTCTCCAGAACATTCCTTGAAATGAGCTTCCTCAACATTGAATAATTCCTGAAAGAATTGAAACAAATAATGCCTCCAACTTCATCCTTGTAAAATGGCTAGATAAATACCATGAAATTTTTGAAATTCGCATGATGAGGTGGCACTGGAGAACCTTTGATGTTCTGTTGCTCATCATTAGTGTACCAGACAGTGCCTTGATTGATTGGGTATAATGAAAGTGGTGTAGAACAGAGATGCCAGTTAGATGGAGACTGCGGAGTATTTGGCCCAGAACTGTGGTGTGCAGGTGTGTGATAAAATATTTATGGTGGTGCCATGTGGATCTGCCATTGATTTCCAAATGGCTTTTAGCTGACATGGTGCACCCAGCAGACCCTTATATGCAAAGGCATCTTGTTATATGGAGAGGTTTCAGGGCAATGTTCAGAATCAGGTTGCTATGGTCAAGGGGGCAAGCTATGTGGGATAGAAGCCGGATTGGTGCGTTCTCCTGGAGACTCTGACCCACCACATGTCACAGAACTCCCTCCAACACTATGTCCCAGTTGAACTCCTTGTATTTCTTGAAGCAAATACCAAACTCCCAGTTCAGCACCAAGAAACACCATGAAAATTGAAGGATGACTAAATGGCTTCATCGTCCACACAGTTAGACACTTTGGCCCAGTGGCCTCTGTTTACCTACAAAGAGAAAAATCAGCACTGCTGCCTCAGGTTCATTGGAAAATAAGAAACCATGTTCTCCAGGTCACATAGATTCAGACCCAGCTTTGATGGTTTCACTACAAATGAAGACAAAGCTACTGACAACAACATATATTTCAAGTGCCACACCTCAGAGGCAGTTTCTCCAGAAGTCTTTTTTCCAGCAGACCTCCATGGTTGTGGAGTGTTTACCCAGTTCCTTACTTCTGGAAACTCCTCTACCTGCTCCCAGGTTGAGAACTCCTGAGAATTTTCCATTCCAGATATGTATTCACAGATTTTCTTACTCTTCTCCTCTAATTGTGTCTCACTTGGGGCAAAGATAATGTCAAGGCATTGTTCTAGGTGAGAGTGGGAAGATTATTGCGTAGCACATATTTGCATACACATTGGATACATTATCCTATTTTCCATTTGAAATACTGAATTCCCGACACTAACCCATACCCTACTAGACTCTGACTACTTATCCTAAAATGATGGAGAAAAAGAAACCTAACAGAATAGAAATACAGGCCTTTTGTAGGAGGCATGGTGTATACTTGGATTTTCCTTCTCCTTTATCAAGGATATGTGTTATGAATCTAGTCAACTTTTCATTGTAAAATTTCTCCATGAGTTTTCAAAGTTAACACATATGTAAATTCCTGTCTCCTTTTCTCTGTAGCCTCTTTAGAACATGTATATTTTTATGCATATATAGACTCCTACCTGGTAACACACGTACATTCTTGTGAGCTCACTGACTTTGGAATATACAAATTATGAGAATAGATAACTTCCCCTAAATACTGATGGAACTGAAAATTCAACCTATGGGTGAGCTTCCTAGTGAACAACATCATACATAAATCCATGTTCAGTAAAATGAATATTTTTAGATATGTGGATGATATATATTTCATGATAAATTTTGATTGGCATATATATTGCTACATTTTATTGTTGTGTGTGTGTGTATATGTATATATATGTATATATATGTATATATATATATATATTTATATATATGTATGTATATATATATATATATATATATATATATATATATATATATATATATATATATTCACGAGATTTTCCAGATTTTCCAAAACAGGAAATAAATGTGTCTTATTATACACTCCCTAAATTCATTCAAGTTCATGTATGTGGATTTAAAATCAACATTTTACATGATTATCATCAGTCTGGCTGGGCACAATTCAGGAGCCAACTGTCAAAAGAAACGAACTTTATTTTTAGAACCACACAAACCAAACAAAACAGCTTCTCCGGAAAAACCCTCAGAGCCCAACTGCCACCACAGTCTTCCCACAAGCCTCTCCCTCAACCACAAGCCTCCTCCTTTTGAGGCCGATTGGCTGGGTCACATGGGCGGAGCCAAAAAAGTCCACCAATGAGCAGCTCCGTTGTCTGAAAGGGCAAGGAAACATCCCATTGAGCATCACCACAGAGGAGCCAATCAGCTAGATGTTGCTGGGGCCTCTGTGAGCCAATCATCCACTGGCAGTCTGAATGGGCGGGGAAACAGCTCAATGAGCATCTGCAGTGAGCATCACCACAGAGGAGCCAATGAGCTAGATGTTGCTGGGGCCGCTGTGAGCCAATCATCAGCCGGCAGCTGGAAGTTTGCTGGCAGTTGGAGGTTTCCTGGGGCCCCTTTGGCTGTGGCTCTCAACATCTCCCCCTCTCTGTTTAAACAACAAGCATGTGGCTTAGGGACCATGCCTGCCTTTGGTTGTTCAAAACTACATATGGTCCTTACTGGAGAACCTTGGCTGTGGCTATCAACAGGATTTGTATGTACCATTCACTGAAGTTAGTTTTCAGTACTAGGAAACAAATATGTATTTCAGGTGGATAAATATTTCTGCGAAAAATCTTGTGAAAAGTTGATTTTAAATCCACATACTTGAACATAAATGAATTTAGGGAGTGTAAATAAGATACATATATTTCATATTTTGAAAAATCTGGAGAGTGTGTGGGTGTGTGTGTGTACACACACACACACACACACACAGATATTAAAATGTAGCAACATATATGCAAATCGAAATTCACCATGAAATATACATCAATCACAGATCCAAAAATATTCAATTTTCTTAACAGGGATTTATGTATAATGTTGTTCTACTAGGAAGCTCACCCATTATTTGAATTTTTAGTTCCAACAGCGTTTAGGAGGAGTGATGTCTTCTCACAAATTGTATCTCCCAAGTCAGTCACCTCACAAGAATGTAGGTGTGACACCAGGTAGGATTTGATATGTGCATATAAAAATACATTGCTGAATAGGCTACAGACAAAGGGAGACAGGAATTCACATATTTGTTAACTTTAAAAACACATGGAGATCTATTTCAATTAAAAATAGACTGGATTTATAACACCTAACATTTATCATGAAAAAGGCAAGATCAACTATACACCATGCCTCGTCTGAACTGCTTGTATTTCAATTCTGTTTGTGTTACTTTTCTGCATCATATTAGAATTAGTAGTCAGAGTCTAGTAGGGTATGGGTTCGTGTCAGGGATTCAGTATTTCGAATGGAAAATTGGAAAATGAATCCAATGTGTATGCAAATATGTGCTACACACAAAAAATTCCCACTCTCATTCAGAACAATGGCCTGAAATAACCACGCCCCATGTAAGAAACAATTAGAGGAGAAGAGTTAGAAAATCTGTGAATACATACGTAGAATGGAAAATGCTCAGTAGTTCACAACCTTTGAGGTGGAAAAGACGTTTCCAAACCTTAGGGACAGGGTAAAACTCCACAAACATGGAACTCTGCTGGCCTAAACACTTCTGGAGATACTGACAATGAGGTTGGGTACTTGAAATATATGTTGTTTTCAGAACCTTTAGCTTCCTTTGTAGTGAGACCATCAAACTTGGGTCTGCATTTTTGTGACCTGGAGGACATGAATTCTTGTTGTCCAATGAACATGAGGCAGCAGTGCTGAATTCACTCTTTGTAGCTAAACTGTGGCCACTAGGGGATAAGTGTCTCCCCGTCTGGAATTTGAAATCATTTGGTCATGCTCCACTTTTCGTGGTGTTTCTTGCTGCTGCAGTGGGTGTTTTGTATTTGGTTCATGACATACAAAGAGTTAAACTGGGACACAATGCTGGAGGGAGTCCTGTAACGTATGGTGTGTCAAGGTCTGCAGGAGAATGCACCAACCAGGCTTCTATCCCCCATTGCTTGCCCCCTTTATCATAGGAACTTGATTCTGAATATTGCCCTGAAAACTCTCCATGTAACATGATGCCTTTACATACAAAGTTCTGCTAGCTGCACCATGTCAGTCACAAGCCATTTGAAAGCCAATGTAAGATCCACATGACCCCACCACAGATGTATTGTCACACACCTGCACACAACTGCTCTAGGCCCACTACTCAGCAGGCTCCAACTTACTGGCATCTCTGTTCTACACCATTTTCATGAAACACAGTCAATGAAGGCATTTTCTGGTACACTCATGATCAGCAACAGGACATCCAAAGGTTCTCCAGTGCCACCTGGTCATGGGAATTTCAAAGTTTGGTGGTAGTTATCTAGCCATTTTTGAAGGATGAAGTTGGAGGCACTGTGGGTTTAAATTCATTCAGGAGCCATTAAATATTGAGTAAGCTCATTTCGATGAAAGCTCTGGAGAACTCTCACAGGAAAGGCTTCCCAAAGAGTGGCCCAAGGTCACATGAAGCCAGGCCCATTGAGGTCTACAATGTGAGGTCCATGTGTGTTTTGACTCTCAACTATGGCTGTCAAGTCTTTCAAAATAAAATCATGTGATATCCTTGCTGAGATTCTCAGTGCTCTGTGGAAAGGAACCCTGGGCTTAGATCTCAGTTTCCAACGGTGACTCTCATGCATGGCCTGCTAAAATCCCAACACAATTCATGGCAATACTTCTCTGAGGTCAGTTCCAGAACTCAGTCTCTAAGGTAAATCACACCTGAGTTCAATCCCAGGTGGACCCAGTCATCTCTTCCAAACGCCACACAAATGACCACAATTAAAACCAAAACACTCCCACATGGCCCTCATCTTCTTCCATATAGACACACATCATAACCACTGGCTGGTGGTTTTCATGAGTTGCGCAGCCTAAGACAGTATCCAAAATAAGCTCCCTTGCCCCTCATTTGCCTAAAGTCATGGTGGCCTGGACACCCTTCCGGTGAACCATGAGTGATCAAAAAGGCTTGCTGTTAATACTGCTTCGATTTTCCAATTTTAGGCCTACTGACTCTTCGGTTTAGATTCTTAATGTTAAATGGAGTCATGAGAAAAACCAAGCACCTCTGGGCTAGCCTCTTCAGGGCTTTGAAAAACTCATTTGACCAAAAAGATCTTGATTCTCACTTGATGGAGGTCAGGATCCTTAGAAGAATTCGAGAGACTTCATCCACAATGACTGCTCTTTTGGCCATTTTGGTTTTGGATACACAAGAGATCTTTCTTTAGATCCCTCAGGTTCTGAGAATCTAGGCCACAGCCTCACAGGGGGCCAAGAGCCTGAATCAGACACATCCCATTCCAAAGCAATTAAGCAAAGAGCCACAGGTGATGCCCATTTATTTCCATTTGAAAACTGTTTTCTTCATGCTTCACAAAGGGGTGGCCTGAGGCAAAGATGTTCCTGACATTCAGTGCAACAGAACAATAGGTAAGCAAAATTCCCAAAGCAGGGTTTCTCCACTGAGACTTTCCTGGTCACACTGATATCTGAGTTTTCTGAGATGCTCACCATTCCCTTCAGCTATGTAGTACATGGCCATGTCACAGAGCTTGGAGGTGGTACATATTTTGGACACAAAACCATCAGTCTATTCTGGAGAGTGCCCACAATTCAGGAAGAAAACAGGAACTTAGAAAGATAGTAGGTGTTGCCCATCTATAAGACAAGCCACAGTCCATTCATAAATCGGGCAGGATGAATGCTGAGAAGATTTCAACTAGACAGGACTCATCCATTGATGCATTTTCTTTTCTAATGTCTACAACCAGGGGCACAGTGGGATACACTGATATCCAAACACATGCCTTGTCAAACGACTTACTACAAACAGGTCCCGCCAAAACAAACAAACCGCCATTCCTACCTATTCTCAGAACATGAGACAAATTCACAAATCCCCACCCACACCCACAAAGACACCTCCTTCCCCCAAGTAGGTCTGTGACTATCTGGAGTTTCCACTGACTCGTGGGCCATAGTATGTTCCAAATAAATGGCCTTCCTGTCTCAGACCTGCTTTCCTTGTGCAACTCTGTGAATTTGTCAGGAGCCAGCAGTGTGCCACTACCTGCTTTCTCAGGAAAACCCTATTCAGAGCTTTCCTGCGTTTTGGACATCCTCACATCAGTAGGTACCAAAAATGAATGTCTGTGTCCTTGGTAAATCCAAACAAGGAGACCACTGGAACTGGGACTGGACTGGCTATGGGTTCCTGTCTTCCTGGATCCCAAGTTCAGAGAGTTCCAACACCAAAGAAGTGATGTGAGGTCACTTCCTTCAGGAACTGAATCAGATCACTGCCTTGGCAACCTCTTTGTCCTAACAGTTGCTTCCAAGGCTACCATGAGAAAGAGGCTGCCCCTACTTCCTGTGACACTTTCACAAGTTAGAATGCTATATCAACCATAGGCACCCGGGAGCAGCTCTCCACACAGGCCTGGTTTGGTCCATCTTCTCTACATTAAAAAGAGAAAGGCTGATTCAGAAACAACCCTTCATTCTGACCATGTTGTTTGCCAGGGAAGATGACTTTTGCTCTCTAGGTCCTTCATAGCTGCCTACATCTTCTCCAGTGATCATTTCTGCATGGAATTTTGTGGTTCTCAGCAGGTGGAAGATCCCCTACATTCCTATATTGTAAGACCAACTTTGTCCCTGCTCCTCTGTAAAGTTAGATTGAGGGAACAGTGTATGGTTAGGGTTAATAACATGTTCGATTTGGGTTAGAAATTATTCTGCTGGATGAATAATTGTACAAGAATAATGAGGTGAAATGTATGTAGGAAAACAGAAATCTAAGTAAAATTTGAAGCTCAGAAGGGGATTGGGCTTCAAGGGATTGTGATACTTAGCATTGCGATCAAGGGATTGTGATACTTAGCATTGAATTATGTTCTGCAGAGATGTCTCAGAGAGATCGATATACAATGGCATAAGACCCTGTACCTTGGATTATTGAATGTAGAAGAGAACATCCAGTCAGAAAGCATTAATAGGTAGAATTAGGAAGATAGTCAGTAGGTTTAGGAGGAAGAGTGATTATAGGATTTGGAACAAAAGTTTCTTAGCAATAGGGTTTCGATTAGAGTGTGAATGGAAATGTCAGCACATGTGAAGAGTCAGTCACAATGATGAACTGGGGAAAATATGTAGGAAAGCAATCAATAGAGACATTATGAAATCAGGAAAAGTATAAAGTGAGAGAAAGGATTAGATGTTTTCAACAGGGTTGAATTTGAATATATAATCTTAGGAAGAAACAAATATATTGTCACAAATAGGATTGATTTTTGAGAGCATTAGGCAACTTGGACATGGATGTTTTTAGTAATCCATATTCACTTTACATTTAGGCTTTGGTACAAACATAAGTGTGACCTTTTCTTTTTGTGTCCAAATATTACTGTGATAAAATGTATATGTAGATAAGGTGACATGAGTATTTCTTCCATCATTTCTGAGACCAATAATTTGAAGACGTATAAATTAGTATTGGGTTTACAAAGAGGTGTACCCTGTGTCTATGAATATAAAGAAAAAGCATGAATAGACTGTACAGTGAATAAATAATATAACTGGTTTCACTTTAAATCATGGATTGAATTGATATCTGAAAATATATAAGAAATATTATATTGATACAAAATCATTCATTCCAACCAGTTATACATCTAATGGTAATATTGGGGTTATGGATTATCATGAAGGGTGTGTGAGTTTTGCTTCAAAAGTGATTATGGAAATCGAAAATAATGTATTTGGAAAGAAGTCTCATGAGAAGACCAGTCAAGAAACATGGAGGAATACATGTGTTTCGAAGCAGAAAATGATTGAAAGTGAAACAAATGCCTATAATTTTGTAACTTGTGGATGAAATATATATCTTATAATGTGCATAAACTGAAGAAATAGTAAAATACCAGTGGTGAATAAGAATGAACATAAAAATACACATCATGTCCCATAGGAATCTACTTGCATTAATGAGAAACTGGGTCAATTATTGTAGAAATATTAGGATTTGTATTCATGATTCACTGAAGTTAATTTTCAGTAATAGGAAACAAATAGTATTTCAGGTGGTTGAATATTTCCGAGAATAATCTTGTGAAATGTTGACTATAAATCCTCATACATGAACTAGAATGAAATTAAGGAGTGTATAATAAGACACATATATTTAATATTTTAAAACATCTGGAGTGTGTATACACACACACACACACACACACACATTAAAAAGTAGTAGTATATATGCCAATCGAAATTCATCATGAAATATATATCATCCACAGATCGAAAAATATTCATTTTCCTGAACATGGAATTATGTATAATATTGTTCAACTAGGAAGCTCACACAGAGGATGAATTTTCAGATCCCACAGTGTTTAGGAGGAGTGATCACTTCTCACAATTTGTATCTGCCAAGTCAGACACCTGACAAGAATGTACGTGTGATACCAGGTAGGATTCTATATATGCATATAAAAATAGATGTGCTGAATAGGCTACATAGAATGGGAGAGAGGAATTCACATGTTTGTTAACTTTAAAAACACATGGAGAACTATATCAATTACAAATTGACTAGATTTATAACACCAACACTTTGTCACGCAAAAGCCGTGTCCAACTATACACTATGCCTCTTCTGATATGCTTGTATTTCTATTCTGTTTGAGTTATTTTTCTCCATCATATTAGGATTAGTAGTCAGAGTATAGTAGGTTATGGGTTAGTGTCAGGGATTCAGTATTTCAAGTAGAAAATAGGAAAATGAATCTAATAAGCATGAAAATATGTGCTACAAAAAATATTCCCACTCTCATCCAGAAGAATGCCTTGAAATTATCTTCGCCCATAGTATGACACAATTAGAGGAGAAGAGTTAGAAAATATGTGAATACATATCTGGACTGGAAAATGCTCAGCATTACACAACTATGGAGGTGGTAGAACAGTTTCCAAAAGTAAAGGACAGTGTAAACCCTCCACAAACATGGAGCTATGCTGGCCTAAAGACTTCTTGAGAAACTGCCTCTGAGTTTGGGTAGTTGAAATATATGTTGTTGTCAGGAGCTTAACTTCCTTTGTAGTGAGACCATCAAAGTTTGGTCTGCATCTATGTGACCTGGAGGACATGGTTTCTTATTTTCCAATGAACATGAGGCTGCAGTGCTGAATTCACTCTTTGTAGCTAAACTGTGGTCACTGGGGGCTAAGTGTCTCCCCATGTGGACTTTGAAGCCATTTGGTCATCCTCCACTTTTCCTGGTGTTTCTTGCTGCTGCACTGGGTGTTTTGTATTTGCTTCACGACATACAAGGAATTCAACTGGGAAACAGTGCTGGAGGGAGTCCTGTAACATGTGGTGGGTCAGGGTCTGCAGGAGAATGCCCCAACTTGGCTTCTATCCCACATTGCTTGCCCCCTTGACCATACCAACCTGATTCTGAACATTGCCCTGAAACCTCTCCATATTACAAGATGCCATTTCATATAATGGTCTGATGGCTGCACGAAGTCAGTCACAAGCAATTTGGAAGCCAATGTAATATCCACATGGCCACACCACAGATGTATTATCACACACCTGCACACCACTGCTCTAGACCCACTACTCAGCACGCTCTAACTTACTGGCATCTCTGTTCTACACCATTTTCAAGAAACCCAGTAAATCAAGGCACTGTCTGGTACACTCATGATCAGCAATGGGACATCCAATGGTTATCCAGTGCCACCTGGTCATTGGGAATTTCAATAATTTTATGATATTTATCTATCCATTTTTCAAGAATGAAGTTGAAGGCACTTTGGGTTTTCCATTCATCCCAGAACCATTAAATGGTGAGGAAGCTCATTTCAATGAAAGCTCTGAGGAACTCTCACAGGCAAGGCTTCTCAGAGTGTGCCCAAAAGGTCACATGAAGCCAGGCCCTTTAAGGTCTATAATGTGAGGTCCTTGTGTGTTTTGACTCTTAACTGTGGCTGCCAAGTTTTTCAGAATAAAATCATGTGATATCCTTGCTGAGATTCTCAGTGCTCTGTTGAAAGCTTTCCTGGGCCTAGATCTCAGGTTTCAAGGGCGACTCTTATGCATGGCCTCCTACAATCCCAACACAACTCATGGCAATACTTCTCTGAGGTCAGTTTCAGAACTCAGTTTCTAAGGGGAATCACACCAGAGTTCAAGCCCATGTGGACCCAGTCATCTATTCCAAACGCCACAAAAATGACCACATTTAAAACCAAAACATTCCCACATTGCCCTTATCTTTAACCATATAAACACTCATCATTAACTCTGGCTGCAGGTTTCCAAGAGTGGCGCAGCCCAAGACAGTGTCCAAATAATGCACCCTTGCCCCTGATATGTCCAAAGTAAGGGTGGCCTGTTCACCCTTCTTATGAACCAGGAGTGATCAAATAGGCCTGCCATAAATACTGCTCTGCTTCTCCAATTTGAGGCCTACTGACTGTCAGGTATAGATTCTTTATGTGATTTGGCATCATGAGACAACCCAAGCAGTTCTGCAGGAATTTGAAGAACTCATTTGATCCAAAGGATCCCTATTCTCACTTGATGGAGGTCAGGAACCAAACAGAAGAAGGCAAGAGACTTCATCCACAATGACAGATTTTTTGCCATTTTGGTTTGGATGCACACATGGGATCTTCTTTAGATCTATCAGGAGCTGAGAATTTTAGCCACAGCCTCAAACAGGGCCTAGTGTCTGATTAAGACACATCCCTTTCCAGAGCAATTAAGCAAAGAGCCACAGGTGATGCCCATTCATTTCCATTTGAAAACTATTTCTTCAGGCTTCACAAAGGGGTGGCCTGAGGCAAAGACCTTCCTGACATTCAAGGCAACAGAAACATAGATAAGCAAATGGAGCCAAGCAGGGTTTCTCCACTGAGACTTTACTGGTCACACTGGTATCTGAGTTTTCTGAGATGTTCCCATTCCCTTCAGCTATCAAGGACATGGCCATGTCACAGAGTTTGGAGGTGGTACATATCTTGAACAATAAACCATGATACTATTCTGGAGAGTGGCCAGAATTCAGGAAGAAAACAGCAACTTAGGAAGTTAGTAGGTGTTTCCCATCCATAAGGCAAGCAACAGTCCATTAATCAATTGTGCAGGATGAATGCTGTGAATCTTTCTACTAGACAGGACACCTCCATTGATGCATTCTCGTTTCTAATGTCTAAAACCACGGACACAGTGGCTACACAGACATAGAAACACTCGCCTTGTCTAAAGACTTACTAGAAAAAGTCGACTCCAAACCAAACCAACCACCTTTCCTACCTATTCTCAGAACATGAAACAAAACCACAAACTCACACCCACAACCAAAAAGGCACCTCCTTCCCAAAAATAGGTCTTTAACTATCTGGAGTGTCCTCTGACTGGTGGGCCATACTATGTTTCACTCGAAATGGCCTGTCTGGTCTCAGATCTTGTCTCCTTGGCCAACTCTGTTATTCTGGGAGGAGCCAGTGGTTAGCCACAACCTGCTGTCTCAAGAAAGGCCCCTCTTCAGAGCTCTACTGGCATTTGGCCATCCTCACATCAGTAGGTACCAAGAAGGTCTGACTCTGTACTTGGTAAATCCAAACAAGTGAGCCCACTGGGACTGGGACTGGGACTGGCTCTTGGTGCCTGGCTTCTTGCATCCCAATTTCAGAGAGTTCCATCACCAAGAAAATGAGGTATGTCACTTTCTTTGGAACTGAATGAGGCCACTGCCTTGGCAACAACTTTGTCCTAACACTTGCTTACAATGGTCCCATGAGTTGGAGGGTGCCCCTACTTCCTGTGACAATTTGACTAGTTAGAATGGTATATCAAAATAGACACCATGGAACAGCTCTCCACGAAGGCCTGGTTAGGTCCATCTTCTCTACATTAAGAAGAGAGAGTCTGATGCATACACATCCCTTCGTCCTGTGCAGGTTGTTTGCCATGGAAGATGGCTTTTGCTCATTCAGGTCCTTCATAGCTGCCTACATCTTCTCCAGGGATAATTTCTACATCGAACTTTGAGGTTCTCAGCAGTTGGAAGATCACCTACATCCCTTATTGAAAGAATAGCCCTGTCCCTGCTCTTTTGTAATGTTAGATTGAGGCAACAGTGTATGGTTAGGATTAATAACAGGTTCGATTTGGGTTAGGAATCATTCTGCAGGATGAATAATGGTATTGGGAACCTGCAATATATAGAAATATAGTGGTTAAATATAAGTATGGAAACAGAAATCTAGGTAAGATTTGAAGCTCAGAAGTGCATTGGGCAATAGATTGGGACACGTAGCTTTGAATTACGTTCTGCATACATATTTCAGAAAAATCGATATACAATGGCATAGGACCTTGTACCTCGGATGATTGAATGTAGTAGAGTACATCCACTCAAAAAGGGATAGTCGATAGGATCAGGAAGATAGTCAGTATGTTTCGGAAGAAGATAGAGTATAGGATTTGGACCAAAGTTCATTAGCAATAGGGTTTTGGTTAGAGAGTGAATGTCAATGTCATCACATGTGAAGGGTCAGTCACAATGTTGAACTGGGAAAAATATGTAGGAAAGTAGATATCAATAGAGACATTAGGAAATCAGGCAAAGTATAAAGTGAGTGAAAAAACTAGACATTTCCAACAGTTTTGAGGTTGAATATATAATCTTAGGAAGAAACAAAAATGTGGTCACCAATAGGATTGACATTTGAGAGCATTAGGCAACCTGGATATGGATGTTTTTAGTAATCCATCTTCAGTTTCCATTTAGGCTTTGGTACAATCATACGTGTGACTTTTGCATTTTGTGTCCAGAATATTACTGTGGTAACATGCATAGGTAGATCAGGTGACATGAGTATTTCTTCCACCATTTCTGGGAGCAATATTTAGAAGAAGAATAAATTAGTATTGGGCATACTAAGAGGTGTACCCTGTGTCTATGAATATAGAGATAATGCATGAATAGACCATATAGTGAATAAATAATATAACTGGTTCTACTTAAAATAATGGATTAAACTGATATCAGAATATATATAAGAAATACTATATTGATATGAAATCATTCCTTCCAACCAGTTATACATCTAATGGTGATATTATAGTTATGGTTTATCATGAAGTGAGTGTCAGTTTTGCTTCAAAAGTGATAAAGGAAATCAAAAATAATGTATTTGGAAAGAAGTCTCATGATAAGACCAGTCAAGAAACCTGGAAGAATCCATGTGTTCTGAAGCAGGAAGTGATTGAAAGTGAAACAAATGCCTAAAAGTTTGCTAACTTGTGGATGAAATATGTATCCTATGATGTGCATAAATTGAAGAAATAGTAATGTACCAGTGTTGAATTAAAATAAATTTCAAAATACACATCATGTCACATAGGAATGTACTTGCATTGATGTTAAACTGGGTCAGTTACTGTAGAAGTATTAGTATTTGTATGCAACATTAACTGAAGTTAGTTTTTAGTACTGCAAACAATATGTATTTCAGGTGGATGAATATTTCTGAGAATGATCTTGTGAAAAGTTGATTATAAATCCATATACATGAACATGAATGAATTTAGTGAGTGTATATAAGACACATATATTTCATATTTTGAAAAATCTGGAGAGTGTATATATATATATACAAAAAAAACACACACAGACAATAAATTAGCAATCGAAATTTATCATGAAATATATATCTTCCACAGATGCAAAATTATTTCTTTTAGAACATGGATTTATGTATAATGTTGTTCTTCTAGGAAACACACCCCTAGGTTAAATTTTCAGTTCCAACAGAGTTTAACAGGAGTGATCATTTCTCACAAATTGTATTTGCCAAATTAGCCTCCTCACAAGAATGTAGGTGTGATACCAGGTAGTGTTCTATATGTGCATTTAAAAATACATGTGCTGAATAGGCTACAGAGAAAGGGAGAGAGGAATTCACATATTTGTTAACATTAAAAACACATGGAGAACTATTTCAATTAAAAATTGACTAGATTTATAACACCTACAATTAATCATGCAAAAAACAAGTCCAACTATACACCATGATTCCTCTGAACTGCTAGTATTCCTATTCTGTTTGTGTTATTTTTCTCCATCATATTAGGAGTAGTAGTCAGAGTTTATTAGGGTATGCGTTAGTGTCAGGGATTCAGTATTTCGAATGGAAAATTGGAAAATGACTCTAAAGGGTATGCAAATATGTGCTACACAAAAATGTTCACACTCTCATCCAGAAGATTGCCTTGGCATTACCTTAGTTCCAAGTAAGATACAATAAAGGAGAAAAGTTAGAAAATCTGTAAATACATATCAGGAATAAAAAATGCTCAGGAGTTCACAAACTTGTAGGTGGTAGAGGAGTTTCCAAAAGTAAGGGACAGGGTAAACACTCCACAAACATTGAGCTCTGCTTGTGTAAAGACTTCTTGAGAAACTCTCTGAGGTTGGGCTCTTAAAATACATGTTGTTGTCAGGAGCTTTAGCTTCCTTTGTTGTGTGACCATCAAATCTGGGTGTGCAAATATGTGACCTGAAGGACATTGTTTCTAATTTTCCAATGAAAATGAGGCAGCAGTGCTGAATACTCTTTTTGTAGTTAAACTATGGCCACTGGGGTGTAAGTGTCTCCCCGGGTTGACTGTGAAGCCATTTGGTCATGCTCCAATTTTCGTGGTGTTACTCCTTGGTGCACTGGGAGTTTGGTATTTGCTTCATGAAATACAAGGAGTTCAACTGGGACACAGTGCTGGAGGGAGTTCTGTCACGTGTGGAGGGACACGGTCTGCATGAGAATGCACCAACCAGGATTCTGTCCCACATAGGTTGCCCCTTTGTCCATAGCAACCTGATTCTGAACATTTCCCAGAAACCTATCCATATAACAAGATGCCTTTACATATAAGGGTCTGCTGGCTGTACCCTGTCAATCACAAGGCAATTGGAAGCCAATGGCAGATCCACATGCCCCAACACACATGTTTTTTCACACACCTTCACACCACTGCTCTAGGCCCACTAATGAACAGGCTCCAACTTACTGGCATTACTGTTCTACACAATTTTCATGAAACCCAGTCAGTCAAGGCACTGTCTGATACACTCATGATCAGCAACAGGACATCCAAAAGTTTTCCAGTGCCACCTGGTGTTGGGAATTTCAAAAATTTCATGGTATTTATCAAGCCATTTTTCGAGGATAAAGTTGGAGGCTCTGTGGGTTTCAATTCATTCAGGAACCATTAAATGTTGAAGAAGCTCATATCAATGAAAGATCTTGAGAACACTCACAGGCAAGGCTTCCCAAAGAGTGGCCAAAAGGTAACATGAAGTCAGGCCCATTGAGGTATACAATGTGAGGTCCATATGTGTTTTGACTCTCAAGTGTGGCTTTAAAGAATTTCAGAATAAAATCATGTGATATCCAGGCTGAGATTCCCAGTGCTGTGGGCAAAGCCACCCTGCACCTAGATCTCCCTGCACCACAATTAATACCTGAGATGTTGGTTGCATGGCCTAGTAAAATCCAAACACAATTCATGACAATACTTCTCTTATGTCACTTCCAGAATTCAGTCTCTCAGGGGAATCATACCAGAGTTCAAGCCCAGGTGGACCCAGTCATCTGTTCCAAGCACCAAACAAATTACCACAATTCAAAACAAAATGCTCCCACATGCCCCTTATCTTATTTCATGTAGACACTCATCATAACATCTGGATGGAGGTTTCCATGAGGGGCACAGCACAAGACAGTGTCCAAAATAACCTTTCTTGCCCCTCATTTGCCTAAAGTCAGTGTGGCCTGGAAATCCTGACTGTGAACCAGGAGTGATCAAATACGCCTGCCGTTAATACTCCTTGGCTTCTCCAATTTGATGCCTACTGACTGTGGGGTTTAGAATCTTTATGTAAACTGGATTCATGAGAAAACCCAAGCACCTATGGGCTAAACTCTGCAGGGCTTTAAAGAACTCATTTGACCCAAAGGATCCCTATTTTCACTTGATGGATGTCAGGAATCTTAGAGAAGAAGGTGAGAGTCTTCATCCACAATAACTGCTCTTTTGGCCATTTTGGTTTTGGATGCACCCATGGGATCTTTCTTTAGATCCATCAGGTGCTGAAAATCTAAGCCACAGCCTCACACAGGGCCAAGAGGGTGATTCAGACACATCCCTTTCCAAAGCAATTAAGCAAAGAGCAAAACACACACAGACATTATAAAGTGGCAATATATATGCCAATTGAAATTCATGATGAAATATATATCGTCCACAGATCCAAAAATATTAATTTTACTGAACATGGATTTATGAATAATGTTGTTAAACTAGAAAGGTTACCCTTAGGTTGAATTTTAAGATCCAATAGCATTTAGGAGGAGTGATCTCTTGTCATAATTTGTATCTGCCATGTCAACCACCTCACAAGAATGTATATGTGATACCAGGTAGGATTCTATATGTTTATATAAAAATACATGTGATGAATAGGCTACAGAGAAAGGGATAGAGGAATTCACATATTTATTAACTTAAAAAACACAAGGAGAACTATTTCAATTAAAAATTAACTAGATTTATAACACCTACCCTACATAATGCAAAAGGAAAGTCCAACTATACACCATGCCTCTTCTGAACTGCTTGTATTTCTATTGTGTTTGTATGCACTGTGGGTTTCAAAAACCATTAAATGTTGAGGAAGCTCATTTGAATGAAACTCTGGAGAACTCTCATAGGCAAGGCTTCCCAAAGAGTGACCAAAAGGTTAGATATAGCCAGGCCCATTGAGGTCTACAATGTGAGGTCCATGTGTGTTTTGACTCTCAACTATGGCTACCAAGTCTTTAAGAATAAAATCATGGGATATCTTGGCTGAAATTCTCAGTGCTCTGTGGAAATCCACCCTCGTCCTTGATCTTAGTTTCCAAGGGCGACTCTCATGCTTGGCCTCCTAAAATATCACCACAATTCATGGCAATACTTCTCTGAGTTCAGTTCCAGAAGTCAGTCTCTAAGGGGAATCACACAAGAATTCAAGCCCAGGTGGACCCACTCATCTCTTCCAACCGTCACACAAATGACCACAATTAATACCAAAACACTCTCACATGGCCCTCCTCTTCTTCTATAAAGGCACTCATCATAACATCTGGCTGGAGGTTTCCATGAGAGGCACAGCCCAAGACAGTGTCCCAAATAAGCTCCCTTGCCACTCATTTGCCTAAATTCAGGGTGGCTTGGACACCCTTCTTGTCCACCAGGAGTGATCTGAAAGGGTAAAATAAATTGAAATTAAAGTGTAAAAGTTGAAGTGTAAAAGACTGGGTTTTGTAAAGTTTCTAAGCTGCAAGGCCTGAGTTAAAATGTAAAGGACCAGGTATTGTTAAGTTCCTGTGCTACATGCAAAACCTGAAATTCCTGTAGCTTGTAGTACAATTCCCGACTGCCCAGTAAATATTCCCCCTGACCGCCTGGTTATTTAATAACCTAGGACCCTGTGTGGCCTGGCACATAGGCATTGCAAGGCCTAAAGCAATCTGTTTGAATGTGTACCTCGCTTTAGAACTGACCTATCACTCCTGCCTCACCTGTTCCTGCCAATGAGTGAACTAATCATGTTTAGGAATTGTTGTTTGATTTTTCTGCGGTGTATGTTGATTTCTTAAAGGAGACTGTGATATATGTAAAGTCCCGCCCTCCCCAAAAAGTGTACTTAAGCACTGCTCAACCCCTGCTCGGGGCTCTGGGCTGCTCTCCCTTCTTGAGTGAGCACGTAGCCCCAGCATGCTGGATTGGATCCTCAATGAACGCCTTTTTCTGTTGCATGAGCTGTGGTCTCTTGGTGGTCTCTTCCTCCGACGTTCACCGGATCCTTACATTTGGTGCGTTGGCCGGGAATCACGCAGCATAGGACAAGGACACCCCAACAGACCCCTCTGGGGGTAAGTAAGGCGCTTCTTTCCATTTTTCCTTGCGATCGCTCAGAGCTTTTTGTTCAGGTTCCGTTTTTCCGTTTTTGGTTTGGGTTGGCAGAGTGGCTGCCAGCGGAGAACGTAAGTTCCCCCTGTCAGTGGTGGACAAACGTGTCCTAAAGCCACAGACCACGTCCTCGCAAGGGATGCCTTGGAGGACTCAGGGAGTGATGGATGTGCCCTCATTGGGTGAGGAGGGATGGATGAGCCCACATTAGGTGACTCTGCTGCCAACCCATCATATCTTGCTGGCTACTTTTTTATCTCAGGTTGAATTCACTGTCTGTCTTTGTGGTCTAACCCATCAGGTTTTGCCAGTTACTAGGTTCTAATCTTTACTTCTGAACTCGTGTTAAATGTTACCTGTGTGTACATGTTTGTGTCACGTTTGTATTGTCCTTGTCTCTGTTTGAGAAACTCTCATTATGGGACAAAGCCATTCCATGCCTCTGTCCTTGAAGCCTTTCCTGGTCCCTGCCTCCAATCCGACACCGTCACCCAGGATCCTATCACTCAAACCTTCTACTCCTTCCCCTCTTCCCTCCATTCTCCCTGAGTCACAAGATTGTAGATCTTGGGGTTGTGAACAAACGGGAGCTGCATGATGGTCTTTGTGTGTCTTTTTATCTGAGTTTCTGTTAAATGTGATGGCATTGTTTGGACCGATGCAGAGTCCCGAGTTCCAACCTGCCTTACATATGTGGAAGTTACTTTAGCTAAATTTTAAACTAATGCTTCTCCTGTGAGGGACCAAAAGTCAATAGAACGGCCAGTTTTTCTGTTCTCACCTTTTGCACCTCTCTTAGCTGTGTTTTAAAGAACTTTGATAAACTTTACTCCCCTTTGTTAAGCAAGATTACGGAAGCAGTGATTTTTTTCTTCCCGTAATTGGCTTGAGCATGCCCACTGCAGAGGGAAATGTCTGGGGTCAAAGAACTTTGATATCTCGCTTAAACTTTTCTCAAAACCCTGTCCTCATTATTAAATTGGCATTAATTGGCTTTGGGATGGGAACCAAGCCTTCAGTCATAAATTTTGACACCCCAGAGGGGACTTTAAATAAACCCCACTCTGCCCTCTTGGGGAAGCCTAGCACTCAAAACAACTGCAAGCAGAGGATGAAATTTTTGGGAGCTGACTACTGCAAAGTTGGGAGACATAGAATATGCCTGGTGCCTGGGGTCAAAGCAAACCAGAGGAACTAATCCTGTAAGTAAATGGTGAGGCTAAGGGACTCCCAGCAGCTGACAGAGCCATTTTGCTGTGGGGAACTCCCTTATTCCTTACATGCACTTTAAGGATTTCTCCACCTCTGTTTACTTAACAAAAGGGACAATGAATGCATTAATATGTTGATATTATAGATTTTTTCTTGGGGATGATCTAGGGTGAATGTGTATCTAAAAATGATTTTTTTTTTATTTTAACCATCTCGTATCTAAATGGGTTTCTAAAGCATTGCACTATGTTACAGTTAAAAGTTGGGTTTAAACAATTGTTTAGTTTGATTTCAGGTAGTTCATGCTAGGAAACTTAAATACTTAGGATAAAAAATAATTAAAGAGTTTTAATTTTGAACTAGGCAGCCTGAAAAAATTTCACTAGATATACCAGTGCATTAACTTGGGAAGAGATAATAAATTATGATATGGTATCTATTCCCATCAGTGTGTAAGATTTTAAAAAATGGTACTAAATTAAAACGTTGGTCTGGCTTATTGAAATGACATTAATTAGCAACAGTCTTGGAAATTTTTAAAGCTTAATTTCGGATACACATGGTAGTGTGTGGTTCTTTTTAAAAAATTTTCAGCCAATTTAATGTAACTTAATACTATTAGAAACTTCATAACAAAGAAAGGGGCTTAACGATCCTATAGAAACTTCTTCTGATGGTGGCTTTAATATTATCAAAAAATGATCCTATTTTCAGTTTTGTGTGAGCAAGTTTTTCTAGTGTAGAAAAATCTAAAGATATAAAATTTTGAGAATTACATCTTAAACTTGCATCAAAATTTTCAACATCCAAACCTGGAAATTATGACTTATAGCTAAAATGCCTTAGGCCTGAGGTTTCTGCTACGAATTCCAGTCTTTTCAGTTTTCCAGACCTCAGCAAGGACTTAAGTTGATATGCAAATAAAAGAAGCCTGCAGCACTCAGCAGGAGACAGATAAAAAAGAGTAAATGTGTCTTTTTACCTGAACTCAAACTAGACCTAACCAAAAAATTATATTATACGGTATTTACTAATTACTGGCCAGTCATCTTTTTTAGGACTCTTGCTTTTCTTACATTCTGTATTTTTTTTTGAACTCATGATCTTGATTCTGCTGATGGGTTAATGTTTTCTGATCAGTTCTATTTTTGATCGACTCTGGAGTTTTTAGCATTTCAATGGAGATTTCACCTGAAAAAGCTACAAGGCTTTTATTATTGTGTTATGTGTTACATTTGTGTTACGTGTTGTATGTTGGTATGTCTGTATGTGTGTATGTCCATATATCATGCAGTGATATGACAATTGACAGATGAGGAGCACTCATGAAAAATTTAAGAATGTATCCAAATGTCTTTGATTCACGTGATTCATATGTTTTAATTCAAATTGGGTAAACAGATAAAAATAAAGATGTCTTCAAAATTAGGCCAATAAGTTTTCTAGGTTTTCAAAAAGGCCCTAATAAAATGTAGATGTCTATAAAATAATCTGCCTAAATTCAGAAATTTACAAGTATTGTATTGAAATGTGAACAGAAAGAGGTTAGTAGATGAAAAAGAGAAACTAAAAGGTTCCAGATATAGATCTAATAGAGGAAAAATGTGTTTCTGGATAAGAGAGTCTATATGATTAAGTAATTAAAGGGGTTTAAGTAAATAATAAAAAAAGGTTTGTGTAACTTGGTTATATGTGTAAGTTTTGAGCAAGTAATCTTAAAAAAATAAACAGCTGGTAAAACAAGTACTGTTTTTATAAAATTGTGCCATGTTATTTCTTTAAAATCTAAACTTGTTTAATACAAAAACATCAATGTAATTGTGGTGTTAATGTGTTCATATCTTCCAGGTATACAAGTCTGTAAGGTAGAAGCTTCCAAAGACCATTGTATCAAGCTGGTGTTCTAAGGTTGTATGGTAATTCTAGGCTTAAAAGAAAAACATGTTGGAGATTTATGTATATCATTTGTGTTCTATAATTGGACTTGTTATCAATAAGATATGTACAGTTCCATGTTACTTTTTACACTGAGATGCAATTTAAAAGTATTTTTAACTTAATGAGAGCCAAATCTGTGAAGGTTTTATTGTAAACACAAAGGTAATACCCATTCATTTCCATGTGAAAACTGTTTTCTTCAGGCTTCACAAAGGGGTGTCCTGAGACAAAGACTTTCCTGATATTCAGGGCAACATAACAATAGGTAATCAAAAGGCCCAAAGCAGGGTTTCTCCACTGAGACTTTACTGGCTACACTGATATCTGAGTTTTCTGAGATGCTTGCCATTCCCTTCAGCTATCCAGTATATGGCCATGTCACAGATCTTGGAAGTGGTTCATATATTGGACACAAAATCATGAGCCTATTCTGGAGAGTGGCCAGAATTCAGGAAGAAAACAGGAACGTAGGAAGATAGTTGGTGTTGCCCATTGATAAGGCAAGCCACACTCCATTTATAAATTGTGCCGGATGAATGCTGGGAAGTTTTCTCCTTGAGAGGATACACCCATTGAGGCATTCTCTTTTCTAATGTCTACAACCACGGACACAGTGGGATACACAGACCTAAAAACACTCGCCTTGTCAAAGGACTAACTAGAAACACTCCACTCCAAACCAAACACACCCCCTTTCCTAACTATTCTCAGAACAAAAGAAAAAACCACAAACCCATACCCACAACCACAAAGGCACCTCCTTCCCCCAAGTAGGTCTGGAACTATCCAGAGTGTCCTCTGACCGGAGGGCCATACTATGTTCCCCAGAAATTGTCTGTCCTGTCTCAGATCTGGGCTCCTTGGTCAACTCTGTGAAGTTTTCAGGAGCCAGCAGTGAGCCTCTACCTGTTTTCTCCAGAAGGGCCGCTCTTCAGAATTTTTCTGGAATTTGGCCATTCTCACATAAGTAGGTACCACAAAAGACTGACTCTGTCCTCGGAAAATCCAAACAAGTGAGAACACTGGAACTGGTGCTGGGACTGGGTCTTGGTGCCTGGCTTCCTGGAACCCAAATTTGGAGAGTTCCATCAACAAGGATGTGAGGTGAGGTCACTTCCTTTAGTAACTGAATGAGGTCACTGCCTTGGCAACCAATTTGTCCTAACATTTGCTTCCTAAGGTCTCATAACATGGAGGATGTCCCTACTACCTGTGACACTTTCACAAGTTCGAATAGTATAGAAACCATAGTCACCTGGGAACAGCTCTCCACAAAGGCCTAGTTTGGTTCATCTCCTCTACCTTAAGAAGTGAGAATCTGATTCAGACACAACCCTTCATCCTGACCAGGTTGTTTGCCATGGAAGATGCCTTTTGCTCTATCATGTCCTTCATAGCTGCCTACATCTTCTCCAGGGATCATTTCTGCATGGAACTTTGAAGTTTTCAGCAGGTGGAAGATCCCCTGCATTCCTGTATTGTAAGACCAAACCTTTCCCTGCTTTTCTGAACACTTAGATTGAGGGAACAGTGTATGGTTAGGGTTAATAATATGTTCAATTAAAACCAAAATACTCCCACATGGCCCTCATTTTCTTCCATGTAGACATTCATCATAACCTCTGGCTGGAGGTTTCCATAAGGGGCGCAGCCCAAGACAGTGTCCAAAATAAGTTCCCTTTCCCCTCATTTTCCTAAAGTCAGGGTTTCCTGGACACCCTTCCTGTAAACCAGGATTGATCAAATAGGCCTGCCAGTAATATTGCTCTGTTTCTTCATTTTGAAGCCTACTGACTGTGAGGTATAGATTCTTTATGTGATTTGGAGTCATGTGAGAACCCAAGCACTGCTGCAGGGCTTTGAAGAACTCATTTGTCTCAAAGGATCCCTCTACTTACTTGATGGAGGTCAGGAACCTAACAGAGGAAGCAAGAGACTTCATCCACAATGACTGATCTTTTTGCCATTTTGGTTTTGGATGCACACATGGGATCTTTCTTTAGATCCATCAGGTGCTGAAAATCAAAGCCACAGCCTCTCTCAGAGCCGAAAGGATGATTCAGACACATCCCTTTCCAAAGCAATTAAGCAAAGAGCCACAGGTGATGCTCATTCATTTCCAATTGAAAGCAGTTTTTTTCAGGCTTCACAAAATGGTGGCCTGAGGAAAAGACCTTCCTGACATTCAGGTCAACAGAACAGTAGGTTAGCAAAAGGCACAAAGCAGGGTTTCTCTACTGAGACTTTACTGGTCACACTGATATCCGAGTTTTCTGAGATGCTCCCAATTCCCTTTATCTATCCAGTACATGGCCATGTCACAGAACTCGACAGAGGTCCATATCTTGGACAAAAAAACATGAGCCTATTCTGGAGAGTGGCCAGAATTCAGGAAGAAAACAGGAACTAAGGAAAGAAGTAGGTGTTGCCCATATAAGGCAAGCCACAGTCCATTCATAAATTGGGCAGGATGTGTGCTGAGATGCTTTCTACTAGACAGGACACATCCATTGATGCATTCACTTTTCTAATATCTACAACCACGGAAAAAGTGGGAAACACAAACATAGAAACACTCGCCATGTCAAATGACTTACCAAAAACAGTCCACTCCAAACCAAACATACTGCCTTTCCTACCTATTCTCAGAACATGATACAAAACTACAAATTCACACCCACACCCACAAAGGCACCTCCATTACCCAAGTAGGTCTGTGACTATCCAGAGTGTCCTCAGACTGGTGGGCCTTACTCTGCTCCCTCGAAATGGACTTTCCTGACTCAGATCAGGTCTCCTTTACCAACTCTGTAAAGTTGTCAGCATCAATCAGTGAGTCACTACCTGCTTTCTCAGGAAAGGCCCCTCTTCAGAGCTTTCCTGGCATTTAGCCATCCACACATCAGTATGTACCAAGAAAGACCGACTTTGTCCTTGGTAAATCCAAACAAGTGAACCCACTGGGACTGGGACTGGGACTGGCTCTGAGTGCCTGGCTTCCTGGATCCCAAGTTCAGAGAGTTCCATCACCAAGGAAGTGAGGTAGGTCACTTCCTTCAGGAACCGAATGAGGTCACTATCTTGGCAACCACTTTATCCTAAATTTGCTTCCAAGGGTCCCATGAGAGAGAGGCTGCCCCTACTTCCTGTGTCACATTCACAAGATAGAATGGTATATCAACCATAGGCACATGTTAACAGCTCTCCACACAGACCTGGTTTGGTCCATCTTCTCTACATTAAGAAGAGAGAGGCTTATTCAGACACATCGCTTCATTCTGACCAGGTATTTTACCAAGGAAGATATCTGTTGCTCTCTCAGGTTCTTCATAGCTGCCTACATCTTCTCCAGGGTTTATTTCTGCATGGAACTTGAGGTTCTCAACAGGTGGAAGATCCCCTATCTACCTGTATTATAACACCAACTCTGTCCCTGCTCTTCGTAAAGTTAAATTGAGGGAACAGTGCATGGTTAGGGTTAATAGCATGTTCGATTTGGGTTAGGAATCATTCTGTGAGATGAATAATGGTATTGGGAACCTCCGATATTACAAGCATATATAGGTGTAATATAAGTATGAAAACAGAAATCTAGGAAAGATTTCAAACCAAGATGAACATTGGGCCCTTGATTGGGATACTTAGCTTTGAATTATTTCCGCAAAGTTGTCTCAGATAAATCGATATACAATGGTATAGGACCTTGTACCTTGGATGACTGAATGAGGAAGAGATCGTCCAGACAAAAAGAGATAGTTCGAAAAGTTATTTAGATATAGGGTTTTGGTTAGAGAGTGAATGTAAATGTCAGCATATGTGAAGAGTCAGTCACAGTGATGAACTGGGGAAAATGTGTAGGAAAGCAGATATCAATAGAGACATTAGGAAATCAGGGAAAGTACAAAGTGAGTGATAGGATAAGATGTTTTTAACATGGTTGAGTTTGAATATATAATCTTAGGAAGAAACAAATATGCAGTCACCAATAGGAATGATATTTGAGATCATTAGTTAATCAGGACATGGATGTTGTTAGTAATACATGCTCACATTAAATTTAGGCTTTGGTACAATCATAAGGGTGTCCTTTGCATTTTGTGTCAGGAATATTACTGTGATAAAATGTGTATGTATATCAGGTGACTAGAGTATTTCTTCCACCAATTCTTAAAGCAATATTGTAAAGACTTATAAATTAGTATTTGGGATACAAATAGGTATACCATCGGTCTATGAATATAGAGATGATGCCTTAATAGACCATACTGTGAATAAATAATATAACTGGTTCAAACTTTAAATAATTGATTGAATTGATATCTGAAAATATATAGGAAATCTTATATTGATATACATAAGTTCATTCTAACCAGTTATACATCTAATGGTAATTTTAGCATTATGGTTTATGATGAAGAGTGTGGGAGTTTTGCTTCAAAAATGATTATGGAAATCGAAAATAATATGTTTGGAAATAATCTCATGCAAAGAACACTCAAGAAACATGGAGGAATACATATGTTCTGAAGCAGCAAGTAATTGCAAGTGAACCAAATGCGTACAGATTTGTGAACTTGTGGATGAAAAGTATTATCCTATGATGTCCATAAACTGAAGAAATTGTAATGTACCAGTGTTGAATAAAAATGAACTTCAAAATACACATCATGTCCCATAGGATTTTACTTGCATTGATGTTAAACTGGGTCAGTTACTGTACAAATATTAGTATTTGTAAGCACCATTCACCAAAGTTAGTTTTCAGTACTGGGAAATAAATATGTATTTCATGTGGATGAATATTTCTGAGAATAATCTTGTGAAAATTTGATTATAAATCCACATATAGGAACATGAGTTAAATTAATGAGTGTATAATAAGACACATATATTTCATATTTTGAATAATCTGGAGAAAAAAAAATATATATATATATATAGATACAAACACAGACATTAAAATGTAGTAATATGTATGCCAATCAAAATTCATTATGAAATATATATCATCCTCATATCCAAAAATATTCTTTTTACTGAGCATGGATTTATGTATAATGCTGTTCATCTAGGAAATTCACCAATACGTTGAATTTTCAGTTCCATCAGTATTTAGGGGGAGTGATCTCTTCTCACAATCTGTATCATCCTAAAACAGCAAGCTCACAAGAATGTACGTGTGATACCAGGTACTATACTAAATATGCATAATAAATTTCATGAGATGAATAGGCTACAGAGAAAGGGAGACAGAAATGTACATATGTGTTAACTTTAAAAACTCATGGAGAAGTATTACAATAAAAAGTTGACTAGATTTATAACACATACACTTGATAAAGCAGAAGGCAAGTTCTAGTATACACCATGCCTCCTATGTACGGCCTGTATTTCTATTCTGTTAGGTTTCTTTTTCTACATCATATTAAGATTAGTAGTCAGAGTCTAGTAGGGTATGGGTTAGTGACAGGGATTCAGTATTTCTAATGGAAAATAGGAAAATGAATCTAATGTGTATGCAAATATTTGCTAGACAAAAATCTTCCCACTGTCCTCCAAAACAATGCCTTGATATTTCCTTCGCCACAAGTAATACACAATTAGTGGAGAAGAGTTTGAAAATCTGTGAATATATATCTGGAAAAGAAAATGCTCAGGGGTTCACAACCTTGGAGGTGGTAGAGGAATTTCCAAAAGTAAGGTACAGGGTAAACACTCCACAAACATGGAACTCTGGTGGCCTAATGAGTTTTTGAGAAACTGCCTCTGAGTTTGGGCCCTTGAAAAATTTGTTGTTGTCAGGAGCTTTAGCTTCCTTTGTATTGAGACCATCAAACCTGGGTTGGCATCTATGTGACCTGGATGACATGGTTCCTTATATGCTATTGAACATGAGGAAGAAGTTCTGAATTTTCCCTTTGTTAGTAAACTGAGGACACTGGGGTCTAAGTGTCTAACCATGTGATCTGTGAAGCCATTTGGTCATACTCCACTTTTCGTGGTGTTTCTTACTGCTGCACTGGGAGTTTGGTATTGGCTTCACGTAATACAAGGAGAAAAACTGGGACACAGTGCTAGAGGGAGTACTCTCACGTGTAGTGGTTGAGGGTCTGCAGGAGAATGCAACAACCAGGCTTCTATCCCAAAAAGCTTGCACCCATGTCCATAGCAACCTGATTCTGAACATTGCCCTGAAACCTCTCCATATAACAAGGTCCCTTTACTTGTAAGGTTCTGCTGGCTGCAACATGTCAGTCACAAGTCATTCGGAAACCAATGGCAGAACCACGTGTCCCCACGACAGATGTTTTATCATACACCTGCCCACCACTGCTCTGGGCCCACTAATCAGCAGGCTCCAACTTTCTGGCACCTCTGTTCTCACCATTTTCATGAAACCCAGTCAATCAATGCAATGTCTGGTACACTCATGATCAGCAACAGATATCCAAAGGTTCTCCAGTGCCATCTGTTCATGGAAATTTAAAAAATTCATGGTATTTATCTAGCCAATTTTCAAGGATGAAGTTGGAGGCACTGTGGCTTTCAATTTATTCAGGAACCATGAAATGGTGAGGAAGCTTATTTCAATTAAAGCTCGGGAGAACTCTCAGAGGCAAGGTTTCCCAAAGAGTGGCCAAAAGGTCACATTAAGCCAGGCCCATTGAGGTCTACAATTGAGGTCCATGTGTGTTTTGACTCTCAACAATGGCTGCCACGTCTTTCTGAATAAAGTCATGTGATATCCTGCCTGAGATTCCCAGTGCTCTTTGGAAAGCTATCCTGAGCCTAGATCTCAGTCTCCAAGGGCAACTCTCATGTGTGGCCTCCTAAAATCCCAACACAATTCATGTCAATACTTCTCTGAGTTCCTTTCAGTCTCTAAGGGGAATCACTCCAGAGTTGAAGTCCATGCGGACCCAGTCATCTCTTCCAACCACCACACAAATGACCACAATTAAACCAAAACACTCCCACATGGCCCTCATCTTCTTCAATATAAACTCTCATCATAACCTCTTGCTGGAGGTTTCCATGAGGGGCGCAGCCTAAGGAAGTGTCCAAAATAAGCTCACTTGCCCCTTATTTGCCTAAACTCAGTGTGGCCTGGAAACCCTTTCTGTGAACCAGATGTGATAAAATAGGCCTGCCATTAATACTGCTCTACTTCTCCAATTTGAGGCCTACTCTCTGTGGGGCATAGATTCTTTATGTGAATTGGGGTCATGAGAAAATCAAGCACCTATGGGCTACCCTCTGCAGGGCTTTGAAGAACCCATTTCAGTGAGTCGAGGAATTGGACCAAATGTTCTTTAGATATAGGGTTTTTGTTAAAGAGTGAAAGTAAATGTCAGCATATTTGAAGAGTCAGTCACAGTGATGAACTGGGGAAAATGTGTAGGAAATCAGATATCAATAGAGACATTAGGAAATCAGGCAAAGTACAAAGTGAGTGATAGGATAAGACATTTTTAACAGGGTTCAGATTCAATATTTAATCTTAGGAAAAAACAAATATGTAGTCACCAATAGGAATGATATTTGAGATCATTAGTTAATCAGGACTTGGATGTTGTTAGTAATACATGCTCACTTTCAATATAGGCTTTGGTACAATCATAAGTGTGTCCGTTGCATTTTGTGTCAGGAATATTACTGTGTTAAAATGTGTATGTATATCAGGTGACTAGAGTATTTCTTCCACCAATTCTTAAAGCAATATTTTAAAGACTTATAAATTAGTATTTGGGATACAAATAGGTATACCATCGGTCTATGAATATAGAGATGATGCCTTAATAGACCATACTGTGAATAAATAATATAACTGGTTCAAACTTTAAATAATGGATTGAATTGATATCTGAAAATATATAGGAAATTTTATATTGATATACATAAATTCATTCTAACCAGTTATACATCTAATGGTAATATTAGCATTATGGTTTATCATGAAGAGTGTCTGAGTTTTGCTTCAAAAATGATTATGGAAATCAAAAATAATGTGTTTGGAAAGAATCTTATGAAAAGAACAGTCAAGAAACATGGAGGAATACATGTGTTCTGAAGTAGGAAGTGATTGAAAGTGAACCAAATGCCTATAAATTTGTGAAATTGTGGATGAAAGGATATATCCTATAATGTCCATAAACTGCAGAAATAGTAATGTATCAGTGTGGAATAAAAATGAACTTCAAAATACACATCATGGTCCCATAGGTGTCTACTTGCATTGATGTGAAACTGGGTCAGTCACTGTGGAAATATTACGATTTGTATGCACCATTCACTGAATTTAGTTTTCAGTACTAGGAAATAAATATGTATTTAAGGTGGATGAATATTTCTAAGAATTATTTTGTAAAAATTTGATTATAAATCCACATACACACACATGAGTGAATTTAGAAAGTGTATAATAAGACACATATATTTCATATTTTGGAAAATCTAAAGAGTAGATATCTATATCTATATAGATAGATAGATAGATAGATAGATAGATAGATAATTAGATACTCACATACACAGACATTAAAATGTAGCAATATATATGCCATTCGAAAATCATAATAAAATAGATATCATCCACGTATCCAAAAATATTCATTTTACTGAACATTTATTTATGCATAATACTGTTCATCTAGGAAATTCACCCATAGGTAGAATTTCCAGTTCCATCAGTATTTAGAGGGAGTGATCTCTTCTCACAATTTGTATCTTCCAAAATAAGCAAGCTCACAAGAATGTACATGTGATACCAGGTAGAATTCTAAAGATGCATTAAAAAATACATGTGATGAATAGGCTACAGAGAAAGTGAGACAGAAATTTACATATGTGTTAATTTTAAAAACTCATGGAGAAGTATTACAATGAAAAGTTGACTAGATTTATAACACATACCATTGATAAAGCCGAAGGCAAGTCGAAGTATACACCATGACTCCTATGAAAGGCCTGTATTTCTATTCTGTTAAGTTTCTTTTTCTCCATCTTATTTTGATTAGTAGTCAGAGTCTAGTAGGGTATGGGGTAGGGTCAGGGATTCAGTATTTCAAATGGAAAATAGGAAAATGAATCTAATGTGTATGCAAATATGTGCTACACAAAAATCTTCCCACTCTCATCCAGAACAATGCTTTGACATTACCTTCGCCCCAAATAAGAAACAATTAGTGGAGAAAAGTTAGAAAATCTGTGAATACATATGTGGAAAGGAAAATGCTCAGGAGTTCACAAACTTGTAGGAGGTAGAACGGGTTACAAAAAGAGAGAGGGTAAACACTCCACAAACATGGAGCTCTGCTAGCCTTTTTGAGAAACTGCCTCTGAGCTTGGGCAGTTAAAATATATGTTGTTGTCAGGAGCTTTAGCTTCCTTTGTAGTGAGACCATCAATTCTGGGTCTCCATCTATGTGACCTGGATGACATGGTTTTTTATTTTCTAGTGAACATGAGGCAGCAGTGCTGAATTCTCTCTTTGTAGGTAAACTTTGGCCACTGGGGTCTAAGTATCTAACTGTGTTGTCTGAAAAGTCATTTGGTCATTATCCACTTTTGTGGTGTTTTTTACTGCTGCACTGTGAGTTTGGTATTGGCTTCACGATATACAAGGAGTTCTACTGGGACACAGTGCTGGAGGATGTACTCTCACGCGTGGTGGGTTACTAAAATGCACCAGTGGGGCTTCAATCCCACATAGCTTTTCAACTTGACAATAGCAACCTGATTCTGGACATTGGCAGGAATCCTCTCCATATAATAAGATGCCTTTACATACAGTCTGCTGGCTGTACCATGTCAGTCACAAGTGATTTCTAAGCCAATGGCAGATCCACGTGGCCCCACCAGAAATGTTTTTTTCACACACCTACACTCCACTGCTCTAGGCCCACTAGTCTGCAGGCTCCAACTTTCTGGCATCTATGTTCTACACTTTTTCCATGAAATCCAGTCAATCAAGGCACTGTCTGGTAAAGTCATGATCAGCAACAGGACATCCAGAGGTTCTCCAGTGCAACCTGGTAATGGTAATTTCAAAAAATTCATGGTATTTATCTAGATATTTTTCAATAATGAAGTTGGAGGCACTGTGGGATTCAATTTATACAGGAACCATTAAAAGGTGAGGAATCTCATTTCAATGAAAGGTCTGGAGAACTCTCACAGGCAAGGCTTCCCAAAAAGTGGGCAAAAGGTCACATGAAGCCAGGCCCATTGAGGTCTACAATGTGAATTCCATGTGTGTTTTGACTCTCAACTATGGCTGACAATCTTTCAAAATAAAATCTTGTGATATCCTGGCTGAGATTCCCAGTGCTCTGTGGAAAGTCACCCTGGGCCTAGATCTCAGTTTCCAATGGCGAATCTCATGCTTGGCCTCCAAAAATCTCAACACAATTCATGGCAATACTTCTCTGAGCTCAGTTCCACAACTCAGTCTCTAAGGGGAATCACAACAGAGTTCAAGCCCAGGTGGATCCAGGCATCTCTTCCAATTGCCACACAAATGACGACAATTAAAACCAAAACACTCCCACAGGGCCCTCTTCTTCTTTTATATAGACACTAATCATAACCTCTAGCTGGAGGTTTCCATGAGGGGCACAGCCCAAGACAGTGTCAAAAATAATCTCACTTGCCCCTCATTTGCCTAAAGTCAGGGTGGCCTGGACAACATTCCTGTGAAACAGAAGTGATCATATAGGACTGCTGTTAATACTGCTCCACTTCTCAAATTTGAGGCCTACTGACTGTGGGGTATAGATTCTTTGTGTGAATTGGAGTCATGAGAAAACGCAAGCACCTATTGTCCAGCCTCTGCAGGGCTTTGAAGAACTCATTTGACACAAATGATCCCTATTCTCACTTGATGGAGGTCATTAATATTACAGAGGAAGGCGAGAGGCTTCATGTACAATGACTGATCTATTTTTCCATTTTGGTTTTGGATGCCCACATGGGATCTTTCTCTAGATACATCAGGTGCTGAAAATCTAAACCACAGGCTCACACAGGGCCAAGAGGCTGATTCAGACAAATCCCTTTCCAAAGCAATGAAGTAAAAAGCCACAGGTGATTCCCATTCATTTCCATTTGAAAACTCTTTTCTTCAGGCTTCACTAAGGTTTGGCCTGAGGCAAAGACCTTTCTGACATTCAGAGCAACAGAACAATAGGTAATCAAAAGCCCCCAAGCAGGGTTTCTCCTAGGAGACTTTCCTGGTTACTCTGATATGTGAGTTTTCTGAGATGCTCGCCATTCCCTTCAGCTATCCAGTACATGGCTATGTCACAGAGCTTGGAGGTGGTACGTATCTTGTACAAAAATACATGATACTAATCTTTAGAGTGGCCAGAATTCAGGAAAAAAATGAGAACATAGGTAGATAGCAGGTGTTGCCCATGGATAAGGCAAGCCTCAGTCCATTCATTAATTGGGAAGGATGCATACTGGGAAGTTTTCTACTAGACAGGACACACCCAATGAGCTATTTTCTTTTCTAATATCTACAAAGAAAAACACAGTGGGATACACAGACACAGAAACAGTCTCCTTGTCAAATGACTTACTAGAAACAGTCCACTCCATACCAAACAAACCTCCTTTTTTACCTATTCTCAGATCATGAGAAAAAACCACAAACACAAACCAACACCCACAAATGCACCTCCTTCTTCCAAGTAGGTCTGTGACTATCTGGAGTGTCCTCTGACTGGTAGGACATACGATGTAACCCAGAAATGGCCTTTCTGTCTCAGATCTGGTCTCCTTCGTCAAATCTGTGAATTTGTAAGGAGGCAGTGGTGAGCCAATTCCTATGCTCTCAGGAAAGACCCCTCTTCAGAGCTTTCTTGGTATTTGGCAACCCTTACATCAGTAGGTACCAAGAAAGACTGACTCTGTCCTTGGTAAATCCAAAGAAATGAGCCCACTGTGACTGCGACTGGGACTGGCTCAGGGTGCCTGGCTTCCTGGATCACAAAATTCAGAGACCTCCATCACCAAGGAAGTGAGGTGAGGTCACTACCTTCAGAAAATGAATGAGGTCACTGTCTTGGCCACCACTTTGTCCTAACAGTTTCTTCCTATTGTCTCCTGACATGGAGGCTGCCCTACTTCCTGTGATACTTTCACATGTTAGAATGGTATAGAAACCATAGTCACCTGGGAACAGCTCTCCACACAGGCCTAGTTTGGTCCATCTTCCCTACATTAAGAATAGAGAGGCTGACTCAGACACATCCTTTCATCCTGACCATGTTGTTTGCCATGGAATATTACTTTTGTTCTCTCAGGTCCTTCATAGCTGCCTGCATCTTCTCCAGGGATAATTTCTGCATGGATTTTGAGGTACTCAGTAGGTGGAAGATCTCCTAACTTTCTGTATTGTAATACCAACTTTGTCCCTGCTCTTCTGTAAAGTGAGATTGAGGGAATATTGTATGGTCAGGGTTAATAGCATGTTCGATTTGGGTTGGAAATCATTCTGCTGGATGAATAATTGTATTGAGAACCAGCGATATTTATAAGAATATAGAGGGAAAACATAAGTATGAAAACAGAAATCTAGGTAATATTTGAAGCCCAGAAGGATTTGGACCCTTGATTGGGATACTTAGCTTGAGTTATGTTTTGCACCGAGGTCTCAATTAAATTGATATACAATGGCATAAGACCCTGTACCTCAGATGATTAAATGTAGAAGAGAACATCCAGTCAAAAAGGGATTGTGTGTAGGATTAGGAAGATAGTCAGTAGGTTTAGGAGGAAGAGTGAGTCTAGGATTTGCACCAAATGTTCTTTAGCAATACGGTTTTGGTTAGAGAGTGAATATAAATGACACCATATGTGAAGAGTCAGGCACAATGATGAACTGGGGAAAATATGTAGGAAAGCAGACATCAATAGAGACATTAGGAAATCTGGCAAAGTATAACATGATAGGATTAGAGATTTTCAACAGGGTTGAGTTTGAATACATAATCTTAAGAAGAAACAAATTTGTAGTCACCAATAAGATTGACATTTGAGAGCATTAGGCAACCTGGACATGGATATATTTAGTAATCCATGTTCACATTCCATTGAGGCTTTGGTACAATCATAAGGGTGACCTTCGCATTTTGTGTCCAAAATATTACTGTGATAATATGTATATGAAGATCAGGTGACATGAGTATTTCTTCCACCATTTCTGGGGGAAATATTTTGAAAAGATATAAATTAGTACTGGGGATACTAATAGGCTTACCCTGTGTTCATGAATATAGAGATGATGCATTAATAGACCATAATGTGAATAAATTATATGACTGGTTCCAAATTTAAATAATGGATTGTATTGATATCTGAAAAAATAGAAGAAATCATTTATTGATATACATACATTCATTCCAACCACTTACATATCTAATGGTTATCTTAGGGTTACCGTTTATCATGAATAGTGAATGAGTTTGCTTCAAAAATGATTATGGAATCGAAAATAATGTGTTTAGAAAGAAGTCTAGTGAAAAGACGAGTCAAGAAACATGGAGAAATATAAGTGTTCTGAAGGAGGAAGTGATTGAAAGTGAACCAAATGTTTATAAATTTGTGAATTTGTGAATGAAAGGATATATTTTATGATGTCTATAAACTGAAGAAATAATAACGTACAAGGTTTGAATAAAAATGAACTTTAATAAACACATCACATCCAATAGGAATCTACTTGCATTGATGTTAAACTTGGTCAGTTACTGTAGAAATATTACGATTTGTAAGCACCCTTCCCTGAAGTTAGTTTTCAGTACTAGGAAACAAATATGTATTTCAGTGGATGTATATTTCTGAAAATAAACTTGTTAAAAGTTGATTATAAATCCACATATATGAATATGAATGAATTCAGACGGTGTATAAGAAGACACATATATTTCATATTTTGGTAAATCTGGAGAATATATATATATATATATATATAGACACACAAACACACACACATTATAATGTAGCAATATATATGCCAACTAAAATTCATCATGAAAAATAACTCATCCGCATATCCCAAAATATTCATTTTACTGAACAGTAATATATGTATAGTGTTGTTCATCTAGGAAGCTCACTCATGGGTTGAATTTTCTGTTAAAACAGCGTTTAGGAGGAGTGATCTCTTCTCACAATTTGTATCTGCCAATTCAGCCACCTCACAAGAATGTACATGTGAAACCAGGTAGGATTCTATTTCTGCATATAAAAATACATTTGCTTAATAGGCTACAGAGAAAGGGAGACAGGAATTCACATATTTCTTAACTTTAAAAACACATGGAGAATTATTTCAACAAATAATTGACTAGATTTATAACTCCTACCTTATATCATGCAAAAGGTAAGTCCAACTATACACCATGCTTCCTCTGAAATGCTTGTATTTCTATTCTGTTTGGGTTATTTTTCTCCATTATATTAGGATTAGTAGTCAGAGTTTAGTAGGGTATGGGTTAGTGTCAGGGATTCAGTATTTCAAACAGAAAATTGTAAAATGAATCCAATGTTTATGCAAATATGTGCTAAACAAAATCTTCTCTCTCTCATCCAGAACAATGACTTGACATTCCCTTCGCCACAAGTAAGTCAGAATTAGAGGAGAAGAGTTAGAAAATCTGTGAATATATATTTAGAATGGAAAATGCTCAGGAATTCACAACCTTGGAGTTGATAGAGCAGTTTCCAAAAGTAAGTGACATGGTAAACACTCCACAAACATGGAGATCTGCTGGCCTAATCACTTCTTGAGAAATTGCCTCTGAGCTTGGGCACTTGAAATATATGTTGTTTTCAGGAGTTTTAACTTCCGATGTAGTGAGACCATCAAAGCTAGGTCTGCATCTATGTGACCAGGAGGACATGGTTTCTTATTTTCCAATGACCATGAGGCAGCAGTGCTAAATTCTCTCTTTGTAGCTAAATTGTGGCCAGTGGGGCTAAGTGTCTCCCCATGTGGACTGTGAAGCCATTTGGTCATCCTCGACTTTTCGTTTTGTTTCTTGCTGCTGCACTGGGGGTTTGGTATTTGCTTCACGAAATACAAGGAGTTCAAGTGGGACACAGTGCTGGAGGGAGTTCTGTCACGTGTGGTGGGTCAGTGTCTGCATGAGAATGCACCAACTAGGCTTCTATCCCACATAGCTTGCCCCTTGACCATAGCAACCTGATTCTAAACATTGCCGTGAAAAATCTCCATATAACAAGATGCCTTTATATAGAAGGGTCTGCTGGCTGCACCGTGTCTGTCTCAAGGCATTTGAAAGTCAATGGCAGATCCACATGGCCCCACCAGAGATGTTTTATCACACACCTGCACACCACTGCTCTAGGCCCACTACTCAGCAGGCTCCAACTTACTGGCATCTCTGTTCTACACGATTTTCATGATACCTAGTCAATCAAGGCACTGTCTGGTATACTCATGATCAGCAACAGGACATCCAATGGTTCTCCAGTGCCACCTGGTCATGAGAATTTCTAAAATTTTATGGTATTTATCTAACTATTTTTCACAGATGAAATTGTTGGTACTGTGGGTTTCAATTCATTCAGGATCCATTAAATGTTGAGGAAGCTCATTTTAATGAAGGATCTGGAGATCTCTCACAGGCAAGGCTTCCCAAAGAGTGGCCAAATTGTTACATGAAGCCAGGCCCATTGAGGTCTACAATGTGAGGTCATGTGTGTTTTGACTCTCAACGATGGCTGCCAAGTCTTTCAGAATAAAACCTGTGATATCCTAGCTGAGATTCCCAGTGCTCTCTGGAAAGCCTCCCTGGGCCTAGACCTCAGTTTCCAAGGGCGACTCTCATGTGTGGCCTCCTGAAATCCCAACAACATTCATGGCAATACTTCTCTGAAGTTAGTTCCAAATCTCATTCTCTAAGGGGAATCACATCAGAGTTCAAGCCCAGGTGGACCCAGTCATCTCTTCCAACTACCACACAAATGACCACAATTAAAACCAAAACACTCCCACATGGTTCTCATCTTCTTCCATATAGACACACATCATAACCTGTGGATGGAGTTTTCCATGAGGGGCACAGCCAAACCAGTGCCCAAAATAAGCTCTCTTGCCCCTCATTTGCCTAATGTCAGGGTGGATTTGACATGCTTCCTGTGAACCAGGAGTGATCAAATAGGCCTGCCGTAAATGCTCCACTTCTCCACTTTGAGGCCTTCTTACTGTGGGGATTATATTCTTCTTTTTCTAAATTTTTTTGGAAATTTAATTGGAAAGTTAAAAAAAATTGTTTTGTAGAATGTTAAATTTCTAATGGCAAAGCCTTCACCTTGTTTGTGAAGGAAACCTTGATGCCTTGCCAATCTGGTAACATGGAGACACTCAAAATTTTCTTTTACATACTACATGGATGAATGGCTACAGCTCATAGTTTTTTAAAACTGAAAGGCAGATACCAGCAAGTAAGATAACAAATAAAAGACAATTTTATTAAAAAATAAAGTTGTTAAATGACTCAAATATTGGAAATTCAATTCTTTTTATTTTTGGTTGTTCAAAACATTATAAAACTCATGATATATCATCTTTCATACATTTGACTCAATTGGGTTATGAACTCCCATTTTTACCCCAAATACAAATCGCAGAATCACATCAGTTACACACTCACGTTTTTACATAATAGCATACTAGTTATTGTTGTATTCTGCTACCTTTCCTATCCCCTACTATTCCCCCTCCCCTCCCATCTTCCCTCTCTACCTCATCTGCTGTTGTTTAATTCTCTCCCTTGTTTTCCCCTCTTTAGCCTCACAACCTCTTATATGTAATTTTGTGTAACATTGAGTAGTCTCCTACCATTTCCATATGCTTTTCCTTCTCTCTCCCTTTCTCTCCCCCCACTCATCTCTGTTTAGTTTTAATATTTTTCTCATGTTCTTCCTCCCTGTTCTCTTCTTATTTGCTCTCTCTATATAAAAGGAAACATTTGGCATTTGTTTTTTAAGGATTGGATAGATTCGCTTAGCATAATCTATTCTAATGCCATTCATTTCCCTGCAAATTCTATGATTTTGTCATTTTTCAGTGCTGTGTAATACTCAATTGTGTATAGATGCCACATTTTTATTATCCATTCGTCTATTGAAGGGCATCTAGGTTGGTTCCAAAGTCTAGCTATTGTGAATTGTGCCGCTATGATCATCGATGTGGAAGTATCCTTATACTGCTCTCTATTAACATCCTCAGGGAAGAGTCTGAGATGGGCGATATCTCGGTCAAATGGTGGTTCCATTCCCAGCTTTCCCATGAATCTCCATACTGCTTTCCATATTGTACTCACCAATTTGCAGTCCCACAAGCAGTGTACAAGTGTACCCTTTACCCCACATCCTCACCAACACTTATTGTTGTTCGACGTCATAATGGCTGCCAATCTTACTGGAGTGAGATGGTATCTTAGGGTGGTTTTGATTGCATTTCTCTGACTGCTAGAGATGGTGAGCATTTTTTCATGTACTTGTTGATTGATTGTATGTCCTCCTCTGTGAAGTGTCTGTTAAGATCCTTGGCCCATTTGTTGATTGGGTTATTTGTTATCTCATTGTTTAATTGTTTTGAGTTCTTTGTATATTCTAGATATTAGGGCTCTATCTGAAGTGTAAGGGGTAAAAATTTGTTCCCAGGATGTAGGCTCTCTATTTACCTCTCTTATTTTTTCTCTTGCTGAGAAAGATCTCTTTAGATTAAGTAAGTCCCATTTGTTTATTCTTTTTATTAACTCTTGGGCTATGGGTTTCCTATTAAGGAATTTGGAGCCCAACCCCACAGTATGTACATTGTAGCCAACTTTTTCTTCTATCAGACGCAGTGTCTCTGATTTTATATCTGGCTCCTTGATCCATTTTGAGTTAACTTTTGTGCATTGTGAGAGAAAGGGATTCAGTTTCATTTTGTTGCATATGAATTTCCAGTTGTCCCTGCACCATTTGTTGAATATGCTATCCTTCTTCCATTGCATGCTTTTAGGCCCTTTTTCAAATATAAGAAAGTTGTAATTTTGTGGATTTGTCTCTGTGTCCTCTATTCTGTACCATTGGTCCATCTGCCTGTTTTGATACCAGTACCACACTGTTTTTGTTACTATTGCTTTGTAGTACAGTTTGAACTCTGGATTCACACTTCCTGCTTAGAATTGCTTTCGCTATTCTGGGTCTTTTGTTTTTCCATATGAAATTCATGATTACTTTATTTATTTCTACAAGAAATGCCATTGGGTTTTTGATTGGCATCGCATTAAACCTGTAGAGAACTTTGGGTAATATCGCCATTTTGATGATGTTATTTCTGCCTATCCATGTACAGGGCATACTTTTCCATCCTCTAACATCTTCTTCTATCTCTCTCTTTAGGGTTCTGTAGATTTCATTGCATAAATCTTTCACCTCTTTGGTTAGGTTGATTCCCAAGTTTTTTATTTTCTTTGAGTATACTGTAAAAGGAGTGGTTTTCCTCATTTAAATTTCAGAAGTTTTGTTGCTGATATACAGGAATGCCTTAGATTTATGCGTGTTGATTTTATATCCTGCCACTTTGCTGAATTCATTTACTAACTCTAGCAGACCCTTTTGGGTCTGTTAAATATATTATCATGTCATCCAAAAATAGCGATAATTTAAGTTCTTCTTTTCCTATTTTTAAGTCTTTAATTTCTTTTGTCTGTCTAATTGCTCTGGCTAGTATTTCAAGAACTAAATCGAATAGAAGTGGTGATAGATGGCATCCCTGTCTTGTTCCAGATTTTAAAGGGAATGCCTTCAGTTTTTCTCCATTTACAATGATGCTAGCCTGAGGTTTAGCATATATAGCTTTTACAATGTTGAGGTAAGTTCCTGTTATTCCTAGTTTTTATAGAGTTTTAAACATAAAGGGATGCTGTACTTTGTAGAATGCTTTTTCTGCATCTATCGAGATGATCATATGGTTCTTCTCTTTAAGTCTATTGATGTGGTGAAGAGTATTTATTGATTTCCGTATATTGAACCAGCCTTGAATCCCTGGGATGAATCCCTCTTGATCATGATGCACAATTTTTTTTATGTGCTTTTGTATTTGATTTGCCAGGATTTTATTGAGAATTTTTGCATCCAAGTTTATTAGAGATATTGGTCTGTAGTTTTCTTTCTTTGAAGTGTCTTTGTCTGGTTTTGGGATCAGGGTGATGTTGGCCTCATAGAATGAATTTGGAAGAACTCCTTCTTTTTCTATTTTTTGAAATAGCTTGAAAAGTATTGGTATTAATTCATCTTTGAACGTTTTGTAGAACTCTGCTGTATAACCATCTGGTCCAGGGTTTTTTTTGGTAGGTAGTCTTTTGAAGGTTTCTTCTATTTCTTCCTTTGTTATTGGTCTATTTAAATTTTGTGTGTCTTCCGGACTCAATCTGGGCAGATCATATGACATAAGAAATTTATCGATATCTTCATTATCTTCTGTTTTATTGGAAAATAGGGTTTCAAAATACTTTCGAATTATCTTCTGTATTTCTATAGTGTCTGTTGTGATATTGCCTTTTTTATCCCATATGTTAGTAATTTGAGTTCTCTCTCTGCTTCTCTTCATTAGCATGGCTAAGGGCCTGTCGATTTAATTTATTTTCAAAGAACCAACTTTTATTTGTTCAATTTTTTTGTTTCAATTTTGTTGATTTCTCCTCTAATTTTAATTATTTCTTGTCTTCTACTACATTTGTTGTTTTGCTCTTTTTTTTCTAGGTTTTTGAGATGTAATGTGAGATCATTTATTTGATGTTTTTTTCTTTTTTTGAGGAAAGAATTCCAAGAAATGAATTTCCCTCTTAAAACTGCTTTCATTGTTTCCCACAGAATCTGGTATGTTGTGTCTGTATTTTCATTTGTATCTAAGAGATTTTTTTATCTCCTCCTTTATGTCTTCTGTAACCCATTGATTATTCAGTAACATATTGTTCATTTTCCATGTGATGTAGAATTTTTCCTTCCTTCTTCAATCATTAATTTCAAGTTTCATTCCATTATGATCAGATATGGTGCATGGTATTATCTCCATACTTTTATATTTACTAAGAGTTTCCATATGGCATAATATATGGTCTATATTTGAGTAGGACCAATGTGCTGCTGAGAAGAACATGTATCCACTTTATGATGTTTGATATATTCTATATATGTTGGTTAAGTCTAGGTTATTGATTGTGCTATTGAGTTCTATAGTTTCTTAATTCAGATTTTCTCTAGAGGATCTGTCCAATGGCGAGGGTTGTGTGCTGAAGTCACCCGTAATTATTGTGCTATAGCCTATATGACTCTTGAACTTGAGGAGAGTTTGTTTTATGACTTGGCACCACCATTGTTTGGTGCATACAAATTGATAATTGTTATGTCTTGTTGGTGAATGTTGCCTCTTAACAGTATATAGTGTCCTTCTTTATCACTTTTGATTAACTTAGGTTTTAAGTTGATTTTATTCGATATGAGTATGGCCACTCCTTCTTGCTTCCGAGGGCCAACAATGGCTGCGAAGTCTTTCAGAATAAAATCATGTGATTTCCTGGCTGAGATTCCCATTGCTCTGTGGAAAGCCACCTTGGGCCTAGATCTCAGTTTGAAAGGGTGACAATCATGCGTGGCCTCCTAAAAACCAACACAATTCATATCAATACTTCTATGAGGTACGTTCCAGAACTCAGGCTCTAAGGGGAATCACACCAGAGTTCAAGCCCAGGTGGACCAAGTCATGTCTTCCAACCCCCACACAAATGACCACAATTAAAACACAAAAACTACCACATGGCCCTCATCTTCGTCCATAAAGACCCTCATCAAAAGTTCTGGATGGAAGTTTCCATGAGGGTTGCAACTAAAGACAGTTTTCAGAATAACCTCCCTTGCCTCTAATTTCCCTAAAGTCAGGGTGGCCTGGACACCCTTCCTGTGAACCAGGAGTGATCAAAAAGGCCTGCCATTAATTCCGCTTTGTTTCTATAATTTGAGGCTTACTGAATGTCAGGTATAGATTTTTTATGTGATTTGGAGTCATGAGAAAATCCAAGCACATCTGGAGAGCATTCAAGAATTCATTTGACAAAGAGGATCCCTAATCTCACTTGAAGGGGGTCAGGAACCTAACAGAGAAAGGCAAGAATCCTCATCCACAATGACTGCTCTTTTTGCCATTTTGGTTTTGAATGCACACATGGGATCTTTCTTTAGATCCATCAGGTGCAGAGAATCGAAGCCACAGCCTCACACAGGGCCAAGAGGCAGATTCAGACAAATCCCTTTCCAAAGCAATTAAGCAAAGAGCCACAGGTGATGCCCATTTATTTCCATTTCAAATTTTTTTCTTCAGGCTTCACAAAGGGGTGGCCTGAGGCAAAGACCTTCCTGACATTCAGGGCAACAGAACCTTGATTGGTATACTGAGCTTGAATTATGTTCTGCACCGAGGTCTCAGATAAATCGATATACAATGGCATAGGACCGTGTACCTCGGATGATTGAGTGTAGAAGAGAACATCCAGTCAAAAAGGGATAGTCTGTAGGATTAGGAAGATAGTCAGTATGTTTAGGAAGAAGAGTGAGACTAGGAGTTGGACCAAAAGTTCTTTAGCAATAGGATTTCAGTTAGAGAGTGAATGTAAATGTCAGCACATCTGAAGAGAAAGTCACAATGATGAACAGGGAAAAATATGTAGGAAAGCAGATATCAATAGAAAGATTAGGAAATCAGGCAAAGTATAAAGTGCGTGATAGGATTAGACATTTTCAACAGGCTTGAGGTTGAATATATAATCTTAGGAAAAAACAAATATGTAGTAATCAATAGGATTGACATTTGAGAGCATTAGGCACCCTGGACATGGATGTTTTTAGTAATCCATGGTCACTTTCCATTTAGGCTTTGGTACAATCATATGTGTGACCTTTGCATTTTGTGTCCAGAATACTACCGTGATAAAATTTATATGTTGATAAGGTGACATGAGTATTTCTTCCACCATTATGGGGAGTAATATTCTGGAAACTTATAAATTAGTACTGGTGATACAAATAGGTGTACCTTGTGTTGATCATTATTGAGATGTTTCATGAATAGACCAGATTGTGAATAAAGTATATAACTGGTTCCAACTTTAAATAATGGATTGAGTTTGCATCTGAAAATGTATTGGAAATCTTATATTGATATATATACAATCATTCCAACCAGTTATATATGTAATGGTAATATTAGGGTTACGGTTTATCGTGAAGAGTGAGTATTGCTTCAAAAATGATTATGGAATCAAAAATAATGTGTTTAGAAAGAAGTCTAGTGAAAAGACCAGTAAAGAAACATGGAGGAATACATGTGTTCTGAAGTAGTAAGTAAATGAGAGTGAACCAAATGCCTATAATTTTGTGAAGTTGTGGGTGAAAAAATATATCCTATGATGTCCATATACTGAAAAAATAGTAATGTACCAGTGTTGAGTAAAAATGAACTTCAAAATACACATCATGTCCCATAGCAATCTACTTGCATTGATGTTAAACTGGGTCAGGTACTGTAGAAATATTAGGATTTGTATGCACCACCTACTGAATTTAGTATTCAGTAGTAGGAAACCAATATGTATTACAGGTGTATAAATTTTGCTGAAAATAATCTTGTAAAAAGTGGATTTTGAACCCACATACATGAATATAAATGAATTTAGGGAGTGTATAATAAGACACATATTTTTCATATTTTTTTAAAATCTGGAGAATATATATACATATATATATATAATATATATATATATAATATATATACATATATATACATATATAATATATATATGTATATATATACACATATATATTTTTTTCCAGATTTAAAAAAAATACATACACACACACACACACACATTAATATTTAGCAATATATATGCCAATCGAAATTCATCATGAAATATAATTCATCCACATATCCAAAAATATTCATTTTACTGAACATGGATTTATGTATAGTGTTTTTCACTTGGAAGCTCACCCATAAGTTGAATTTTCAGTCCCATCATTATTTAGGGAGAGTCATCTGTTCTCACAATTTTATATTCCAAAATCAGGGAGCTCACAAGATTGTCCGTGTGATACCAGGTAGGATATTATATATATATGTATACAAAAATACATGTGCTGAATAGGATACAGAGAAAGGGAGACAGGAATTTATATATGTGATAATTTTAAAAAATCATGGAGAAATATTACAATGAAAAGTTGACTAGATTTAAAAAACATACTCTTGATAATGCAGAAGGCAAATAGAAGTATACACCATGCTTCCTATGAAAGGCCTGTATTTCTATTCGGTTAGGTTTCTTTCTCTCCATGATATTAGGATTAGTAGTCAGAGTCTAGTAGGGTATGGGTTAGTGTCAGGGATTCAGTATTTCAAATGGAAAAAAGGAAAATGAATCTAATGTGTATGCAAAAATGTGATACACAAAAATCTTCCCTCTCTCATCCAGAACAATGCCTTGACATAACCATCGCTAAAAGTAAGACACAATTAGAGGAGAGGAGTTAGAAAATCTGAATATATATGTGGAATGGAAAATGCTCAGGAGTTCACAACACTGGAGGTGGTAGAACAGTTTCCAAAAGTAAGGGAAAGGGTAAACTATCCAGAAACATGGAGCTGTCCTGGCCTTGAGACTTCTTGAGAAACTTCCTCTGAGGTTGGGAACAAGAAATATATGTAATTGTTAGGAGATTTAGCTTCGTTTGTAGTGACACCATGAAATCTGGGTCTGCATCTCTATGACCTGGAGCACATGGTCCTTATTTTCTAATGAACATGAGGGAGCAGTTCTGAATTCTCTCTTTGTAGGTAAACTGTGGCCACTGGGAGCTAAGTGTCTTTCCGTGTGGACTGTGAAGCCATTTGGTGATCCTCCACTTTCCAGGGTGTTTCTTACTGCTGCACTGGGAGTTTGGTATTTGCTTCACGAAATACAAGGAGTTCAACTGGGACAAAATGCTGGAGGGAGTTCTGTCATGTGTGGTTGGTCAGGGACGCAAAGAGAATGTACGAACCAGGCTTCTATCCTACATAGCTTTCACCTTGACTATAGCAACCTGATTCTGAACATTGCCCTGAAACCTCTCCATATGACAAGATGCCTTTACATATAAAGGTCTCCTGCCTGCACCATGTCAGTCGCAAGTCTTTCGAAGCCAATGGAAGATCCAGGTGGTCCTACCAAAAATATTTATTTACACACCTACAGTCCACTTCTCTAGGCCCACTACTCATTAGGCTCCAAATTACTGGCATCTCTGTTCTACACCATTTTCACGAAAACCAGTCAATCAAGGCACTCTTTGGTACACTCATGATCAGCAACAGGAAATCCAAAGTTTATCCAGTGCCACCTGGTCATGGGAATTTCAAAAATTTTATGGTATGAATCTAGTCATTTTTCAAAAATGAAGTTAGAGGCACTGTGGGTTTCAATTAATTCAGGAACCATTAAATGGTGAGGAAGCTCATTTCAATGAAAGCTCTGGAGAACACACACAGAAAAGCCTTCCAAAAGACTGGCCAAAAGGTCACATGAATCCAGACACATTGAGGTGTACAATGTGAGGTCCATATGTGTTTGGACTCTCAACTAGGGCTGCCAAGTCTTTAAGAATTAAATCATGTGATATCCTGGCTCAGAATCCCCCAGCTCTGTGGAAAGCCATCCTGGGCCTAGATCTCAATTTCCAAAGGCGATTCTCACGTGTGGCCTAGTAAAATCCCAAGAGAACTCACGACAATACTTCTCTGAGGTCAGATCCAGAACTCATTCTTTAAGGGGTATCACACCAGAGTTCAAGCCCAGGTGATCCGAGTCATCTTTTCCAACTACCACACAAATTACAACAATTAAAACAAGAACACTCCCATATGGCCCTCATCTTCTTTCATATTGACACTCATCATAATTTTGCTGGAGGTTTCCATGAGGGGAGCAGACCAAGACAGTGTTCAAAATAAGCTCCTTTGACTCTCATTTGCCTATAGTAAAGGTGGCCTGGACACCCATCCTGTGAACCAGGAGTGATCAAATAGGCCTGCCATTAATACAGCTCCAATTCTCCAATTTGAGGCCTACTGACTGTTTGGTTTAGATTCTTTATGTGAATTTTAGTCATGAAATAACCAAGCACCTATGGGCTAGCCTCTGCAGGTTTTGAAGAACTCATTTGACCCAAAGGATCCCTATTTTCACTTGATGGAGTTCAGGAACCTTACAGAGGAAGTCGAGAGACTTCATCCCAATGGCTGCTCTTTCTGCCATTTTTCCTTTGGATGCAAACATGGGAACTTTCTTTAGATCCACAGGTGCTGAGAATCTAAGCCTCAGCCACACACAGGGCCAGGGGGCTGATTCAGTCACATCCCTTTTCAAAGCACTTAAGAAAAGAGCCACAGGTATGCCCAATCATTTCCATTTGAAAACTGTTTTCTTCAGGCTTCACAAAGGGGTGGCCAGATGCAAAGAACTTCCTGACATTCAGGGCAACAGAACAATAGGTAAGCAAAAGGCCCAAAGTAGGGTTTCTCCTCTGAGACTGTCCTCGTCACACTGATATCTGAGTTTTCTGAGATGCTCGCCATCACCTACAGCTATCCAGTACATGGCTATGTCACAGAGCTTGGAGGTGGTACATATCTTGGACACAAAACCATGGGCCTATTCTTGAAATTGGCCGGAATTCAGGACAAAAATAGAAACTTAGGAAGGTAGCAGGTGTTGCTCATCGATAAGGCAAGCTACAGTCCATTCATAAACGGGGCAATATGAATGCTGAGAAGCTTTCTACTAGACACGACACATCCATTGATGAATTCTCTTTTCTAATGTCTACAACCACGGAAACAGTGGAATACACAGACATAGAAACACTCGCCCTGTGAAAAGACTTACTAGAAACAGTCCACTTCAAATGAAACAAACCGACTGTCCTACCTATTCTCAGAAAATGAGACAAAACCACAAACCCACAACCACACCCACAAAGGCACCTCCTACCCCTAAGTAGGTCTTTGACTATCCGGAGTGTCCTCTGACTTGTAGGCCATAATACGTTCCCCCGAAATGGCCTGTCCTGTCTCAGATCTGGTCTCCTTGGCAAACTCTGTGAACTTCTCAGGAGCCAACGGTGAGCCACTAACGACTTTCTCAAGAAAAGCCCCGCTTCCGAGCTTTCCTGGCATTTGGCCTTCTCACGTCTGAAGGTACCAAGAAAGACTGACTGCATTTAGTAAATCCAAACAAGTGAGACCATAGGCACTGGGACTTGGACTGGCTATGGGTGCCTGGCTTCCTGGATCCAAAGTTCAGAGAGTTCCATCACCATGGAAGTGAGGTGAGGTCACTTCCTTCCTGAACTGAATGAGGTCCCTGTCTTGGCAACCACTTTGTCTTAACTGTTACTTCCAAGGGTCCCATGAGATTGAGGCTGCCCCTACTTCCTGTGAAACTTTCACAAGTTAGAATGGTATATCAACCATAGGCACCCAGGAATAGATCTCCACACAGGCCTGTTTTGGTCCATGTTCTCTACATTAAGAAGAGAATCTGATTCAGACACAACCTTTTATCCTGACTGGGTTGTTTGCCATGGAAGATGACTTTTGGTCTCTCAGGTCCTTCATAGCTGCCTACATCTTCTCCAGGGATCATTTCTGCATGGGCCTTTGAGGTTATCAGCAGGTGGAAGTTTCCCTACATTTCTGTATTGTAAAATCAACTCTTTCCCTGCTGTTCTATAAAGTTAGATTGAGGGAATAGTGTATGATTATGGTTAAAAACATGTTTGATTTGGGTTAGAAATCATTGTGCTGGATGAATAATGGTATTGGGAACCTGCTATGTGTATAAGAATATATAGGTGTAATATATGTATGAAAAAAGAAATCTAAGTATGATTTGAAGGCCAGAAGGGCATTGGGCCCTTGATTGGGATACGCAGCATTGAATTACGTTCTGCAGAGATGTCTCAGATAAATCGATATACAATGGCATAGGACCTTGTACTTTGCATGAATTAATGTAGAAGGAACATCCAGTCAAAAAAGGATAGTCGGTAGTGAAAGGTTAATAAAATAGGTACTTGCTATTTCCTGTTTTTCTGTATGCTTAAAAAAACACTGTTGAAATCTTGAGAAATGTTTGCTAATCTTGTTCTAGAATGTACTGTTCCCAACTGCCAAACTGCAGAATGTACTGCCTCACTCGGTGTCACACGAACCGCCCACTCACCCTTACACATCAGTAAACTTCCCTCCCTTCCATCTCCAAGGAATGTATGTAAGCTCTGCATAAGCTGTTCTCAGAGCTCTCTGATCTATTTAAGTTAGCTGTGAGCCCCAGCAAGCTGGACGCAAAATAACCCTTTGCTGTTGCATGAGACAGTCTCTTGGTAGTCTCTTCCTCCAACACTCACCTGACCTTTACATATTGAGGTTCCACCGAGTTCCGGCAGTGGCGGATGAGAGACCCCAACGGGCTCCTCTCGGAGCAAGTAAGGCGCCTCTTTCTGGTTTCAGGTGTCATGTTAGGGCTTGGCAAAATTGCTGGCGATGAAGAGCCTGGGGTCTCTCCGACGGTGGCTGAGAGACGTGTCACAGAGACATAGGGCACCTCCCTGGGGGACCCCAAAGAGGACTCGGAGAATCAAGGAACAATTGCTTCATCGACTCAGTGATATTTTCTTTTAGATTCGGTATTGCCATCCTATCGGGTTTTGCCGGCTACGCATTCCTGGTCTCAGTGTTGGATGTCCATTGCCTGTCTTTATGGTCTTGTCTTATCTGTGTCATGTGTCTTTGCTTTTACTGTTTGTGTACCTTTCATTATGGGACAGAGCACTTCAATGCCTCTGTCCCTGACCCTTGATCACTGAACCAAAGTCTGCTTAAGGGCTCAGAATCTTTCTTTTTTTAGTAAAACGCTGGACCTGGCAGACTCTCTGTGCCTCAGAATGGCCCATCTTTGGAGTCGTATGGCCCCAAGAAAGATCTTTCTACTTCCCACTAATTTATAAAGTCAGAGATATTGTCTTTCAGCCAGGGCCACATAGCCATCCTGATCAACAGCCATATATCTTAACTTTTCAGGACCTCTGCAAATCTCCTCCTCCATGGGTGAAGCCTTTCCTTGCCCATGCCTCTGCTCATACTCCTTCCCACATGATCTCTCAAACCCTCACCTCTTCCTCCTCCTCCACCCTCTGTTTTCCCTGAGTCACAAGATTTGACTCTACTGGACTCTTCCTCCTCTCCTTATCCCCTGCCCTCGTCCCCTAACACACAACACACTCTAAGTGATTCCCCTGCTGCTGACTAAGCCTCTCTACCATTGGAGGAAGCTAAGCTGGTAATAGGATCTGATAATGGACCGATGTTCATGGCCCAGGTAAGTCAGGGGTTAGCCAGGAACCTGGGGATTAATTGGAAGTTATATTGTGCTTATAGACCCCAGAGTTCAGGACAAGTAGAAAGAATGAATAGAACCATTGAAGAGACCTTAACGAAATTAAGCTTAGAGACCAGCATAAAAGATTGGACTGTGCTCCTGACTTATGCAATGTTTCATGCAAGAAAAAATCCTTCTGTTTCTTTGAGTAACCTTACCCCCTGAGAAGTTCTCTATGGTGGCCCTCGTCCAGTAAGGGTCCTAAGCCCAACTGTAAGACCTAAGGATCCTTTCCACACCCTCTTGCTTGACAGACTTAAAGCTCTTGAAAGAACTCAGTGATACCTGTGAAAATAGCTGCCCACTGCGTAACAAACTGTGTACCAGGGGATTCCACATCCATATCAAATAAGAGACTTCATGTATGTAAGATGACATCAGGTGTCATCCCTGGAACCCAGCTGTAAAGGACCATACCAGGTGCTACTTATAACACCTACAGTGGTAAAGGAATACAGAATCACTTCTTGGATCCATGCCTCTCATCTCAAGCCTGCTCCTTGTCCAGAATCTTTCTGGAAACTGGAAAAGACTGGTAACAGTTTCAAATTGTGTATTCGCCATGTGGATAAGGTTATATACTCTCCCCTTGGCCACAAGTAGTCCTAACCCTCATCAGCCTTTTAAGCAGCGATGGCTGATCACAAATCCTACTGAAAAAGTGTATAACCGATCTCACATACATCCCCCTTAGGGACCTGGTGGCCATCTCTCCACCCAGACATTTGTCAGCTGGCCATAGGTTTTTTCTATTGGGATATCCCTGATGAAGAAAATCCCACTAAAATACCATTAAATCCCTTGTGTACCATAGATAATGGAAACAAACATTATGGATGTAGGGACACGCGAGCCAGATGCAGGTTGGCTATCCTAGATTACTTGTTTGCCCGGGAAACTATCAAAGCCACAAACAGTAACGGCTGTGTGGGGGAAAAACCGACTTCTTCAGTATGTCATGGAGATGTGAGCATACAGAGGCTGCCTGATGGAACCCAATACTTCATCAAATTCAGTACACAGCATTGGCCATATTACCAAGTAGACAACAGAAAAAGGATGGCCCCCAGAGGGGTCTCTAGATCCTCAAATTTTGCGTGACCTTTTTAACTTCTGCAAGTGCTCAAAAGGGTGAAAGGAGATTCCCCTATGTGGAAGCCCTTTCCCTCCTTAACTCACATCCTGAACTATGCTTCTCCAATAGATTTTTATCCTCAGCCTTCTGCTCCAGACTCTCTGCTGTCACTCCCACCTCAGCAACGTGATTTCTCCCCTCCAATTACTAGATCAGAATCCCAAACCTCCACCAGTTCTCAGACAATTGCCCGCTTGTGAGGTAGCAGGTACTGAGGTACCCCTCCACCCACTCACTCCTCTCTCTTCCTGTCAGTGCCCACACCGGGTCCCACCAGGTCCTCTTTCCAGCTAACCCAAAGCTCAAACGAGCTGAGGAGAGCTCTCAGACCCTTATCCAAGATGTAATATAAATGGCCATTAAAGTTGCTTTGTCATCACTGAAAACAGGTTACTAAAATTTAAAGTCCCTCACAGGATTTTGGGATACTCACTCCCGTTTTCTGCTCTTCTCTACCTGTTCTACTGCTCAAGTTTTTTGCTAGAAAATTCCCAAACACCTTTCCAATTATTCTTTTACATCTCTCTTTTTCCTCATTCTCAGATCCTCGGAGCTTCTCTCAGCCCCACCTTCCCCGTATTCCCCCTCTGTACCAGGCCCACAGAAAAGTCTTAAATGTCCTTCTCCAGAAGTCTTCACCATGGCTTACTTTAGAACTTTCAGCATAGAGTTTCTATAAAGAGTTCAATGTAGATAAACTTTCTCTTTTTGTATTGCCCTGTTATACTTGGCCACTGGCTAAAAAACTCAGTACTTCTAAGCTAGACAACCCCTAACTAGTTTTTCACAAAATATGTGAACAAGTCCTCTGGCCTTCAGCTGGGGCTTCACAGAAATGGCCTCATTTCTAAGATAAAGAAATTACCAACTGGGCTCCGTTGTAACAGCTGGCAGGGGGAAAATAAGAAAGGGAATAAAAAGCTCTCCTCCTCCCAGGTGTCCTTGAAAATTTAACTTGCCCAGAACAGAGGAAAAATCAGAAACATATACTGCTTTTTTGAACTTCTGCAGACTGTAAACTTCTGAGCCCCATCCCTTATATGTTGGGTACACAATTCTGAAACTACCTAAACTTGAGTTTCAGGGGACTAATTGATTACAACAGAAGCAATGCCCTCTGAATCCAGTTGCAACAATATAGGACTGTTTCCCTGTCTTCAGTGCTATCTTAGGTGCCTTGCCTTGTCTGTCCCTACAACAGCATAATTCTATATACTTAAACATTGTTTATGTTTTCATGAAATGGTCAACAGATGTGATTATTTTGAAATGTTGCAGATGTTTCCCAGAAAGCTCTATCATGACGCAGGTTCGCTTGAAGATCAAATAGGGGGGGCATACAACCGGTTCCACTGGGAACTTGTATCCCTCACTTTAGCCATCCTATTAGGAATAGGAGTTGCTGCACGGGTGGGCACAGGAACCACTGCCATTGTCCATGGGACACAACAAATGACCCAATTAGAAGAAGCAATAGAGCAAAACTAAGATATTAGAAACCTCCATCAGAGCTTTGCATGAATCTTTAACCTCTCTCTCTGAAGTTGTTTTAAAGAACAGTTGAGGGTTGGACCTCCTCTTCATTAGAGAAGGGGGCCTTTGTGCTGCATTGAGGGAAGGATGTTGTTTTTATGCTGACCATACTGGAGTTGTAATAAAATCTATGAGTAAATTTAAAAGACACCTTGAAGAGCATCAACAAGAGAGAGAGGCCCAAAAAGGGTGGCTTGAGTCTTGGTTCACACACTCCTCCTGGTTAACTACGTTTTTATCAACCCTGGCCGGTCCAATAATAATCCTCATATTATTGCTAACTATAAAATCCTGTTTGCTCAACCGTGTAATTTCTTTTCTCCAGGCTCAAATTGGACGAGTTAAACTTATGGTAATACCCCACTAGCAGACATAGAATGTGACACCCTCCAATGATCATTTTTATGATTAAAAGTAGCCAGAAGAAGAAGTGGGGAATTAAAGTTTAATAAAATAGGTACTTGTCACTTCTTGTTTTTCTGTATGCTTAACAAAACACTATTGAAATCTTGAGAAATGCTTGCAAATCTTGTTCCCAGAATGTTCTGTCCCCTACTGCCCAACTGCAGAATGTACTCCCTCACCCAGGTGAATGCAAACCACCCTCTCACCCTGACCCATCAATAAAATTCCCTCCCTGCCCTCTCCAGGGAAAGTATATAAGCTCTATTTAAGTTATTCTCAGGGCTATCTGCTCTATTCAAGTGATCTCTGAGCCCCAGCATGCTGGACACCCAAAAAACCCTTTGATGTTGCAAGAGATAGTCTGTTGGTGGTCTCCTCCTCTGAAGCTCGCCCCAAATTTACTTGGATGATTGAATGTAGAAGAGAACATTCAGTCAAAAACGATAGTCTGTAGCATTAGGAAGATAGTCAGTACTTTTATGAAGAAGGGTGAGTATAGGAATTGGAAAAAAATTTCTTTAGCAATAGGGTTTAGATTAGAGAGTGAATGTAAATGTCAGCACAGGTGAAGAGTCAGTCACAATGATGAACTGGGGAAAATATGTAGGAAAGCAGATATCAATAGAGACATTACAAAATCAGGCAAAGTATAAAGTGAGTGATAGGATTAGATATTTTGAACAGGGTTGAGTTTAAATATATAATCTTAGGAAGAAACAAATATGTAGTCACAATTAGGATTGACATTTGAGAGCATTAGGCAAATTTCAGGTGGATGAATATTTCTCAGAATAATCTTGTGAATAGTTGATTATAAATCCACATAATAAACATGAATGAATTTAGGGAGTGTATAAAAGACACATATATTTCATATTTTGAAAAATCTGGAGAGTGTATATATATATATATATATATATATATATATATATATATATAATATATATACAAAACACACACACAGACAAAAAAGTAGCAAAATATATGTCAATCAAAATTCATTATAAAATATATATCATCCACAGATCTAAAAATATTAATTTTACTGAACATGGATTTATGTATAATGCTGTTCAACTAGCAAGCTCAACCATAGGTTGAATATCCAATTCCAACAAGTTTAGTAGGAGTGATCTCTTCTAACAATTTGTATCTGCCAAGTCAGCCACCTCACAAAAATGTACGTGTGGTACCAGGGAGGAATCTATATGTGCATATAAGAATACAGAGAAAGGGAGACAGGAATTCACATATTTGTTAACCTTAAAAATACATGGACAACTATTTCAACAATAAATTGACTAGATTCATAACTCCAACTCTGTATCATGCAAAAGAAAAGTACAACAATACACCAGGCCTACTCTGAACTGCTTCTATTTCGATTCTGTTTGGGTTATTTTTCTCCATCATATTAGAATTAGTAGTCAGAGTCTGGTCGGGTATGGGTTAGAGTCAGGGATTCAGTATTTTGAATGGAAAATAGAAAACTGAATCCAATGTTTATGCAAATATATGCTACAGAAAATTCTTCCCACTCTCCTCCAGAACAATGCCTTGACATTACCTTCGCCCCAAGTAAGACACAATTAGAAGAGAAGAGTTAGAAAATCTGTGAATACCTATCAGGAATGGAAAATGCTCCAGATTTCACATCTTTGGAGGCGGTAGAGGAGTTTCCAAAAGTAAGGGACAGGGTAAACACTCCACAAATATGGAGCTCTGCTGGCCTAAAGACTTTTTGAGAATCTGCCTTTAAGGTTGGGCACTTAAAATATATGTTGTTTTCAGGAGCTTTAGCTTTATTTGTAGTGAGACAATCAAAGCTCGATCTGCATCTATGTGACCTGGAGGACATGGTTATTTATTTTTCAATAAAAATGAGGCAGCAGTGCTGAATTCTCTCTTTGTAGGTAAACTGTGGCCACTGAGGGCTAAGTGTCTCCCTGTGTGGACTGTGAAACAACTTGGTCATCCTCCAATTATCGTGGTGTTTCTTGCTGCTGCACTGGGAGTTTGGAATTTGCTTCATTAAATACAACGAGTTCAAATGGGAAACAGTGCTGAAGGGAGTTCTGTCAGCTGTGGTGTGCAGGGTCTCCAGGAGAATGCACCAACCAGGGTTCTATCCCACGTAGCTTGCCCCCTTGACAATAGCAACATGATTCTGAACATTGCCCTAAAACCTCTCCATATAAAAATATGCCTTTATGTATATGGGTCTGATGGCTGCACCATGTCAGTCTCAAGCCATTTGGAAGCCAGTGGAAGATCCACATGGCCCCACCACAGATGTTTTATCACTCACTTGCGTAACACTTCTCTAGGCCCACTACTCACTAGGCTTCTACTTACCAGCATCTCTGTTCTACACCATTTTCCTGAAACCCAGTCAATCAAGGCCCTGTCTGGTATATTCATGATCATCAACAGGACATCAAAGGTCCTCCAGTGACATCTGGTCATGGAAATTTTAAAAATTTCATGGTAATTATCTAGCAATTTTTCACGGATGAAGTTGGAGGCACTGTGGTTTGCAATTCATTCAGGAACCATTAAAGGGTTAGAAAGCTAATTTCAGGGAAAGCTCTGGAGCACTCTCACAGGCAAGGCTACCCAAAGAGTGGCCAAAAAGTCACATGAAGCGAGGCCAATTGAGGTCTATAAAGCGAGGTCCATGTGTGTTTTGAATCTCAATAATGCATGCCAAGTCTTTCAGAATAAAATCATGTAATATCCTGGCTGAGATTCGCAGTGTTCTGTGGAAAGCCAACCTGTGCCTAGATCTCAGGTTCCAATGGCAACTTCATGCCTGGCCTCCTAAAATCCCAACACAATTCATGGCAATACTTCTCTCAGGTCAGTTCCAGAACTCAGTCTATAAGGAGAATCACACCAGAGTTCAAGTCCAGGTGGACCCAGACAACTCTTCCAACCGCGACTCAAATAAAAACAATTAAAACCAAAATACTCCCTCATGGCCCTATTCTTCTTCCATATAGACACTAATCATAACCTCTTCCTGGAGTTTTCCATGAGTTGTGCAGCCCAAGAGAATGTCCAAAATAAGCTTCTTGCACCTCTTTTGCCTAACTTCAGGGTGGCCTGGGCACCCTTCCTGTGAATCAGGAGTGATCAAATAGGCCTGCCCTTAATACTGCTCCGCTTATCCAATTTGAGGCTCTCTGACTGTGGGGTCTAGATTCTTTATGTGAATTGGAGTCATGAGAAAAGCCAAGACAGTGTCCAAAATCAGCTCGCTTGCCCCTCATTTGCCTAAAGTCAGGGTGGCCTGGACACCGTTTCTGTGAACGAGGAGTGATCAAATAAGCCTGCCGTTAATACTTCTGTGTTTCTCCAATTTGACGCCTACTGATTTCAGGTATCAATTCTTTATGTGATTTGGAGTTATGCGAAAACCCAAGCACCTCTGCAGGGAATTGAAGAACTCATTTGACCCAAAGAATCCCTATTCTCACTTGATGGAGTTCAGGAAATTAACAGAGGAAGGCAAGAGACTTCATCCATAATGAATGATTTTTTTTTTTGCCATTATGGCTTTGGACGCACACATGGGACCATTCTTTAGATCCATCAGGTGCTGAGAATCTAAGTCATAGACACAAACATGGCCAAGAGACTAATTCAGACACATAACTTCCCAAAGCAATTAAGCAAAGAGCCACAGGTGATGACATTCATTTCCATTTGAAAACTGTTTACTTCAGGCTTCACAAAGTGGTGGATTGAGGCAAAGAACTTCCTGACATTCAGTGCAAAACAACAATAAGTAAGCAAAAGGCCCAAAGCAGGGTTTCTCCACTGAGACTTTCCTGGTCACACTGATATCTGCATTTTCTGAGATGCTCGCCATTCTCTTCAGCTATCCAGTACATGGCCATGTCACAGAGTTTGGAGGTGGTACATATTTTGGACACAAATCCATGAGCCTATTCTGGATAGTGGCCAGAATTCAGGAAGAAAACAGCAACTTAGAAAGATAGCAGGTGTTGCACATCAAAAAGACAAGCTGCACTCCATTCATATATTGGGCAGGTTGAATTATGGGAAGATTTACACTAGACAGTACACATCCATTAATGCATTCTCTTTTCCAATATCTACAACAACGGACACAGTGGGATACACAGACATAGAAAAACTTGCCTTGTCAAATGACTTACTAGAAACTGTCCACTCCAAACCAAACTAACCGCCTTTCCCATCTATTCTCAGAACATGAGACAAAACAATAAACCCATACCCACTCCCACAAAGGCACCTCCTTCCCCCAATTAGGTCTGTGACTATCCAGATTGTCCTCTGACAGGTGGGCCATACTATGTTCCCCTGAAATGGTCCGTCTTCTCTAAGATCTGGTGAAATATAAGTATGAAAACAGAAATCTAGGTATGATTTGAAGCCCAGAAGGGTTTTTCCCTTGATTGGGATACTTAGCTTTGAATTATGCTCTGCAAAGTTGTCTCAGATAATTCGATATACAATGGCATAGGACCTTTTACATTGGATGATTGAATGTAGAAGAGAACATCCAGTCAAAAAGGGATAGTCGGTAGGATTAGGAAGATAGTCGGTAGGTTTAGAAAGAAGAGTGATTAAAGGATTTGGACCAAAAGTTCTTTAGCAATAGGGTTTCGATTATAGAGTGAATGTAAATGTCAGCACATATGAAGTGTCAGTCACTAGGATCAACTTGGGAAAATATGTAAAAAAGCAGATATCAATAGAAACATTATGAAATCAGGCAAAGTATAAAGTGAGTGATAGGATTAGACATTTTCAACAGGGTTGAGTTTGAATATATAAATTAGGAAGAAACAAATATGTAGTCACCAATAGGATTGACAATTGACAGCATTAGGCAACCTGGACATGGATGTTTTTAGTAATCCATGTACACTTTACATTTAGGCTTTGGTACAATCATAAATGTGACCTTTACATTTTTTTTGTCCAGAATATTACTTTGATTAAATGTATATGTACATCAGGTGACATGAGTATGTCTTCCACCATTTCTGCGAGCAATATATTGAAGATGTAAAATTAGAATCAGGGGTACAAAGAGGTGTACCCTGTGTCTATGAATATAGAGTTAAAGCATGAATAGACCCTAATGTGAATAAATAATATAACTTTTTTCAACTTTAAAAAATGAATTGATCTAATATCTGAAAAATTAAAGGAAATTGTATATTGATATACAATCATTCATTCCAACCAGGTATATATGTAATGGAAATATTTGTGTTTTGGTTTATCATGAAGAGTGTGTGAGTTTTGCTTCAAAATGATTATGGAAATTCAAAATAATGTGTTTGGAAAGAAGTCTCATGAAAAGACCAGTCAAGAAACCCTGACAATACATGTGTTCTGAAGCAAGAAGTGGTGAAAGTTGAAACAAATGCATATTAATTTGTGAACTTGTGGATGAAATGTATATCCTATGATGTGCAAAAACTGAAGAAATAATAATGTACCAGTGTCGAATACAAATGAATAAAGAATTACATATCATGTCCCATAGGAATCTACTTGCATTGATGTTAGACTGGGTCAGTTACTGTAGAATAATTAGGATTTGTATGCATCATTCCCTGAAGTTAGTTTTCAGTACTAGGAAACAAATATGTATTTCAGGTGGATGAATATTTCTGAGAATAATCTTGTGAAATGTTGATTAAAAATCTACATACATGAACATGAATGAATTTAGAGAGTGTATATTAGACACATATATTTCATATTTTGAAAAATCTGGAGAGTGTATACACACACACACACACACAAATAAAAAACACTCACAGACATTAAAAAGTAGCAATATAAATGCTAATCGAAATTCATCAGTAAATATATATCATCCACAGATGCAAAAATGTTTATTTTACTGAACATGAGTTTATGTATAATGTTGTTCTACTAGGACGCTCCCTATAGGTTGAATTTTCATTTCCAACAGCGTTTAGGAGGAGTGATCTCTTCTCACAATTTGTATCTGCCAAGTCAGCCACCTCACAAAGATGTACGTGTGATACCTGGTAGGATTCTATATATGCATATAAATATATAAGTGTGAATAGGCTAAAGAGAAAGGGAAACATGAATTCTCATATTTGTTAACTTTAAAAACACATGGAGATCTTTTTCTATTAAACATTGACCAGATTTATAACTCCTACCTTGTATAATGCAAAATGCAAGTCCAACTATACAACATGCCTCCAATGAACTGCTTGTATTTCTATAGGTTTGTGTTATTTTTCTCTATCATATTAGGATGAGTTGTCTGAGTCTAGTAGGTATGGGTTAGTGTCAGGGATTCAGTATTTCAAAAGGAAAATTGGAAATTGAATCCAATTTGTATGCAAATATATGCTGCACAAATATCCTCCCACTCTCATCCAGAACAATGCCTTGAAATTACCTTCACCCCAAGTAAGACACAGTTAGAGGAGAATAGATAGAAAATCAGTGAATACATATCTGGAATGGAAAATGCTCAGGAGTTCACAAACTTGGAGGTTGTAGAGGAGTTTCCAAAAGTAAGGGACAGGGTAAACACTCCACAAACATGGAGCTCTGCTGGCCTAAAAACTTTTAGAGCAACTGCCTCTGAGTTTGGGAACGTGAAAATTATGTTGTTGTCAGGAGAATTGGCTTCCTTTGTAGTGAGACCATCAAAGCTGGGTCTGCCTCTATGTGACGTGGAGGACATGGTATCTTATTTTCCAATGAACATGAGGTAGCAGTGTTGATTTTCTTCTTTTTAGGTAAACTGTGGCCCCTGGGGACTAAGTGTCTCCCCGTTGGACTGTGAAGCCATTTGGTCCTCCTCCACTTTTTGTGGGGTTTTTGCTGCTGAACTGGGAGTTTGGTATTTGCTTCATGAAATTCAAGGAGTTCAACTGAGACACAGTGCTGGAGGGAGTTCTGCCATGTGCGGTGGTTAAGAGTCTGCAGAAGAACGCACCAACCACGCTTCTATCCCTCAAAGCTTGCCACATTGCATCCTTGTCCATAGCAACCTGATTCTGAACATTGCCCTGAATCCTCTTCATATAACAAGATGCCTTTAATTACAAGGGTCTGCTGGCTGCTTCATGTAATCCACAAGCCATTTGGAAGCCAATGGAAGATCCACATTGCTCCAACAGAGATGTTTTATCACACTCCTGCCCACCAAAGCTCTAGGCCCACTTCTCAGCAGGCTGCAACTTTATGGCACCTCTGTTCTACACCATTTTCATGAAACCCAGTCAAGCAAGGCACTGTCTGGTACATCCATGATCAGCAACAGGACATCCAAAGGTTCTCCAGTGCCACCTGGTCATGGGAATTTCAAAAATTTCATGGTATTTATTTAGACATTTTTCAAGGATGAAGTTGGAGGCACTGTGGGTTTCAATTCATTCAGGAACCAGTAAATGGTGAGCAAGATTATTTCAATGAAAGCTCTGGAGAACCCTCACAGGCAAGGCTTCCCAAAGAATGGCCAAAAGGTCACATTAAGCCAGGCCCATTGAGGTCTACAATATGAGGTCCATGTGTGTTTTCACTCTCAACTATGGCTGCCAAGTCTTTCGAATGAAATCATGTGATATCTTGGCTGAAATTCCCAGAGCTCTGTGGAAAGCCACTCTGGGGCTAGATCTCAGTTTCCAAGGGTGACTCTCATACATGGCCTCTTAAATCACAACACAATACATGGCAATACTTCTCTGAGATCAGTTCCTGAACTCAGTCTATAAGGGGAATCACACCAGAGTTCAAGCCCAGGTAGACCTTGTTATGTCTTCCAACTGTCACACAAATATCCACAATTAAATCCAAAACACTTCCACATGGCACTCATCTTCTTCCATTTACACAATCATCATAACCTCTGGCTGGAGGTTTCCCTGAGGGGTGCAGACCAAGACAGTGTCCAATATAACCTCCCTTGTCCCTCTTTTGCCTAAAATCAGGGTGGCCAGGACATCCTTCCAGTGAACCAAGAGTGATCAAATAGGCCTGTCATTAATATGGCACTGCTTCTCCAATTTGAGGCCTACTGACTGTGTGTTTTAGATTCTTTATGTGAATTGGAGTCTCGAGAAAAACCAAGCACTTATGGGCTAGCCTCTGCAGGGTTTTGAGGAACACATTTGAACCAAATGATCACTGTTCTCACATGATGGAGAACAGGACACTTACAGAGGAATGCGAGAGACTTCATCCACACTGACTGCTCTTTTGTCCATTTTCGTTTTGGATGCACACATGGGATCCTTCTTTAGATCCATCAGGTGCTGAGAATCTAAGCCACAGTCTCACACAGGGCCAAAAGACTGATTCAGACACATCCCTTTCCAAAGCAATTAAGCAAAGAGCCACAGGTGATGCCCTTTCATTTCCATTTGGAAACTGTTTCTTTAGGCTCTACAATGGTGTGGCCTGAGGCAAAGGCCTTCCTGACATTCAGGGCAACAGAACAATTGATGAGCAAAAGGCCCAAAGCAGGGTTTCTTCACTTAGAATTTCCTGGTCAAACTGATATCTGAGTTTTCTGAGATGCTCCCATTTCTTTCAGCTATCCAGTACATGGCCATGTCACAGAGCTTGGAGGTGGTACATATTTTGGACACAAAACCATGAGCCTATTCTGGAGAGTGGCCAGAATTCAGGAAGAAAACCGGAACTTAGGAAGATTGTTGGAGTTGTCCACCCATAAGTCAAGCCGCAGTCCATTCATAAATTGGGCAAGTTGAGTCTAGACAGGACACATCCAATGATTCATTCTCTTTTCTAATATCTAAAACCACGGACACAGTGGGATACACAGACAAAGAAACACTGGCCTTGTCAAACGACTTACCAGAAACAGTTCACTCCAAACCAAACAAACCGCCTTTCCTACCTATTCTCAGAACATGAGACAAAATCTCAAACCCACACCCACACACACAAAGGAAGCTCCTTCCCCCAAGTAGGTCTGTGACTATTGGGAGTGTCCTCTGACTGGTGGGCCAAACTATGTTCTGATGAAATCGCCTGTCCTGTGTCACATATGGTCTCCTTGGCCAAATCTGTGAAGTTGTCACTAGCCAGCGGTGAGCCACTACCTGCTTTCTCAGGAAAGGCCCCTCTTTAGAGCTTTCCTGACATTTGTTCATCCTCACCTCAGTAGGTACCAAGAAAGACTGACTCTGTCCTTGGTAAATCCAAAAAATACGACCACTGGGACTGGGACTGAGACTGGCTCTGGGTGCCTGGCTTCCCGGATTCCAAGTTCAGAGAGTTCCATCACCAAGGAAGTGAGATGAGATTACTTCCTTCAGGAATTCTTTGAGGTCATTGCCTTGGCAACCACTTTGTCCTAACTGTTGCTTACAATACTCCTATGAGATGGAGGCTGCCCTTTCTTCCTGTGACACTTTTACAAGTTAGAATGGTATATCAACCATAGGGACCCCGGAATAGCTCTCCACACATGCCTGGTTTGGTCTATCTTCTCTACATTAACAAGAGAGAGGCTTATTCAGACACAACCCTTCATCCTGGGAAGGTTGTTTGCGATGGAAGATGACATTTGCTCTCTCAGGTCCTTCATAGCTGCCTACATCTTCTCCAGGGATCAAGTCTGCATGGACATTTGAGGTTCTCAGCAGGAGGAAGATACCCTACATTCCTGTATTGTAAGACGAACTCTGTCCCTGCTCTTCTGCAAAGTTAGATTAAGGTAAGAGTGTATGGTTAGGGTTAATAACATGTTCGATTTGGGTTACGAATCATTGCGAAGGATGATTAATAGTATTGGGAACCTGCGATATTTATAAGATTATAGAGGTGAAATATAAGTATGGAAACAGAAATCTAGGTAAGATTTGAAGCCCAGAAGGGCATTAGGCCCTTGATTGGGATACTTAGCTTATAATTACGTTCTGCACAGATGTCTCAGATAAATCGATAATCAATGGCATAGGACCTTACACCTTGGATGATTGATTTTAGAAGAGAACATCCACTCAAATTGAGATAGTCGGTGGGATTAGGAAGGTAGTCAGTATCTTTAGGAAATAGAGTGAGTATAGGATTTGGGGCAAAAGTTCTGTAGCAATAGGGTTTTTGTTATAGAGTGAATGTAAATTTCAGCACATGTGAAGAGTCAGTCACATGATGAACTGGGGAAAATATGTAAAAAGGAAAATATCAATACAGACATTATGAAATGAGGCAATTATACAGTGAGTGATAGGATTAGACATTTTCAATTGGGTTGAGATTGAATACATAATCTTAGGAAGAAACAAATATGTCGTCACCAATAGGAATGACATTTGAAAGCATTAGGCAACCTGGACATTTATCGTTTTAGTAATCCATGTTCACTTTCCATTTAGGATTTGGTACAATCATAAGTGTGATCTTTGCATTTTGTGCCCAGAAAAATATTGTGATCAAATATGTATGTAGATCATATGACATGAGTATTTCTTCCACCATTACTGGGAGCAATATTTGAAGACATATAAATTAGTATTGGGGGTACAAAGTGGTGTACCCTGTGTCTTTGAATATAGAGATAATGCATGAATAGACCATACTGTGAATAAATATTATAACTGGTTCCACTTTAAATAATGGATTGAATTGATATCTGAAAATATATAGGAAATCATATATTGACATACAATCATTCACTCCAACCAGTTATATATCTAATGGTAATCTTAGGGTTATTGTTTATCATGAAGTGTGTGTGAGTTTTGTTTCAAAAGTGATTATGGAAATCGAAAATAATATGTTTGGAAAAAAGTCTCATAAAAAGACCAATCAAGAAATATGGAGGAATTCATGTGTTCTGAAGCAGGAAGTGATTGAAAGTGAAACAAGTGCCTATAAATTTTCTAAATTGTGAATGAAATATATATCCTGTTATGTGCATAAACTGATGAAATAGTAATGTACCAGTGTTGAATAAAAGTGAACGTCAAAATACACATCATGTCCAATAGGAATCTACTTGCATTGATGTTAAACTGGGTCAGTTACTGTAGAAATATTAGAATTGCATGCATTATTCACCAAAGAGAGTTTTTTTTTTATTTTTATTTATGGTTGTTCAAAACATTACATAGTTCTTGATATATCATATTTTACACTTTGATTCAAGTGGGTTATGAACTCCCATTTTTACCCTATATACAGATTGCAGAATCACATCAGTTACACATCCATTGATTCACATATTGCCATACTAGTGTCTATTGTATTCTGCTGCCTTTCGTATCCTCTACTATTCCCCCTGGCCTCCCCGCCCCTCCCCACTTCTCTCTCTACTCCCTCTACTGTAATAAATTTCTCCCCCTTGTATTATTTTTCCCTTTCCCCTCAATTCCTCTTGTATGTAATTTTGTATAACCCAGAGGGTCTCCTTCCAATTCCATGCAATTTCCCTTCTCCCTCCCTTCCTCCTCTCATCCCTGTTTAATGTTAATCATCTTGTCATGCTCTTCATCCCTATCTGTTCTTAGTTACTCTCCTTATATCAAAGATGACATTTGGCATTTGTTTTATAGGAATTGTGTAGCTTCACTTAGCATAATCTAGTCTAATGCAATCCATTTCCCTGCAAATTCTATGATTTTTTATTTTTCAATGCAAAGTAATAATCCTTTGTGTATAAATGCCACATTTCTTTTATCCATTTTTCTATTGAAGGGCATCTAAGTTGGTTCCACAGTCTTGCTGTTGTGAATTGTGCTGCTATGAACATCGATGTAGCAGTGTCCCTGTAGCATGCTCTTTTTAGGTCTTTAGTGAATAGACCAAGAAGGGCAATAGCTGGGTCAAATGGTGGTTCCATTCCAAGCTTTCCAAGAAATCTCCATACTGCTTTCCAAATTGGCTGCACCAATTTGCAGTCCCACCAGCAATGTACAAGTGTACCTCTTTTCCCACATCCTTGCCAGCACTTCTTGTTGTTTGACTTCATAATGGCTGCTAATCTTACTGGAGTGAGATGGTATCTTAGGGTGGTTTTGATTTGCATTTCTCTGACTGCTGGAGATGGTGAGCATTTTTTCATGTACTTGTTGATTGATTGTATGTCCTCATCTGAGAAGTGTCTGTTGAGGTCCTTGGCCCATTTGTTGATTGGGTTATTTGTTATCATATTGTCTAATTTTTTGAGTTCTTTGTATACTCTAGATATTAGGACTCTATCTGAAGTGTGAGTAGTAAAGATTTCTTTCCAGTATGTAGGCTCCCTATTTACCTCTTATTGTTTCTTTTGCTGAGAAAAAACTTTTTTAGTTGAGTAAGTCCCATTTGTTGATTCTAGTTATTAACTCTTGTACTATAGGTGTCCTATTGAGGAATTTGGAGCCCAACCCCACAGTATGTACATTGTAACCAAATTTTTCTTCTATCAGACAGTGTGTCTCTGATTTGATATCAAGGTCCTTGATTCATTTTGAGTTAACTTTTGTGCATGGTGAGAAAAAGGGATTCAGTTTCATTTTGTTATATATGGATTTTCAGTTTTACCAACACCATTTGTTGAAGATGCTATCCTTCCTCCATTGCATGCTTTTAGCTCCTTTATCAAATATAAGATAGTTGTAGTTTTGTTGATTGGTTTCTGTGTCCTCTATTCTGTACCATTGGTCCACCTGCCTGTTTTGGTACCAGTACCATGCTATTTTTGTTACTATTGCTCTGTAGTATAGTTTGAAGTCTGGTATCGCTATACCGCCTGATTCACACTTCCTGCTTAGCATTGTTTTGCAATTCTGGGTCTTTTATTTTTTCATATGAATTTCATGATTGCTTTCTCTATTTCTACAAGAAATGCCTTTGGGATTTTGATTGGCATTGGATTAAACCTATAGAGAACTTTTGGTAATATCGCCATTTTGATGATGTTAGTTCTGCCTATCCATGAACAGGGTATATTTTTACATCTTCTAAGATCTTCTATTTCTCTCTTTAGGGTTCTGTAGTTTTCATTGTATAAGACTTTCACCTCTTTTGTTAGGTTGATTCCCATTTTTTTTTTTAGGATATTGTGAATGGAGTGGTTGTCCTCATTTCCATTTCAGAGGATTTGTCACTGATATACAGGAATGCCTTTGATTTATGCGTGTTGATTTTATATCCTGCCACTTTGCTGAATTCATTTATTAGCTCTATTAGTTTCTTTGTAGAACCTTTTGGGTCTGCTAGGTATAGAATCATGTCATCTGCAATAGTGATAATTTAAGTTATTCTTTTCCTATTTATATGCCTTTAAATTCTTTCATCTGTCTAATTGCTCTGGCCAGTCTTTTGATAACTATATTGAACAAAAGTGGTGAGAGCAGGCATCCCTGTCTTGTTCCAGATTTTAGAGGGAATGTCTTCAATTTTTCTCCATTCAGAATGACGCTAGCCTGCGGTTTAGCATAGATTGTTTTTACAATATTGAGGAATGTTCCTGTTATTCCTAGTTTTTCGAGAGTTTTGAACATAAAGGGATGCTGTACTTTGTCGAATGCTTTTTCTGCATCTATCTAGATGATAATATGGTTTTTATTTTTAAGTCTATTGATGTGGTGAATAACACTTATTGATTTTCGTATATTGAACCCTCCTTGCATCCCAGGGATGAACCCTACTTGATCATGGTGCACATTTTTTTGATATGTTTTTGTATCTGATTTGCCAGAATTTAATTTAAGATTTTTGCATTTAGGTTCATTAGAGATATCGGTCTTTAGTCTTCTTTCTTTGAAGTGTCTATCTGGTGTAGGAATAAGGGTGATATTGGCCTCGTAGAATGAATTTGGAAGATCTCCCTCTTTTTCAATTTTCTGAAATAGCCTGAGTAATTTGTCTGCAACACAAAGGTGAATGGCATCCTGAAATTACCTGTTCTATAGCTGAATGAGCTTCGATCAGTCAAAAACAGGGATGGTGACATCAGCTCTCCAAGATAGTGGCCGCTGGCTTCCTCTGTGGTCTGACCGGTGTGGAGAACCGAATTGGACCGCATCCTTACCCATCTCAAACAAAGAATTCAGCACTTAGCACAGTGATTGCATACCTGGCAGGAGCCCACAGAATCCACACCGCTGTATATTTGCATTGCTATCTCTTCGTTTCCCAGTGCGCGCCGCAGACTCTAGCCACAGACCGATTTCCTGAATAAGCAGCATGACGCTCCATGCGGACAAATCACTCGTGTTTGAGCTCGCGTAGCTGATCCTCATGAGATGGAAATATGTCCACTAGGTTTTGGAGCACCCCAATTTTCCTGGAAATTTCTAACAAGATATATTTTAGCCGTTATAACTCGTCATTCTCCCGCACAGTGACGCGGTACATGGGGGTGATGCACTCCCTTCACCACCATCATATGATCCCCCGAAGTTAGTTTTCAGTACTAAGAAACAAATATGTATTTCAGGTGGATGAATATTTCTGAGAATATTCTTGTGAAAACATGATTATAAATGCACGTACATGAATATGAATGAATTTAGGGAGTGTATAATAAGAAAAATATACTTCATATTTTGAAAAATCTGGAGAGTGAATATATATATATATATATATATATATATATATATATATATATATACACTCACAGACATTAAAAAGTAGCATTATGTATGCCAATCGAAATTCACATGAAATAATATATCATCCACAGATCCAAAAATATTCATTTTAATGAACATGGATTTATGTTGTTCAACTAAGAAGCTCACTCATATGTTGTATTTTCAGTTCCAACAGCGTTTAGTAGGAATGATCTCTTCTCACAATTTGCAGCTGCCAAGCCAGCCACCTCACAAAATGTACGAGTGATACCAGGTAGAATTCTAAATGTGCATATGAAAATACATGTGATGAATAGGCTACAGAGAAAGGGAGACAGTTATTCACATATTTGTTAACTTTTAAAACACATGGAGAACTATTTCAATTAAAATTCGCTAGATTTATAACACCTACCATTTATCATACGAAAGGCAAGTCCAACTATACACCATGCCTCCTGTGAACCTCTTGTATTTCTATTCTGTTTGGGTTATTTTTCTCCACCATATTAGGATTAGAAGTCAAAGTCTAGTAGGGTATGTGTTAGTGTCAGGGATTCAGTATTTTGAATGGAAAATTGGAAAATGTATCCAATGTGTATGCAAATATGTTCTACACAAAAAATTCCCACTCTCATTCAGCACAATGCCTTGACATTACCTTCGCCCCACATAAGACACAATTAGAGGAGAAGAGTTAGAAAATCTGTGAATACATATGTGGAATGAAAAATGCTCAGGAGTTCACAAATTTGCAGGTGGTAGAGGAGTTTCCAAAAGTAAGGGACAGGGTAAAAACTCCACAAACATGAAGTTCTGCCAGCCTAACATCTGGAGAAACTGCCTCTGAGGTTGGGCAATGAAATATATGCTGTTGTCAGGAGCATTAGTTTCATTTGTTGTGAGACCATCATAGCTGAGTCTTCATCTATGTGATCTGGATGACATGGATTCTTATTTTCCAATGAACATGAGGCAGCAGTGCTGAATTTTCTATTTGTAGGTAACCTGTGGCCACTGGGGTCTAAATGTCTCCCCTTGTGGACTGTAATTCCATTTGGTCATCCTCCACTATTCGTGGTATTTCTTGCTGCTGCACTGGGAGTTTGGTATTTGCTTCATGAAATACAAGGAGTTCAACTGGGACACAGTGCTGAAGTGAGTTCTGTCAAGTGTGGTGGGTCAGGTTCGTCAGGAGAATGCACCAACCAGGCTTCTATCCCACATAGCTTGCCCCATTTTCCATAGCAACCTGATTCTGAACATTGCCCTAAAACCTCTCCATATAACAATATGCTTTTACATATAAGGGTCTACTGGCTGCAAAATGTCAGTCACAATCCATTTGGAAGCCAATGGCAGATTCACATGCCCCCACCACAGATGTTTTATTACACACCTGCCATCCACTACTCTAGTACAACTACTCAGCAGGATCCAACTTACTGGCATCTCTGTTAAACACCATTTTCATAAAACCCAGTCAATCAAGGCACTGTCTTGTATACTCATGATCAGCAATAGGACATTCAAATGTTCTCCAGAGCTACCCGGTGATGGGAATTTCAAAAATTTCATGGTATTGATCTAGCCAATTTTCAAGGATGAAGTTGGAGGCACTGTGGATTTCAATTCACTCAGAAACCATTAAATGGTGAGGAAGCTCATTTCAATGAAAACTCTGGAGAATTCTTACAGGCAAGGCTTCCAAAAGTGCCCAAAAGTCAGATTAAGCCAGGCCCATTGAGGTCTACAATGTATGTTCCATGTGTGTTTTGACTCTCAAATATGGCTGCCAAGTCTTTAAGAATAATATCATGTGATATCCTGGCTGAGATTCCCTGTGCTCTGTGGAAAGTCACCTTGGGCCTAGATGTCACTTTCCAAGGACAACTCTCATGCATGGCCATCTAAAATTCCAACACAATTCCTGGCAATAATTCTCTGAGATCAGTAAAAGAACTCAGTCTCTAAGGGGAATCAGACCAGAGTGCAAGCCTAGGTGGACCCAGTGATCTCTTCCAACCGCCAGACATATGTCCACAATTAAAACCAAACACTCTCACATGGCCCTCATCTTCTTCCATATAGACACTCATCATATCCTCTAGCTGGAGGTTTCCATAAGGGACGCAGCCAACGACAGTGTCTAAAATAAGCTCCCTGCCCCTCATTTGCCTAAAGTCAGGGTGGCCTGGACTCTCTTCCTGTGAACCAGTAGTGATCAAATAGGCCTGCCTTTAATATTGCTTGGCTTCTCCAACTTGAGGCCTTCTAGCTTTGGGGTTTAGATTCTTTAAGTGAACTGGAGTCATAAAAATCAAGCACCTATGGCCTAGCCTCTGCAGGGCTTTGAAGAACTCATTTGACCCAAAGGATCCCTATTCTCACTTGATGAATATCAGGAACCTACCAGAGGAAGGCAAGAGAGTTCATCAACAATATCTGATATTTTTGCCATTTTGGTTTTGGATGCACGCATGGGATCTATCTTTAGATCCATCAGGTGCTGAGAATCTAAGCCACAGCCTCACAGAGGGCCAACAGGCTGATTCAGACATATCCCAATCCTAAGCAATTAAGCAAAGAGCCACAGGTGATGCCCTTTCATTTCCATTTGAAAACTCTTTTCTTCAGGCTTCACAAAGTGGTGGCTTGAGGCAAAAAACTTCCTGACATTCAACAGAACAATAGGTAAGCAGAAGGACCAAAGCAGGGTTTCTCCACTGAGACTTTCCTGGTCAACAGATATCTGAGATTTCTGAGATGCTAGCCATTTCCTTCAGCTTCCAGTACATAACAATGTCACAGATCTTGGAGGCGGTACAAATCTTGGACACAAAACCATGATACTATTCTAGAGAGTCGCCAGAATTGAGAGAGAAAACAGGAAATTAGGAAGCTTGTAGGTGCTGCCCATCCATAAGGCAAGCCAGAGTCCACTCATGAATTGGGCAGGATGAATTCTGGGAAGCTTTCTACTAGACAGAACACATCCATTGATGCATTGTCTTTTTTAATGTCTACAACAATGGACTCAGTGGGATACACACACACATAGGAACACTCGCCTTGTCAAAGGACTTAATACAAATATTCCACTCCATACCAAACAAACCGCCTTTCCTACCTATCCTCAGAACATGAGACAAAACCACAAACTCACACCCACACCCACAAAGGCACCTCCTTCCCCCTAGTAGGTCTGTGACTCCCCGGAGTATCCTCTGACTAGTGAGCCATACTATGTTCCTCCAAAATGACCTCTCCTGTCTCAGATCATGTCTGCTTGGCCAACTCTGTGAAGTTCTCAAGAGCCAGCGGTGAGGCACTACCTGCCTTCTCAGGAAAAGCCCCTCTTCAGAGGTTTCCTGGCATTTGGCCTTCCTCACATCTGTAGGTACCAAGAAAGACTGACTCTGTCCTTGGTAAATCCAAACATGTCAGACCACTGGGACTAGGACAGAGACTGTCTCTGGGTGCCTGGATTCCTGGATTTCAAGTTCAGAGAGTTCCATCACCAAGGAAGTGAGGTGAGATCACTTCCTTCAGGATCTGAATTATGCCACTGCCTTGGCAACCACTTTGTCCTAACAGTTGCTTCCAAAATACTATGAGGTGGAGGCTGCCCTGATTTTCATGGGACACTTTCTCTAGTTAGAATGTTATATCAACCGTAAGCACCCGGGAACAGCTTCCACACAGGACTGGTTTGGTCCATGTTCTATACATTAAGAAGAGAGAGATTGATTCAGACACAACCCTTCATCCTGACCAGGATGATTGCCATGGAAGATGACTTTTGCTTTCTGAGGTAATTCATAGCTGCCTTCATCTTCACCAGGGATCACTTCTGCATGAACATTTGAGTTTCTCAGCAGGTGAACATCCCCTAGATTCCTGTAGTTTAATACACACACTGTTCCTGCTCTCCTGCAAAGTTAGTGTATGGTTAGGGTTAATAATATGTTCGATTTGGGTTAGGAATCATTCTGCAGGATGAATAACGAGATTGGGAACCTGCGATATTTATAAGAATATATAGGTGAAATATATGTATGAAAACGGGAATCTAAGAAGGATTTGAAGCCCAGAAGGGCATTGAGCCCTTGATTTGGACACTTAGTGTTGAATTATGTTCTGTACAATTGTCTCAGTTAAATCGAAATACAGTGGCATAGGACCTTGTACCTTGGATGATTGAATGTAGAAGAGAACATCCAGTCAAAAAGGAATAGTCAGTAGGATTAGGAAGATAGTCAGTAGGTTTAGGAAGAAGAGTGAGTATATGATTTGGAATAAAAAGCTTCTTTAGCAATAGGGTTTCATTGGGAGAGTGAATGTAAATGTCAGCACATGTGAAGAGTTAGTCACAATGATGAACTGGGGAAAATGTGTAGGAAAGCAGGTGTCAATAGAGACATTACGAAATCAGGCAAAGTATAAGGTGAGTGATAGGATTAGACATTTTCAAGAGGGTTGAGTTTGAATACATAATCATAGGAAAAAACAAATATGTCGTCACGAATGGGAATGACATTTGAGAGCATTAGGCAACCTGGACATGGATGTTATTAGTTATCCACGTTCACTTTCCTTTTAGGCTTTTGTACAATCATAAGTGTTACATTTTTATGTTTTTTTTTTTTTGTTCAGAATATTACTGTGATAAAATGTATATGTAGATCAGGTGACATGAGTATTTCTTTCACCATTTTTGGGGGCAATATTTTGAAGACGTATACATTAGTATTAGGGGTACAAAGAGGTGTACCCTGTGTCTATTAATATAGAGATAATGCATGAATAGACCATACTATGAATAAATAACGAAACTGATTCCACTTTAAATAATGGATTGAATTGATATGTGAAAATATATAAGAAATCTTATATTGATATACAATCATTCATTCCAACCAGTTATATATCTAATGGTAATATTAGGATTATGGTTTATGAAGAATGGTGTTTGAGTTTTGCTTTATACGTGATGATGTTAAACAAAAATAATGTGTTTGGAAAGAAGTCTCATGAAAAGACCAGTCAAGAAACATGGAGGGATACATGTGTTCTGAATCAGGAAGTGATTGATCGTGAAACAAATGCCTATAAATTTTCTAATTTGTGACAGAAATATATATCCCATGATTTGCATAAACTGAAGACATAGTAACGTACAAGTGTTGAATAAAAATGAAAGTCAAAATACACATCATGTCCCCTAGAAATCAACTTGCATTGATTTTAAACTGGCTAAGTAACTGTAGAAATATTAGGGTTTGTATGCACCATTCACTGAATTTAGTTTTCAGTACTAGGAAACAATATGTATTTCAGGTGGATGATTATTTCTGAAAATAATCTTGTGGAAAGTTGATTATAAATCCACAGATATGAATATGAATGAATTTAGGGAGTGCATAATAAGACACATATATTTCATATTTTGAAAAATCTAAAGAGTATATATATATATATATATATATATATATATATATATATATATATACATATACATATATATATACACACACATGCAAAAGCACAGATATTAAAAAGTAGCAATACAGGAGATCCATTATGAAGGCAGGCATGGAGAAATCAAGTCTCTGATCTCTTCAGCTGCGCGGGCATAGGGAGTCGTAAACTGTCTAAATGCTGTTTGCTCAGAATCACTAGGCAATATTGACCTGTTGTGAATCTGGGGTGAACAGTCTGGGCCCCTCAGAACACACACAAAGCCCGGATTGGCTGCATTCAAGCTTAGATTCGTCTGGTTTTTGTGACTCAGCACTAACATTCCCGCTGAAATAACTGGTCGGGCTTTCTGAATTGAGAGTTAAAAGCCAACTGAGCCTTCATAGGCAGTGGCCACAGGATTGAAATGGGGCTTGGGAGAGATAGTCAGGACCCACCTGTTGCATTGGTCACCCAGCAAAGGGAACGAACGGTCACCATTTGAATGGGATACCACCATGGCAGAGAACTGACGTCACAGGCGGAGGAGATAACTTCATTGAAACCAGCGCGACAAGTGTGTAATCCCATTGCCATATCTCTCAACAACGCAGGGAAACCTCAAGGGCCCTTCCCACCTCTGCCGTAATGGCCCCTCCCAGCTCTCCAAGGAGCGCGATACCCAGACCTAGGGAATCAAGATTGGCTCGGGACTCGCGGCGTGGAATTCCCTGCTACCGCTCCCACCAGTGCTGACAATTGAGGTCTCTTACACCACCTACCGGGGCCATGGCTCCTGAAGGGCAAGTAAATTCGCTGGAGGTTCTCAGCCCCAAGCTCTACAAACTTATTGTCTGAGGAAGGCAAACAAGGAGAGTGTGCCCAGGCATTCATGGAAACAGGGCTACCAGGAGCAGAGGCCTGGTTTGTAACCAGTATTGTGGTGAGCATCACAGGTGAGTGGGGCCTGGCTTGAGGAAGCACAAGAGAAAGCCCTAGGCACTCAGAATTGGAGACCCGCCCAGTCTGGGAGGAAGAGCTGCTGCACAGTGATTGGTTCTCACTTTTTGAGAGGAGAAGCTTGGCCCAGTGCGCACAGCTCCACCTACTGGAAGAGAAGTTATTTGAACTCTAGGACTGCATGTATTATTATTATTTTTTTATTTGTTTTTTTTTCTTTCATTTTCATTTTTGTTATTGTTGTTCTTTAACTTTTTTAAATGTTTTAATTTTTTAATTTTTTTATTTTATTATTATTATTATTTTAAATTTTAATTTTCAATTTTTTAATCATCATCATTACTTAAAACTTTCTTTCTTTATTTTCTATTTTTTTCTTTTGTCTTTTCATTTCTTTTCATTTTTCTTATTCCCCCTTCCTTGAATTCTACCTGCCTACTCTCATTCTCTTTAGTGACTTCTCCCTTCCCTTCTAATATCTTTCCTCCCAAGCATCAAATAAATTTATAAGAGTAAGCAGTAACTCAGTAGTCAAACAGAAGAAGAAGTAACATGAGCAGCATATAAAAACAAAGAAGAAAAGGATTACGAACAATGAAGGACAGCCTAAATATTCAAGAGCACCTAGAGTCATCAGAAAAATGGTCATATAAAGAACTCAAGTAATACCTTAGACAGATGGAATGGAACCTTAAAGAGGATACGAGACAGCAAAAACAAACAGTGATAAAACGCATTGAAAATGAATTACATAAACAGATAAAATGAGAAATTAAGCATCTTTATCAGGAGATAGAGATTATTAGAAAAATCAAACAATAATTCTAGATATCAAGGAAATGATAAACCAAATTAAAAACTCAATTGAGAGTATCACTAACAGAGTAGAGCAAGTAGAAGACAGAATGTCAGATAATGAAGACAAAATATATCATTTTGAAAAAAGTCTAGCCAACAAAGAAATGCTGTAAAAAATTATGAGAAAACATTCAAGAGATATGGGATAACATAAAAAAAACAAACTAATGAGTCATATGGATAGAGGAAGGTACAGAGATTCAAACCAAGGGAATGAGAAACCTGGTGAATGAAATAATTACAGAAAACTTTCCAGAAATAAAAATGGAAACGGATAAACAAATTGTAGATGCTTACAGGACACCGAGCACACAAAATCACAGTAGACAATGCCAAGACACATTGTTATAAAGATATCCAATATACAGAACAAAGAGAAAATATTAAAAGCTACCAGAGAAAGGAGGCAGATTACAATCATTACAATCAGGGGTAAACCAAAAAGTTTAACAATGGATTTTTCATCATAGACGCTGGAAGTGAGAAGATCCTGGAACAACGTACTTCAAACACTGAAAGACAATGGATGCCAACCAAGAATTATGTATCCAGCAAAATTAAGCTTAAGATAAGACAATGAGATAAAAATATTTCATGATAAACAAAAGCTAAAAGAATTTCAGCCAGATAACCAGCATTGCAAAGCATCTTGAGCAAAACACTACACGAGGAAGAAATGAAAATCAACAATGAAAACCATCAGTGAGAAGTGCCTCAGTAATGACAGAGGGAAGGGGAAAAGCAAATCATGGAGAATCAAACTAATTAAAAAAAATATATATAAAAACATGGGTGGCAGTACAAACCATATATCAATAGTAACTCTAAATGATAATGGCTTAAACTCTCGAATAAAGTGACATTGGCTTGTAACTTGAAATAAAAAAAAAAAAAAATCCAACAATATGTTGCCTCCAAGGGACACATCTGAATGGAAAAGACATACACAGGCTGAAGGTGAAAGATTGGGAAAATTTATACCATGCACACGGTCCTCGAAAGCAAGCAGGGGTGGCCATCCTCCTATCGAATAAAATCGACCTCAAGACTAATTTAATCAAAGGGATAAGGAAGGACTTTATATACTGTTAAAAGAAACCATTCACCGACAAGACATAACAATTATCAATATTCACGCAGCAAATAATGGTGCTGCGACGTTCATAAAACAATTTATCCTCAAGTTCAAGAATCAAATAGACCACAATACAATAATTATGGGTGACTTCAACTCACCTCTCTCACCATTGGACAGATCCTCCAAACAAAAGTTGAATAAAGAAACTATAGAACTCAATATCACAATCAATACCCTATACTTAACTGACATATATAGAATATATCAACCATCATCAAGTGGATATACTTTTTTCTCACCAGCACATGGATCCTTCTCAAAAATAGACCATATGTTATGCCATAGGGCAACCCTCAGTAAATATAAAGGGGTCGAGATAATACCATGAATTTTTTGTGATCATAATGGAATGAACCTGGAAACCAATGATAAAGAAGGAAGAAAAAATCATACATCACATGCAAAATGAAGAATATGTTACTGAATGATCAATGGGTTACAGAAGACATAAAGGAGGAAATCAAAAAATTCTTAGAGATAAATGAAAATACAGACACAACATATCAGATTCTATAGGACACAATGAAAAGAAGTTTTAAGAGGTAAATTCATCGCCTGGAGGTCATTCCTCAAAATAGAAAAACAAACAAACAAACAAATGAGCTCACACTTCATCTCAAAGCCCTAGAAGAAGAAGAGCAAAACAACAGAAAATGTAGCAGAAGGAAAGAAATAATTAAAATCATAGCGAAATTGAAACAAAAGAAACTATTGAAAAAATTAACAAAACTAAAAGGTGCTTCTTCAAAAAGATAAATAAGATCGACAGACCCTTAGCCATGCTAACGAAGAGAAGAAGAGAGAGAACTCAAATTACTAACATACGGGATGAAAAAGGCAATATCACAACAGATGCTACATAAATACAGAAGAAAATTAGAAATTATTTTGAAAAACTGTATTCCAATAAAATAGAAAATAGTGAAGACATCGATAAATTTCTTAAGTCATATGATTTGACCAGACTGAGTCAGGAGGAAACACACAATTTAAACTGACCAATATCAATGGATGAAGTAGAAGAAGCAATCAAAAGACTACCAACCAAGAAAAGCCCAGGAACGGATGGGTATACAGCAGAGTTTTACAAAACCTTTAAAGAAGAATTAATTCCAATACTTTTCAAGTTATTCAGGAAATAGAAAAACTGGAAGCTCTGCCAAATTCATTCTATGAGGCCAACATCACCCAGATTCTGAAACCAGACAAAGACACCTCAAAGAAAGAAAACTACAGACCAATATCTCTGATGAACCTAGATGCAAAAATCCTCATTAAAATTCTGGCGAATTGGATACAAAGGCACATCAAAAAAATTGTGCACCATGATCAACTTGAATTCATCCCTGGGATGCAAGGAGGCTTCAATATATGGAAATCAATAAATGTTATTCACAACATCAATAGACTTAAAGATAAGAACCATATGATCATCTTGATAGATGCAGAAAAACTATTCAACAAAGTAGAGCATTCCTTTATGTTCAAAACATTTTAAAAACTAGGGATAACAGGAACTTACCTCGACATTGTAAAAGATAACTATGTTAAGCCTCAGGCTAGCATCATTCTGAATGGAGAAAAATTGAAGGCATTCACTTTAAAATCTGGAACAAGGCAGAGATATCCTCTATCACCACTTCTATTCAATATAGTTCTCGAAAAACTGGCCAGAGCAATTAGAGAGATGAAAGACATTAAAAGCATAAAAATAGGAAAAGAAGAACTTAAATTATCACTATTTGTAGATGACATGATTCTATACATAGAACACCCAAAAGGGTCTACAGAAAAAAACTACTAGAACTAATAAATGAATGCAGCAATGTGGCAGGATATAAAATCAACATGCATAAATCAAAGGCATTTCTGTATATCAGCGACAAAACTTCTGAAACAAAAATGAGTCAAAACACTGCATTCCCAATTTCCTCAAAATAATTAAATACTTGGGAATCAACCTAACAAAAGAGGTGAAAGATTTATGTAATGCAAACTACAGAACCGTAAAAAGAGAAATAAAATAAGATCTTAGAAGATGGAAAAATATACCCTGTTCATGGATAGGCAGAACTAACATCATCAAAATTGCTATATTACCAAAAGTTCTCTATAGGTTTAATACAATGCCAATCAAAATCCCAAAGGATTTTTTTTTTTTAGAAATAGATAAAGCAATCATGAAATTCAAATGGAAAAATAAAAGACCCAGAATAGCAAAAGCAATTCTAAGCAGGAAGTGTGAATCAGGCAGTATAGTGATACCAGATTTCAAACTATATTACAGAGCATTCATAACAAAAACAGCATGGTACTGGTACCAAAACAGGCGGGTGGACCAATGGTACAGAATGGAGGACACAGAGACTAATCCAAAAATCTACAACTGTCTTATATTTGATAAATGAGCTAATGGCCTGCAATGGAGGAAGGATAGCATCTTCATCAAATAGAGTTGGGTAAACTGGAAATCCATATGCAACAAAATGAAACTGAATCCCCTCCTCTCGCCATGCACAAAAGTTAACTCAATGTGGATCAAGGAGCTAGATTCAAATCAGAGTCTCTGCGTCTGATAGAATAAAAAGTTGGCTCCTATCTACATATTGTGTGGTCAGGCTCCAAATTCCTTAATAGGACACCCATAGAATAAGAGTTAATAATAAGAATCAACAAATGGGACTTACTTAAACTGATTTTTTTTTTCTTAAAGAGAGAAACAATAAGAGAGGTAAATATGGAGCCTACATCATGGGAACAAATTTTTAGTCCTCACCCTTCACATGGAGCCCTAATATCCAGAGTATACAAAGTATACAAAGAACTCAGAAAATTAGACAATAAGATAACCAATAACCCAATGGGCCAAGGACCTGAACAGAAACTTCTCAGAGGAGGACATAGAATCAATTAACAAGTACATGAAAAAATGCTCTCCATTTCTAGCAGTAAGAGAAATGCAAATAAAAACCACCCTAAAATACCATCTCAATCCAGTGAGATTGGCAGCCATAATGAAGTCAAACAACAACAAGTGCTGGCGAGGATGTGGGGAAAAGGGTACTCTTGTACATTGCTGGTGGGACTGAAAACTGGTGCGGCCAATTTGGAAAGCAGTATGGAGATTCCTGGGAAATCTGGGAATGGAAGCACCATTTGATCCAGCTATTGCCCTTCTCGGACTATTCCCTGAAGACCTTAAAAGAGCGTACTACATGGATACTGCCACATCGATTTTCATAGCAGCACAATTCACAATTGCTACACTGTGGAACCAACCCAGATGCCCTTCAATAGATGAATGGATAAAAAATTATGACTTTTATATACTATGGAGAATTACGCAGCACTAAAAAATGACCAAATCTTGGAATTTGCAGGGAAATGCATGGCACTGAGCAGATTATGGTTAGTGAAGCTAGCCAATCCCTAAAAAACAAATGCCAAATGTCTTGTTTGATATAATGAGAGCACCTAAGAACAGAGCAGGGAGGAAGAGCATGAAGAAAAGATTAACATTAAGCAGAAACATGAGGTGGGAGGGAAAGGGAGAGAAGAGGGAAATTGCATGGTAATCGAGAGAGACACTTATTGTTACACAAAATTACATATAAGAGGTTGTGGGAAAATAAACAAGGAGAGAAATGATTTAGAGTAGGTATGGTAGAGAGAGAAGATGGGAAGATAGGGGAGTGGGGATAGTAGAGTATAGGAAAGGTAGCAGAATACAACAGTAACTAATAGGGCATTATGTAAAAATATGGATGTGTAACTAATGTGATTCTGCAATCTGTATTTGGAGTAAAAATGGGAGTTCATAACCCACTTGAATCTAATGTATGAAATATGATATGTCAAGAGCTTTGTAATGTTTTGAGCAACCAATAAAAGAAAAAAAAAGTAGCAATATATATGCCAATAGAAATTCATCATGAAATGTATATAATCCACAGATCGAAAAATATTCATTTTACTGAACATGGATTCATGTATAATGTTTTTCAACTAGGAAGCTCACCCATAGGTTGAATTTTCAGTTCCAACAGCGTTTAGGAGGAGTGATCTCTTCTCTCAATTTGCATCTACCAATTCAGCCACCTCACAAGTGTATACGAGTGATATCAGGTAGAATTCTATATGTGCATATAAACATACATGTGCTGAATAGGCTACAGAGAAAGGGAGATAGGGATTCACATATTTGCTAATTTTAAAAACACATGTAGAACTATTTCAACAAAAAATTGACTAGACTTATAACTCCTACATTATATAATGCAAAAGGCAATTCCAACTATACACCATGCGTCCTTTGAACTGCTTGTGTTTCTTCTCTTTTTGGCTTATTTTTCACCATCATATTAGGATTATTAGTCAGAGACTAGTAGGGTATGGGTTATAGTGTCAGGGATTCAGTATTTCAAATGGAAATTGAAAAATGAATCCAATGTGTATGTAAATATGTGCTACACAAAAATCTTCCCACTCATATCCAGAACAATGCCTTGACATTACCTACGCCCCAAGTAAAACACAATTAGAGTAGAAAAGTGTGAAAATCTATGAATACAAATATGGAATGGAATATGCTCGGGAGTTCACAACCTTGGAGGTGGTAGAGGAGTTTCCAAAAGTAAAGGACAGGGTAAACACTCCACAAACAAGGAACTCTGCTGGCCTAAGAATTCTTGGGAAACGGCTTCTGAGGTTGGGCACTTGAAATATATGTTGTTGTCATGAGCTTTAGCTTCCTTTGTAGTGAGACCATCAAAGCTGGGTCTGCATCTATGTGACCGAAAGACATGGTTTCTTATATTCCAATGAACATGAGGCAGCAGTGCTCAATTCTCTCTTTGTAGCTAAACTGTGTCCATTGGAAGCTAAGTGTCTCCCGGTAGGGACTGTGAAGACATTTGGTCATCCTCCACTTTTCGTGGTATTTCTTGCTTCTGCACTGGGAATTTGGTATTTGCTTCACAAAACATAAAAAGTTCATCTGGGATACAGTGCTGGAGGGAGTTCTGTCACATGTGGTGGGTCAGGGTCTGCAGGAGAATGCACCAACCAGGCTTCTATCCCACATAGCTTGCACCAATAACCATAGCAACCTGATTCTGAATATTGACCTGAAAACTCTCCATTTAACAAGATGCCTTTACATATAAGGGTCTGATGTCTGCACTATATCAGTCACAAAAAATTTGGAAGCCAATGGCAGATTCACATGGCCCCAACATGATGTTTTATCACACACCTGCCCACCACTGCTCTAGCCCCCCTACTCAGCAGGCTCCAAATTACTGGCTTCTCTTGTTCTACACCATTTTAATGAAACCCAGTCAAAAACAAGGCACTGTCTGGTATACACATGATCAGCAACAGGACATCAAAAGTTTCTGCAGTGCCACCTGGTCATGGGAATTTCAAAAATTTCATGGTATTTATCTAGCAATTTTTCAAGGGTGAAGTTAGAGGCACTGTGGGTTTCAATTCATTCAGGAACCATTAAGATTTGAGAAAGTTCATTTCAATGAAAGCTCTGGAGAACTCTCACAGTCAATGCTTCTCAAACAGTTGCCAAAAGGTCTCCTAAAGCCAGGCCAATTGACATCTACAATGTGAGGTCCATGTGTGTTTTGACTCTCAAATATGGCTGCTAAGTCTTTCAGAATAAAATCATGTGATATCCTGGCTGAGATTCTCAGGCCTCTGTGGAAACCACCCTGGGCCTAGATCTCAGTTTCCAAGAGTGAGTCTCATGGGTGGCCTCCTAAAATCCCAACACAATTCATGGCAATACTTCTCTGAGGTCAGTTTCAGAACTCAGTCTCTAAGGGGAATCACACCAGAGTTCAAGCCCAGGTGGCCCCATCATCCCTTCCATCCGCCAAAAAATGACCACAATTAAAATCAAAACACTACCACAGGGCCATCATCTTCTTCCATGTAGACACTCATCATAACCTCTAGCTGGAGGTTTCTATGAGCCCAAGGTAGTGTCCGAATAAGCTCACTTGCCCCTCATTTGCCTAAAATCATGATGGCCTGGACACTCTTCCTGTGAACCAGGAATGATCAAATATTCCTGCTGTTAAAGTGTTCCACTTCTCCAATTTGAGGCCTACTGGCTGTAGGGTATAGATTCTTTATGTGATTTGGAGTCATGAGAAAACCCAAGCAAATATGGGCTAGCCTCTGCAGGGATTTCAAGAACTCATTTGACCCAAAGGATCCCTATTCTCACTTGATGGAGGTCAGGAACCTAAAACAAGAGGGCAAAAATATTCACCCACAATGACTGCTCTTTTGGCCATTTTAGTTTTGGAAACACATGGGATCTTTCTTTAGATCCATCAGGTGCTGAGAATCTAAGCCACAACCTCATACAAGGACAAGAGGCTGATTCAGACACATCCCAATCCAAATCAATTAAGCAAAGAGCCACTGGTGATGTCCATACATTTCCATATGAAAACAGTTTTCTTCAGGCTACACAAAGGGGTGGCCTGAGGCAAAGACCTTCCTGACATTCAGGGTAATAGAAATAGAAGTAAGCAAATGGCCCAAAGAAGGGTTTCTCCACTGAGACTTTACTGGTCACACTGAAATCTGAGTTTTCTTAGATGCTCCCATTCCCTTCAGCTATCCAGTACATGGCCATGTCACAGAACCTTGTGGTGTTACATATTTGGGAAACAAAACCATGAGTCTATTCTGGAGAGTGGCCAGAATTCACGAAGAAAACAGGAACTTTAGAAGATAATAGATGTTGCCCATCCATAAGGCAAGCTGCAGTCCATTCATTAATTGGGCAGTATGAATGCGGGGAAGCTTTCAACTAGAGACAACACATCCATTGATGCATTCTCTTTTCTAATGTCTACAACCACGGATACAGTGGGATACACAGACTTAGAAACACTCATCATGTCAAACGACTTACTAGAAACAGTCCACTCCAAACCAAACAAACCACCTTTCCTACCTATTCTCAGAACATCCAAAAAAACCACAAACTCACACCTACAACGGCAAAGGCACTTCCTTCCCCCAAATAGGTCTGTGACTATCCGGAGTGTCTTCTGACTGGTGGGCCATATTATGTTCCCCCAAAATGGCCTGTCCTGTTTCAGATCTGGTCTCCTTGGCCAACTCTGTGAAGTTGTCAGGAGCCAAAGGTGAGCCACTACCTGCTTACTCAGGAAAGGCCCCTCTTCAGAGCTCTGCTGGCATTTGGCCATCCTCACATCAGTGGGTACCAAGAAAGACTGACTATGTCTTTGGGAAAAGCAAACAAGTTAGCCCACTGGAACTGGGAGTGGGACTGGCTCTGCGTGCCTTCCTTCCTGGATCCCAGGTTCAGAGAATTCCATCACCAAGGAAGTGAAGTGAGGTCACTTCTTTCAGGAACAGAATATGCTCACTGCCTTGGTAACCACTTTGTGCTAACAGTTGCTTCCAGGGTTCCCATGAGATGGAGGCTGCCCCAACATCCTGTGACACATTCAGAAGTTAGAATGGTATATCAACCATAGGCACCAGGGAACAGCTCTCCACAGAGGCCTGGTTCAGTCCATCTTCTCTTTATTAAGAAGAGAGAGGCTGATTCAGACCATCAATTAATCCTGACCAGGTTGTTTGCCATGGAAGATGACTATTGCTCTCTCAGGTCCTACATAGCTGCCTATATCTTCTGCAAGGATCATTTCTCCATGGATCTTTGATGTTCTCAGCAGGTGGAAGATCATCTACATTCCTATATTGTAAGACCCACACTGTCCCAGCTCTTAAGTAAGTTATACTGAGGTAACAGTGTATGGTTAGGGTTAATAACTTGTTCAATTTGGGTTACAAATAATTCTGCGGGATGAATAATGGTATTGGCAAAATGCGATGTTTACAAAAGTATATATGTGAAACATAAGTATGAAAGCAGAAATCTAGGTAAGATTTGAAGCCCAGAAGGGCATTGGGGACTTGAGTGGGATACTTAGCTTTGAGTAATGTGCAGCACAGATGTCTCAGATAAATCAATATACACTGGCATCGTACCTTGTACCTTGGATATTGAATGTTGAAGAGAACATCCAGTCAAAAACCGATAGTCGGCAGGATTAGGAAGGTAGTTGGTAGGTTTAGAAAAAAGAGTGAGTATAGGATTTGGACCAAAAGTTCTTTAGCAATAGAATTTAGTGTAGAGAGTGTATGTAAATGTAAGCACATGTGAAGAGTCAGTCACAATGATGAACTGGGGAAAAATATAGGAAATCAGATATCAATAGAGACATTAGGAAATCAAGCAAAGTATAAATTGTGTGATAGGGTTAGACATTTTCAACAGGTTTGAAGTTGAATATATAATCTTAGGAAGAAACAAATATGTAGTCAAAAATAGAATTGATATTTGAGAGCATTAGGCAACCTGGACATGGATGTTTTTAGTAATCCATGCTCACTTTCCATTTACGCTTTGGTACAATTGTAAGTGTGACCTATGCTTTTTGTGTCCAGAATATTTCTGTAATAAAATGTGTATGTAGATCAGGTGACAATCGTATTTCTTCCACCAATTCTGGGAGCAATATTTTGAAGACTTACAAATTAGTATGGGGGTACAAATAGGTGTACCCTGTTTCTATGAATATAGACATAATGCATGAATAGACCATACTGTGAATAAATAATATAACTGGATCCACTTTAAATAATGAATTGAATAAATATCTGAAAATTTATAAGAAATTTTATATTGATATGCAATCATTCATTCCAACCAGTTATATATCTAACGATCATCTTAGGGTTACGGTTTATCATGAAGGGTGTGTGAGTTTTGGTTCAAAATTGATTATGGAAATAGAAAATAATATATTTGGAAAAAAGTCTCATGAATAGACCAGTCAAGAGACATAGAGGAATACATGTGTTCTGGAGCAGGAAGTGATTGAAAGTGAAACAAATGCCTATAAATTTGCTAACTAGTGAATAAAATATATATACTATGATGTGCATAAACTGATGAAATAGTAATGTACCAGTGTGGAATAAAAATTAACGTCAAAATACACATCATGTCCCATAGGAACCTACATGCATTAATGTTAAACTGGGTCAGTTAATGTACACATATTAGGATTTGTATGCACCTTTTACTGAAGTTAGTTTTCAGTACTAGGAAACAAATATGTATTTCGGGTGGATGAATATTTCTAAGAATAATCTTGTGAAAAGTTGATTATTAATCCACATACATGAACATGAATGAATTTAGGGAGTGTATATAAGACACATATATTTCATATTTTTAAAAATATGGAGAGTATATATATATATATATATATATATATATATATATATATATATATACACACACACACACACACACACACAAACACAGACATTAAAAAGTAGCAATATATATGCCAATCAAAATTCATCATGAAATATATATCATAAAGATGCAAAAACATTCATTTTAGTGAACATGGGTTTATGTATAATGTTGTTCCACTGGGAAGCTCACCCATAGGTTGAATTTTCAGTTCCAACAGCGTTTAGGAGGAGTGATCACTTCTCACAGTTTGTATCTGCTAAGTCATATATCTTACAAGGATGTACGTGTGATACCTTGTAGGATTCTATTTGTGCATATAAAAATACATGTGCTGAATAGGCTCCAGAGAATGGGAGACCGTAATTCACATATTTGTTAACTTTAAAACACATTGAGAACTATTTCAATTAAATATTGAATAGATTTATAACACCTACCCTTTATCATGCAAAAGGCAAGTCCAACTCTGAACTACAAGTATTTATGTACTGTTTGGGTTACTTTCTTCCATCATATTAGGATTAGTAGTCAGAGTCTAGTAGAATATGGGTTAGTGTCAGGGATTCAGAATTTCAAATGGAATAAAGGAAAATTAATCTTCCAACTCTCATCCAGAACAATGCCTTGTCATTACCTTCGCCCCAAGGAAGACACAATTAGAGTAGAAGAGTTACAAAATCTGTGATTACATTTCTGGAATCGAAAATGCTCAGGAGTGCACAAACTTGGAGGTGGTATAGGAGTTTCCAAAAGTAAGGACAGGGTACACACTCCACAAACATGAAGCTCTGCTTGCCTAAAACTTTTTGAGAAACTGCCAGTGAAGTTGGGCACTGAAATATAGGTTGTTGTCAGGAGTTAAGCTTCCTTTGTAGTGAGACCCTCAAAGCTGGGTCTTCATCTATGTGACCTGGAGGACATCGTTTCCTATTTTCCAATGAACACGAGGCAGCAGTGCTCAATTCTCTCTTTGTAGGTAAACTGTGTCTCCCTGTGTGGACTGTGAAACAATTTGGTCATCCTCCACTTTTCGTGGTGTTTCTTGCTGCTGCACTTGGAGTTTGGTTCATGCTTCACAAAATACAAGGAGTTCAACTGGGAAACAGTGCTTGAGGTATTTCTGTCACGTGTGGTGGGTCAGGGTCTGCAAGAAAATTCACCAACCAGGCTTCTATCTCTCAAAGATTGCCCCCTTGTCCATAGCAACCTGATTCTGAACATTGCCCTGAAACTACGCCATATAACAAGATGCCTTTACATATAAGGGTCTGATGTCTGCACTCTGTCAGTTACAAGCCATTTGGAAGCCAATGGCAGATCCAAATGGCCCCACCATGATGTTTTATCACACACCTGTCCACCACTGCTCTAGGCCCACTACTCAGCAGGCTCCAAAATACTGGCATCTCTGTTCTAAACAATTTTCATGAAACCCTGTCAATCAAGGCACTGTCTGGTACACTCATGGTAAGCAACAGGACATCGAAAGTTTCTGCAGTTCCACCTGGTCATGGAAAATTCAAAAATTTCGTGGTATTTATCTACCATTTTTCAAGGATGACTTTGGATGCACAAGTATTCAGGAACCATTAAATGTTGAGAAAGTTCATTTCAAAGAAAATTCTAGAGAACTCTCACAGGCAAGGCTTTCCAAAGAGTGGACAAAAGGTCACTTGAAGCCAGGACCATTGAGATCTACAATGTGAGGTACTATGTCTTTTGACTCTCAACTATGGCTGCCAAGTCTTTCAGAATAAAATCATGTGATATCCAGGCTGAGATTCCCAGTTCTTTGTGGAAAGCCACCCTGGTCCTAGGTCTCAGGTTCCAAGGGCGACTCTCATGTGTGGCCTCCTAAAATCCCAACACAATTCATGGCAATTCTTCTCTGAGATCAGTTTCAGATCTCAGTCTCTAAGTGGAAACACACCAGAGTTCAAGCCCAGTTGACCCAGTCATCTCTTCCAACCGCCACACCAATGACCAGAATTAAAACCAAAACACTCCCACATGGCCCTCATTTTCTTCCATATAGACACTCATCATAACCTTGGCTGGAAGTTTTTATGAGGCACACAGCCCAAGACAAAGTCAAAATAAGTTCCCTTGCCCTTCATTTGTCTAAAGTCAGTGTTTCCTGGACAACGTTCCTGTGAACCAGGACTGATCAAAGAGGTCTGCCATTAATACTGTTCTGCTTTTCCAATTTGAGGCATACAGACTGTCGGGTATAGTTTCTTTGTGTGATTTGCAGTCATGAGAAAACCCAAGCACCTATGGGCTAGCCTCTGCATGGCTTGAAGAACTCAGTTGACCCAAAGATCCCTGTTATCACTTGATGGAGATCAGGAACCTTACAGAGGAAGGCAAGAGACTTCATCACAATGACTTCTCTTTTGGCCATTTTGGATTTGGATGCACACATGGGATCTTTCTTTAGATCCATCAGGTGCTGAGAATCTAAGCGATAATCTCACACTGCACTAAGAGGCTGATTCAGACATATCCCTTTGCAAAGCAATTAAGCCAGGAGCCACAGGTGATGCCCATTTATTTCCATTTGAAAACTGTTTTTTTCAGGCTTTGGAAATGTGTGGCTTTAGGCAAAGTCCTTCCTTTCATTCAGGGCAACAGAACAATAGGTAAGCAAAATACCAAAGCAGATTTTCTCCACTGAGACTTTCCTGGTCACACTGATATCTGAGTTTTCTGAGATATTCACCATTCTCTTCAGCTATCCAGTACATGGCCATGTCCCAGATTGTGGAGGAGATACATATCTTGAACACAAAACCATGAGCCTATGGGAGAGTGACCAGATTCAGGAAGATATCAGGAATGTAGGAAGGTAATAGGTGTTGCCCATCCATAAGGTAACCTGCAGTCCATTCATAAATTGGACAGGATGAATTCTGCGAAGAATTCTACTAGACAGGACACATCTATTGATGCATTCTCTTTTCTATTGTCTACAACCACAAATACAGTGGGATACCCAGACATAGAAACACTCACCTTCTCAAAGGACTTACTAGAAACAGTTGACTCCAAACCAAACAATCCGACTTTCCTACATTTTCTCAAAACTTGAGACAAAAATCACAAACACACAAACACACACACACACACCCACAAAGGCACCTTCTTTCCCCAAATAAGTCTGTGACTATCCGGAGCGTCCTCTGACTGGTGGGCCATACTATGTTTCCCCGAAATGGGCTGTCCTATGTCAGATCTGGTCTTCTTGGCCAAAACTGTGAAGTTATCAGGAGCCAGCGGTGAGCCACTGCCTGTTTTCTCAGGTAAAGCCCCTATTCAGAGCTTTCCTGGCATTTGTCCATCTTCAATTTAGTAGTTGCCAAGAAAGACTTACTCTATCCTTCTTAAATCCAAAAATTTGAGACCACTGGGACTTAGACTGGGACTGCTTCAGGGTGCCTGGCTTCCTGGATTCCAAGTTCAGAGTGTTCCATCAACAAGAAAGTGACATGGGTCACTTCGTCTAGAACTGAATGAGGTCACTGCCTTGGCAACCACTTTGTCCTAACAGTTGCTTCCAAGGGTCCATGAGATGGATCCTGCCCCTACTTCCTATGACACTTTCACAAGTTAGAATGGAATATCAACCATAGGCACCCAGGAACAGCTCTCCACACAAGCCTGGTTTGGTCCATCTTCTCTACATTAACAAGAGAGAGACTGCTTCAGACACACCCCTTCATCCTGACCTGTTTGGTTTTTTTTGTCATGAAAGATGACTTTCGCACTCTCAGGTCCATCATAGCTGCCTACATCTTCTTTAGGGATCATTTCTGCATGGACCTTTGAAGTTCTCCGGAAGTTGAAGATCTCCTACATTCCTGTATTGTAAGACCAACTCTGTCCCTGCTCTTCTGTAAAGTTAGATTGAGGGAACAGTGTTTGGTTACAGTTAATAACATGTTTGATTTGTGTTAGGATCATTCTGCTGGATGAATAATGGTATTGGGAACCTGCAATATTTATAAGATTATATAGGTGAAATATATGAATGAAAACAGAAATCTCGGTAACATTTGAAGCCCAGAAGGGCATTGGGTCCTTGATTGGGATACTTAGCTTTTAATTATGTTCTGCACAGATGTCTCAGATAAATCTATACACAATGGCATAAGATCTGATACCTTGGATGATTGAATGTTGAGGAGAACAACCATTCAAAGAGGGAGAGTCGGTAGGATTAGGAAGATAGTTGGTAGGATTATAAAAAAGTGTGAGTATAGCATTTGGACAAATAGTTCTTTAGCAATAGGTTTTCAGGTAGACAGAAAATGTAAATGTCAGCATATGTGAAGAGTCAGTCACAGTGATGAACTGGGGAAAATATGTAGGAAAGCAGATATCAATAGAGACATTAGGAAATCAGGCAAAGTATAAAGTGAGTGATAGCAAAAGACATTTTCAACAGGCTTGAGATTGAATATATAATCTTAGGAAGTAACAAATATGTAGTCACCAATAGGATTGACATTTGAGAGCATTAGGCAACCTGGACATGGGTTATTTTCATAATCCATACTCACATTCCATTTAGGCTTTGGTACAATCGTAAGTGTGACTTTGCATTTTGTGGCCAGAATATTACTGTGATAAAACGTATATGTAGATCAGGTGACATGAGTATTTCTTGCACCATTTCTTGGAGCAACATTTTGAAGGGGTATAAATTAGTATTGGGGGTACATATAGGTGTACCATGTATGTATGAATATAGAGATAATGCATGAATAGACCATACTGCGAATAAATAATATAACTTGTTCCAACTTTAAATAATGGATTGAATTGATATCTGAAAATACACAGGAATCATATATTGATATACATACATTCATTCCAACCAGTAATACATCTAATGGTAATATTACGGTTGTGGTTTATCACCAAGAGTGTGTGAATTTTGCTTCAAATTTGATTATGGAAATCGAAAATAATGTGTTTGGAAAGAAATCTCATGAAATGACCACTCAAAAACAAGAAGGAATACATATGTTCTGAAGCAGGAAGTGATTGAATATGTTACAAATTTCTTTAAATTTGTGAACTTGTGGATGAAATGTATATTCTATAATGTATAAAAACTGCAGAAATAGTAATGTACCAGTGTTTAATAAAAATGAACGTCAAAATACACATCATGTTCCATAGGAATCTACTTGCATTGATGTTAAAGTGGGTCAGCTACTGTAAAAATATAAGGATTTGTTTGCACCATTCAGTGAAGTAACTTTTTAGTACTAGAAAACAAATATGTATTTCAGGTGGATGAATATTTTTAAAATAATCTTATGAAAAGTTTAATATAAAACCACATACATGAACAAGAATGAATTTAGGGAGTGTATAATAGGACACATATATTTTATATTTTGAAAAATCTAGAGAGTATATATATATATATATATATATATATATATATATATATATACACACACACACACACACACAAAACACACACAGAGACATTAAATAGTAGCAATATATATGCCAATTAAAATTCATTGTGAAATATATATCATCCACAGATCCAAAATATTAATTTTACTGAACATGGATTTATGTATAATGTTTTTCAACTAAGAAGCTCACTCATAGTCTGAATTTTCAGTTCCAAAAGCATTAATGAGGAGTGATCTCTTCTCACACTTTGTATCTGCCAAGTTAGCCACCTCTCAAGAATATACGTGTGATACCAGGTAGGATTCTATATGTGCATATAAAAATACATGTGCTGAATAGGCTACAGAAAAATGGAGACAGGAATTCACATATGTGTTAACTTTAAAAACACATGCAGAACTATTTCAACAAAAAATTGACAGGATTTATAACTCCTACCCTATATCATGCAAAAGGCAAACCAACTATCCACCATGCCTCCTCTGAAGTGCTAGTATTTCTATTCTGTTTGGGTTACTTTTCTCCATCATATTAGAATTAGTAGTCAGAGTCTAGTAGGGTATGGGTTAGTGTCAAAGATTCAGCATTTCGAATGGAAAATTGAACAATGAATCCAATGTGTATGTAAATATGTGCTACACAAAATTATTCCCACTCTCATCCAGAACAATGCCTTGACAATTCCTTCACCCCAAGTAAGACACAATTAGAGGAGAAGATTTAGAAAATCTGTGAATAAATTTGTGGAATGCAATATGCTCAGGAGCTCACAACCTTTGAAGTGGTAGAGTAGTTTCCAAAAGTATGGGACAGGGTAAAAACTCCACAAACATGGAGGTCTGCTGGCCTAGAGATTTCTAGAGAAACTGCCTGTGAGTTTGGGCACTTGAAAAATATGTTGTTGTCAGGAGCTTTAGCTTCCTTTCTAGGGAGACCATAAAAGCTTGGTCTGGATCTATGAGACCTGGAGGACATGGTTTCTTATTTCCCAATGTACATGAGGCAGCAGTGCTGAATTCTCTTTTTAGGTAAACTGTGGCCACTGGGGAATAAATGTGTGCCAGTGTGCACTGTGAAGCCATATGGTCATCTTCCATTTTCGTGGTGTTTCTTCCTGCTGCACTGGGTGTTTGGTATTTGCTTCACGAAATACAAAGAGTTCAACTGGGTCACAGTGCAAGAGGAAGTTCTGTCATGTATGGTTGGTCAGGTTTTGCATTAGGATCCAAGAACTAGGATCCTATCCTACATATCTTGCCCCCTTGACCATAGCACCCTGATTCTGAACAATGTCCTGAAACCTCTCCAAATAACAACTTGCCTTTACATGGAAGGTTCTGCTGGCTGCACCATGTCAGTCACAAGGCATTTGAAACCAATGGAAGATACACATGGCCCCACCACAGATGTTTTATCACATACCTGCCCACCACTGCTCTAACCTACTACTCAACAGAGTCCAACTTACTGGCATCTCTGTTCTACACCATTTACATGAAACCCAGTCAATCAAGGCACTGTCTGGTATATTCATGATCAGCAACAGGACATCAAAAGGTTTTCCAGTGCCACCTGGTGATGGGAAATTCAAAAATTTCATGGTATTTATCTAGCCATTTTTCAAGGATGAAGTTGGAGGCACTGTGAGTTTCAATTCTTTCAGGAACCATTAAATGGTTAGGAAGCTCATTTCAATGAAATCTCTGGAGAACACTCACAGGTAAGGCTTCCCAAAGAGTGGCCAAAAGATCATATGATGTTATGCCCATTTAGGTCTACAATGTGAGGTCCATATGAGTTTTGACTCTCAACTATGGGTGCCACGTCTTTCAGAATAAAATTTGTGGTATCCTGGCTGAGAGGCTCAGTGCTCTGTGGAAAGCCACCCTGGGTCTAGAACTCAGTTTCCAAGGGCAACGCTCATGCCTGGCTTCCTAAAATCTCAACACTATTTATGGCAATACTTCTCTGAGGTCAGTTCCAGAACTCAGACTCTAAGGGAATCACACCAGAGTTCAAGAACATGTGGACCAAGTCATCTCTTCCAACCGCCACCCAAATGACCACAATTTAAACCAAAACACTCCAACGTGGCGCTCATCTTCTTGCATATAGACACTCACAATAACCTATGGCTGGAGTTTTCCATGAGGGGCACACCCCAAGACCGTGTCCAAAATAAGCTCTCTTACACCTAATTTGCCTAAATTCAGGGTGGCCTGGACACCCTTCTTGTGAACCAGGAGAGATTAAGTAGGCCTCCCGTTAATACTGCTCCGCTTCTTCAATTTGAGGCCAAATGACTGTGGGGTTTGGATTCTTTATGTGAATTGGAGTCCTGAGAAAACCCAAGCAAATATGGGCTAGCCTCTGCAGGGCTTTGAAGAACTCATTTGACCCAAAGGATCCCTAATCTGACTTGATGGAGGTCAGGAAAGTTACAGAGGAAGGCGAGAGACTTCATCCACAAGGACTGCTCTTTTGGCCATTTTGTTTTTGGATGTAAACATGGGATCTTTCTTTAGATCCATCAGGAGCTGAGAATCTAAGTCACAGCCTCACACAGGGTAAATAGGCTGATTCAGACACATCCTTTCCAAAGCAATTAAGCAAAGAGCCACAGGTAATGCCCATTCATTTCCATTTGAAAACTGTTTTCTTCAGGCTTCAAAAAGTGGTGGACTGAGGAAAAGACCTTCCTGACATTCAGGGCAACAGAAGAATAGGTAAACAAAAGGCCCCAAGCAGGGTTTCTCCACTGAGACTTTCCTGGTCACACTGATATCTGAGTTTTCTGAGATGCTCACCATTCCCTTCAGTACATGGTCATGTCACAGAGCTTCGAGGTTGTACATATCTTAAACAGAAAACCATGAACCTATTCTGGAGAGTGGCCAGAATTCAGGAATAAAACAGGAACTAAGGAAGATAGCAGGTGTTGCACATCAATAAGGCAAGCTGCAGTCCATTCATAAATAGGGCAGGATGAATGCTGTGAAGCTTTCTACTAGACAGGACATATTCATTGATGCATTCTCTTTTCTAATGTCTACAACCACGGACACAGTGGGATACACAGACATAGAAATTCTCGCCTTGTCAAACGACTTACAAGAAACAGTTCACTCCAAACAAAGCAAACTGCCTCTCATACCTATTCTCAGAACATGAGACAAAACCACAAACCCACACCCACACAACAAAGGCAGCTCCTTTCCCCAAGTAGGTCTGTGACTATCCGGAGTGTCCTCTGACTGGTGGGCCTTACTATGTTCCCTGGAAATAGCCTGTTCTGTCTCAGATCTGGTCTTTTTGGCCAACTCTGTGAAGTTGTCAGGAGCCAGCGGTGAGCCACTGCCTGCTTTCTCAGGAAAGGCCCCTCTTCATAGCTTTCCTTGCATTTGGCCATCCTTACATCAGTAGGTCCCAAGAAAGACTGAGTCTGTCCTTGGTAAATCAAAATAAGTTTGACCACTGGGACTGGGACTGGGACTGGCTCTGGGTGCCTGGCTTCCTGGATTCCAAGTTCAGAGAGTTCCATCACCAAGGAAGTTAGGTGTGGTCACTTCCTTTTGGAACTGAATGAGGTCACTGCCTTGGCAACAACTTTGTCTTAACAGTTGCTTCCAAGGTCACCATGAGAAGGATGCTGCTCCTACTTCCTGTGACACTTTCACAGGTCAGAGTGGTATGTCAACCATAGGCATGCAGGAGCAGCTCTCAACACATGCCTGCTTTGGTACACCTTCTCTACATTAAGAAGAGAGTGGCTGATTCAGACACATCCCTTCATCCTGAGCAGGTTGTTTGCCATGGAAGACTTTTGCTCTCTCAGGTCCTTCGTACTTGCCTACATCTTCTCCAGGGATCATTTCTGCGTGGACCTTTGAGGTTTTCAGCAGGTGGAAGATCCTCTATAATTCTGTATTTTAATACCAATTCTGTCCCTGCTCTTCTGTAAAATTAGATTGAGAGAACAGTGTATGGTTAGGATTAATAACAGGTTTGATTTGGTTTAGAAAGGAAACTACACGGTTGAGCAAACAGGGTCCTAACGTTAGCAATAATATGAGGATTTTTAATGGACCGGCCATGGCAGATAAAAGCGTAGTTAATCAGGTCACTATGTGAACCAAGACTCAAAGCTCCCTTTTGGGGCCTCTGTCTCTCTTTGACGCTCTTCAAGTCGTTTTCTTAATTTACTCATAGATTCTTTTACAACTCCAGTATTGTCAGCATAAAAACAACATTCTTCCCTCAATGCAAGCAAAAAGGCACCTTTCTCTCATGAAGAGGAGGTACAACACTCGCCTGCTTTGTAAAACAACTTCAGAAAGAGAGAGGTTAAAATTCCTGTAAAGCTGTGATGTCGGTTTTTAATGTCTTTAAACTTTGGCATATTTCTGCTTCTAATTGTGTCTTTGTTGTGTCTCATGGACTAGCCCACCCCTTCAGCAACTATTATTTCTAATAGGATGGCTAAAGTGAGGGATACAGGTTCCCAGTGGAACCGGGTTGTATGCCCCCCTAGTTGATCTTTAAATGAACCTAAGTCATGATAGAGAACTCTGGAAAACATCTGCATCATTACATAATTAATCACATATATTGACCATTTTATGAAAACATAAATAATGTTAAAGTGTATAGAATTATACTGTTGTAGGGACGGACAAGGAAAGGGACCTAAGATAGCACCAAACACAGGAAAACAGTCTTATTTGGTTGCATCCGGATTTAGAGGGCATTGCTTCTGTTGTAATCAATTAATCCCCTGAAGCCCAAGTTTCGGTAGTTTTAGAATTTGTACCCAACATGTAAGGGAAGTGGCTCAGAAGTTCACAGTCTGTAGAAATTCACAGAAATCAGTTTTTGTTTTTGTTTTTGTTCCTCTGTTCTGGGCAAGTTAACTTTTCAAAGACACCTTGGAAAGGGAGAGCTTTTTTGTCTCTTTTTTTCTCCCTGCCAGCTGTCACCATGAAGCCCAATTGGTAACTTTTTTATCTTAGAAATCTAGCCATCTCTGTGAATCCCCAGCTCAAGGCCAGAGGCCTTGTTCACATATTTTGTGAAAATCTAGTAAGGCGGTGTCAAGCTTAGGGGTGGTGATTTTTTCAGCGAGTGGCCAAGTAGAACAGGGCAACACGAAAAGTGGAAGTTCATCTACATTGAACTCTTTCAGAGGGACTCTTTTGCTGAAAGACCTAATGTAAGCCTCGGTGAAGACTTCTGGAGAAGGTTATTTAAGACATATCTATGGACCTGGTACAGAGGGGGAAGACGGGGAAGGCGAGGCTGAGAGCAGCTCCGTGGATCTGAGAATGAGGAAGATGAGATTTAAAAGAATAATGGAAAAGGGGTTTGGGATTTTCCTAGAACAAAACTTGAGCAGTAGAACAGGTAGAGCAGAGGTGAAGATGGGAGTGAGTATTCCAAAAAGCCTGTGAGGGACTTTAAATTCTTAGTAACCTGTTTTCAGTGATGACAAAGCAACTTTAAAGGCTATTTTTATTACATCTTGGATAGGGGTCTGAGGGCTCTTCTCAGCTGGTTTGAGCTTTGGTTTAGCTTCTTAGAGGACTTGGTGGGACCTAGTGCAGGCACAGACAGAAAAAGAGAGGAGTGAGTGAGTGGAGGGGTACCTCGGTACCTGCTACCTCAGCAAGGGGGCAATGGTCTGAGAACTGGCGGAGGTTTGGGTTTTTGATGTAGTAATTGGAGGGAAGAAATCAGGTTGCTGAGGTGGGAGTGACAGCAGAGAGTCTAGAGCAGAAGGCTGAGGGTGAGGAACTATTGGAGAAGCATAGTACAGGATGTGAGTGAAGGAGGGAAAAGGATTCCACATAGGGGAATTTTCCCCTTTTGAGCACTTGCCGAAGTTAAAAATGTCACGCAGAATTTGAGGATCTAGAGAACCCTCTGGGGGCCATAGTTTTTGGTTGTCTAATTGGTTATATGGCCAATGCTGTGTACTGAATTTGATGAGGAGTTTGGGTTCCACCAGGCAGCCCCAGTATGCTCACATCCCCATGAATTACACAAGAAGTTGGCTTTCCCCCCACACAGCCATGGCTGTTTGTGGCTTTGATAGTCCGTCGGGCATATATAGTAATCTAGGCTAACCAACCTGAATCTGGCTCGCGTTTCCGTGCATCCATAATGTTTGTTTCAATTATCTATGGTATGGAAGGGATTTAATGGAACTTTAGTGGGATCCTCTTCATTGGGGTTATCTCAATAGGAAAGACCTATACCAAGCTGAAAAATGTCTGGGTGGAGAGATAGCCACCAGGTCCCTAAGGGGGCTGTATGCGAGATAGACCATACTTCTTGTCTAGTAGGATTTCAGATCAGCCTTCACTGCTGAACAGGCTGATGAGGGTTAGGAGTACTGGTGGCCAAGGGGAGAGTCTATAGTCTTGTCCACATAGCGAATACGCAATTTGAAATGGTTACCAGTTTTTTCCAGTTTCCAACCAGAGTCTGGACACAGCGAAGGCTTGAGATGAGAGGCATGGATCCAAAAAGTGATTCTGTCTACTTTTATGCCTGTAGGTGTTATAAGTAGCACCTGGTATGTTCCTTTCCAGCGGGGTTCTAGGGATAACACCTGATGTTGTCTTATGTTGATGAAGTCTCTTACTTGATATTGATGTGGAATCCCCTCGTCCCCAGGATGGTAGGCAGTGGCCAGCTGTTTCCACAGTTATCACTGAGTTCTTTCAATGGCTTTAAGTCTGTCAAGCAAGGGGTGTGGAAGGGATTGTTAGGCCTTAGAGTTGGGGATTAGGTCCCTTACTGGATGATGGGCATCATAGAGAATTTCATAGGGGGTGAGGTTACACAAAGAAACTGAGGGAGTATTTCTCGCATGAAACAGTGCATAAGGCAGGAGCATAGTCCAATCTTTTATGCCGGTCTCTAAGCTTAATTTTGTTAAGGTCTGTTTAATGGTTCTATTTATTTTTTCTACCTCTCCTGAGCTCTGGGGTATATAAGCATAATGTAACTTACAATTAATCCACACCTGACTTACCTGGGCCATGAACACAAGTCCATTATTAGACCCTATTATCTTAGACAGACCGTATCTTGGAAAAATATCTTCCAGGATCTTCTTGAGAACCATTTGCGCCGTTTTTTTTTTTTTTTCTGTGTGTGTGTGTGTGTGTGTGTGTGTGTGTGTGTGTGTAAGGCTTCAATCCATCCTGAGAATGTATCCACAAAGACTAGGAGATATTTAAGTCCATACCTTGCTGGCTTAATTTCAGTAATGTCCACTTCCCAGAATTGTCCTGGTCTGGTTCCTCGTAGGTGCTTTCATCTAAGAAACTTGGAAGGGTAAGCATTAAACAATTGACTGACCCGACAGGCTTTTGTTACCAGTTCAATTATTTCCTTTCGCTGTGCGTCAGTTAGTGGAAAACTCTGTTCTTAATCCTACAGGAATGCCTGCAGTTTCTTTGAACCAAGGTGAGTGAGTTGATGTACATTTTTAACGTAGTGTAGGGCTTTCTGTAATTGCAGGCTGAGCTCAGTAAAGTTGAGGCGTTCAATGTCAGTGTCCTTAGATGTTATCTAAAACTTCCTGGTACTTAGGGGTCCATTGGAATTGGGCATCTCCCTTTAACAGCGGGTATAAAGGAGCAGCTAAGGACTCAAACCCATTTATCCATAACCTGCGAAACCCAGCAATCCCAAGAAACTCTTAGTTGTCTGCTGTAAGATGGGCTTGGTATCTGCTCAATGGTTTGTTTTCTGGGCTCAGTGAGCCATCGTTTACCGCCCCTAAGGAAATAGTCGAGGAAGATTACTTCTTGCTGGCAAATTGGGCAATTTTGGCCGAAGCTCTATACCCGAGTTGAGCAAGCTCGGATAATAGTGCTTGGGTCCCAGTTCAGTTTTCCTTGGTGTTGGATGCCAGTAGCAGGTGATCCACATATTGAAGCTGGGTGAATTCGGGGTGTGTAGTTCTGAAATTGTTGAGATCTCTGTGAAGGGCTTCATCAAAGAGAGTGGGGGAGTTTTTGAACCCCTCTGCGAGTCTAGTCCAAGTTAGTTGACTAGACTTTCCGGTTTCTGGGTCTACCCACCCAAAAGCAAACAGCAACTGACTATCTTTATGCAGAGGCAAGCAAAAGAAAGCTTGTTTTAAGTCCAGAACAGTATACCATTTCTGCTCAGGGTTCAGAGTGCAAAGCAGATTGAACAGATTAGGTACCGTGGGGTAAATGTCCTGCACTCTGTTGTTGATCTCTCTTAGGTCTTTAACAGGGTGATAGTCCCTGGTTCCTGGCTTTTTCTTCTAATAGCAGGGGAGTGTTCCAGGCCAATTGACAGGGCCTTAGGACCCCTAAGGCCAGATATTTCTGAATATAGGGCCTTATCCCATCTTTAGCTTTTTATGCTTAGAAGATATTATTTGACATTGATTGGGGAGGCTGAGGTTTTTAAATCCACTGTTATTGGAGGTTGTTTCACGGCCAGGCCTAACACAGCAGTTTTTGCCCATGCATCTCGGTAATCTGTTATCCATTTCTGGGGTAGCTTGCCTGTTTGATCAGCCTTGGGGGGTGTGAAGAGTGGACGTTCATCTTCTACTAATATAGTGAAAGCCGTGACTATAGGAGTTTTTACTGAAGGATTTAGAAATTTCATTTGGGGGCCTTCAGGGTTAAAAGTTATTTTGGCCCAGAGCTTGGTGAGCAGATCTCTGCCCATCAATGGGTGCGGGCATTCTGGGATTACTAGGAAGGAGTGATGGATTTTTCCTTTCCCCAGGTCCATGGTCCTCTTAGAAATCTAAGCCCGATATTTACTGCCGTTAGCCCATTGAACTACAGACCTTTTATTTGATAGACGGCCCAATGGGGCCTTAAGGGCTGAGTATACTGCTCCTGTATTCACTTCAAAGTTTACTGGGGTCCCCTACACTTCAAATCTTACCCTGAGCTAGGGGAAAGAATCTGAGCCCCAACTTTCTTAGTCATCCCCCAGAGTCAGAATGGCTGGCTGGCATGTCTGTCTCTTTATAGGGCACTCTTTGGCCCAGTGTCCTTTTTTTTTACAGTAGGCACATTGATCTGAGGCCAGGGTGGCCTGTGGCACGGGCCCAGGTATCGCTTCCTGTCACCTTATGTCTTAATTTCTGGCCTCTTTCTTGTTGTGACCAGGATCTTAGTCAATGCCTTAGTCTTTCTTTTGCTTCTCTCATCCTCCCTCTGCTCCCTTTCTTTTTCCCTGTTTCTCTCTTATAGTATACTTTTTCGGCTTCTCTGACTAAATCTCTCTTTTAACTTTTTTTTTTTTAATATCCATGGCAGCTTCAACAATTAAGGCCATCGTGACAGATGCCTTTTGATCTGCTGCCTGAGGATCGAAAGGAGTATATCTCTTATATGCCTCCATAATTCTCTCTAGAAACATAGAGGAAGATTCATCAGGCCTTTAAATAATTTCTCTTACCATGGCCAAATTAGTTGGTCACCTAGCGACCCTTGGATACCCGCAATTAGAGCCTGGCAATAATTGGACAGATGCTCCCTATCTTCAAAGGTGTTGGGGTCCCAGTTGGGTTGGTTAAAGGGGAAGGCAGCTTTTATTATGTTGGGAAGTTGTGTTGGTCGCCCATCAGGTCCGAGGATATTTTTTTTCTAGCTTCCAGGAGGTTTTTCTCTCATTCCTCTGTCATGAAGAGAGTCCCTAGGAGTTGTTGGCAGTCATTCCAAGTAGGCAGGTGTGAAAACGTTGGCGAGTTCTCTGAGTTTTTTTAGCTGGGCCAGCTTCCTCCAGGGAAGGAGGCGCTGTGTGTGTCATGGGACAGTCATCTGGAGGGCGCTGGGCCATTCTGGCTTCCTCGAATGGTGGAGAGGCTGAGTCAGCAGCAGGGGAATTACTTACAGGGTTTTGGGGGTTGGGGGACAAGAGTAGAGGATAAGGACGAGTAGAGTCTTGAGACTCAGGGAGAACAGAGGGTGGAGGTTGAGGAACAGAGAGTTTGAGAGATAGAATCATAGGGGAAGGAGTAGGAGTGGGTGCAGGGACAAGGAAAGGCTTCACCCATGGAGGAGGAGATTTGCAGAGGTCCTGACAAGTTAAGATATATGGCTATTGATCTGGATGTCTATGTGGCCCCGGCTGAAAGACAATATCTCAGACTTTTCAAATTAGTGCGAAGTAGAAACATCCTTCTAGAGGCCATCCGACTACAAAGGTGGGTTATTCTGAGACACAGAATCTGCCAGGTCTGGTGTTTTAATGAAAAAGAAAGATTGTGAGCCCTTAAGCAGACTTTGGTCCAGTGATTAAGGGTCAGGGACAGAGGCATTGAAGTGCTCTGTCCCATAATGAAATATACACAGACAGTGAAAGCAACAACACATGACACAGACAAGACAAGACAATAAAGACAGGCAATGGATGTCCAATACTGAGACCAGGACTGAGTAGCCGGCAAAACCTGATGGGCTGGCAATTCCGAATCTGAAAGAAAATATCACTGAGTCCAGGAGACTATGGTTCCTTGATTTCCCGAGTCCATCCCCCAGGGACATGGCCTGTGGCTCTGTGACATGTGTGTCAGCCACCGTGGGAGAGAGCTCACGCTCTTTACCAATAGCCATTTTGTCAAACCCTAACCTGAATCCTGAAACCAGAAAGAGGGGCCTTATTTACCCCCAGAGCATCCCGTTGGGGGTCTTTCATCTGCAGCTGCCGGATCTCGCTGGGGCCACCAGAAGTAAAGGTCGGGTGAGCATCGATGAAAGAGACCACCAAGAGACTGTCTAATGCAACAGCAAAGGGTTTATTGGGAGTCCGGCATGCAAGGGCTCAGAGCTCGCTTGAACAGAGCAGAGAGCCCTGAATACAGCTTAAGAAGTGCTTATATATTTTCCTTGGAGAGGGCAGGGAGGGAAGTTTATTGATGGGTAAGGGCGAGTGGGCGGTTTGCGTGCAAATGGTTGATGGAGTACATTCTGCAGTTTGGCAGTTGGGGGCAGCACATTCTGGGAACAAGAAGAGCAAACAGTTCTCAAGATTTCAACAGTGTTTTATTAAGCATACAGAAAAACAGGAAGTGACAAGTACCTATTTTATTAACCTTTCAATATAAGTATGAAAACAGAAATCTAGGTTAGATTTGAAGCCCAGAAGTTCATTTGGCCCTTGATTGGTATACTTAGCTTTGAATTACGTTCCGTAGAGATGTCCCAGAAATATGGATATACAATGACACAGGACCTTGTACCTTCTCAGAGGTCAGTTCCAAAACACAGTCTCTAAGGGGAATCACACCAAAGTTCAAGACAAGATGGACTCAATTATCTCTACCAACCACCACACAAATGACCACAATTAAAACCAAAACACTCCCAAATGGCACTCATCTTCTTCCAAATAGACACTCTTCATAACTTCTGGCAGGAGGATTCCATGAGAGGCGCAGCACAAGACAGTGTCCCAAATAATCTCCCTTTCCCCTCATTTGCCAAAAGTCAGAGTGACCTGGACACCCTTCCTGTGAACCAGGAGTGATCAAATATGCCTGCCATTAATACAGCTCTGTTCTTCAATTTGAGGCCTACTGACGGTGGGGTTTAGATTCTTTATTTGAATTGGATTCATAAGAAAACCCAAGAACCTATGGGCTAGCATCTGCAAGGCTTTGAAGAACTCAATTGACCCAATGGATCCCTTTTCTCACTTGATTGAGGTCAGGAACCTTACAGAGGAATGCGAGAGACTTCATCAACAATGACTGATTTTTTGGCCATTTTGATTTTGGATCCACACATGGGATCTTTCTTTAGATCCATCAGGTGCTGATAATCTAAGCCACAGGCTCACACAGAGCCAAGAGGCTGATTCAGACACATCCCTTTACAATGCATTTAAGCAAAGAACCACAGGTGATGCCCATTCATTTCCGTTTGAAAACTGTTTTCTTCAGGCTTCCCAAAAGCGTGGCCTGAGGCAAAGACCTTCCTGACATTCAGGGCAACAGAACAATAGGTAATCAAAAGGCCCTTCGCAGGGTTTCTCTACTGAGACTTTCTGGGTCACAGTGATATCTGACTTTTCTGAGATGCTTGCCATTCTCTTCAGCTGTCCAGTACATGTCCATGTCACAGTGCTTGGAGGTGGTACATATCGTGGATGCAAATGCATGAACCTATTCTGGAGAGTGGCTAGATTTCAGGAAGAAAACAGGAACTTAGGAAAATAGCAGGTGTTGCCCATCGATAAGGCAAGCCCTAGTGCATTCATAAATTGGGCAGGATGAATGCTGGGAAGCTTTCTACTTGAAAGGAAACATCCATTGATGCATTCTCTTTTCTAATGTCTACAAGCACGGACACAGTGGGATACACAGACATAGAAACACTCGCCTTGTGAAACAACTTACTAGAAACAGTTCACTCCAAACCAAACAAACCGACTTTCCTGCCTATTCTCAGAACATGAGACAAAACCACAAACACACATCCACACCCACAAAGGCACCTCCTTCCCCAAGTAGGTCTCTCACTCTCCAGAGTATCCTCTTACTGCTGGGCCATACTATGTTCCCCCGATATGGCGTTTCCTGTCTCAGATCTGGTCTCCTTGTCCAACTCTGTGAAGTGGTCAGGAGCCAGCTGTGAGCCACTACCTACTTTTTCAGGAAAGGCCCCTCTTCAGAGAACTCCTGGCATTTGGCCATCCTCACATCAGTAGGTACCAAGAAAGACTGACTCTGTCCTTGCTAAATCGAAGCAAGTGAGACACTGGGACTGGGACTGAGACTGACTCTGTGTGCCTGGCTTCCTGGATCCCAAGTTCAGAGAGTTCCATTACCAAGGGATTGAAGTGAGGTCACATCCTTCAGGAACTGAATGAGGTCACTGCCTTGGCAACCACTTTGTCCAAACAGTTGCTTTCAAGCGTACCATGAGAAGGAGGCTTACCCTATTTTCTGTAGCACTTTCACAAATTAGAATGGTATATCAACCATAGGCACCAAGGAACCGCTCTCCACACAGGCCTGATTTGGTCCATCTTCTTTATATTTGGAAGAGAGCCTTTAGTCCAGGGAGCACTGCAGTGAACCTCTGCACTAAAACTATTAGCAAGCACCTGATGGAGGACGCCTCCATAGGTAAGTGGCTCCTTTATAACATCTGATATCTGGTTAAGGGAGATCTCTTCTGATGACAGAGATGTGGCACGGGGAGGCTCACATATACTTCTGTCCAGGACAGTAACGAGAATCTTTCTGTCCTCTGTTCTGTTCTGTAGGGAATTCCTCTGGAACTGTAGAGAGGTGCCGACGGGCACGCATGCGCTCCTACCCTGGAGCTTTAGCAAGATGTTGCACTCTTGCCCTGTTTCTGTGTTTAGGCGCTGGGTTTCTGTTTTTTTGTGTTCTGTGTTCTATTTTTTGGTTTTTTGTTTGTTTGTTTTTGTTCGTTTTGTTGTGTGATATTGGTGGTAAAAACTTAAGTATATTGGACATGAAAATCAGAAATAAAGAGATTAAGCCTGACACCCCTTTGGACTGTGTTTTAAGGAACTGCAATGAACTTTATCCCCCATTGTAAAGCAGGATGATAGAAGCCCCTAGCTGGCTGCCTGGAGCACACCCATTGCAGAGGGCTATGCCTGCCGGGGACCTAAGAACTGAGTATCTCCCAGGTTAACAAGTGAAACTCCTTTAAAACCCCTTGTCCCTCCAGATAAAGAGAGTCACAACTTTGGCAGAGTCCCCTGTGTTTCTCCTTTGTTAGCCAAGCAATAAAACTCCTTTTTTCTTTTTCTCAAAACCCAGTCCTCATTATTAAATTTGTATTAATTGGCTTCAAGGTCAGGAACCAAACTTTAAGTTACAAATCTTGTACCCCCCCTCCGCCCCGGAACTTTGTGAGAGCTATCTACTGAAATGTTAGGAGATAGAGCATGCTTGATGTGGAACTGAATCAGAGGAGCTAATCCTGTATGTAAAAGGGGAAACTGAGGGACTCCCAGCAGCTGCCAAAGCCCTGTTGATTCAGGGAATTACCTCCTTCCTTCCCTGCACTGTAAGGATTATGCCACCTCTGACTTGTTAAAAAAAGAGAAAAAGAAAAAGGTGACACTAAATGCAGTAAAGTCACCATGGAGACACTTTATTTTACATTTCAGGTTGCCCTTCTGTGAAAACATCTGGTCCCCTCGTGGGGACATCTATGGTGCCACTGCTGTAGGAGATTTTTCTCTTATCTGCTCTGGTTTAAAAGGTTCTGTCTGACAGCCATAGTCTGAACCTCCTTTCTGTCTGTATTGTGTCTTAGTTTCTGGCCCTTTAAGACATCTGCAATAATGTGTTGATATTATAAATTGTTTTTGGGGAATGATCTTAGCTGAATGTGTGTCTAAATGATGATGTTTTATTTGAACAATCTGGTAACTGAATGGGTTTTTGAAGCATTGCACAATCTTGGAGTAAAAAGTCGGGTTTAGGTAATTGTTTAGTTTATGATTTCAGATAATTCATGCCAGAGAACTTAAATACTTAGGATGGATAACTGAAGAACTCTACTTCCAAGTTGGCAAGAAACTTCCCAATCATACGGTCTTTTTTTTTTTTTTTTTTCACCAATTTTGAATTGGGTAGCCTGGGAAAATGTCACTGTGTGTACCAGTGCATTAATTTGGACATAAATAGTAAATCATAGTATGGTGTCTGTTGACAAAACAAGATGTAAAGATATAAAATTTTGTGAATTGTATCTTAAACTTGTATCATAATTTTCAACATCTGAACCTGAAAATTATGGTTAAAATGCCTTAGTCCTGAGATGTCTGTTCAGAATAGCAGTTTTTTTGCTGCTCCTTCCAGACCTCAGCCATGACTTATGTTGAAATGCAAATGAAAGAAGCCTGCAAGCTTTGTAGGAGAGTGATTTGAGGTCTAAGGGAAAAAAAGGTAAATTGTATGTTATTTACTAATTACTGGCAAGTCATTTTTTCTAGGACTCTTATTTTTTTTCTTAGATACTTTATGTTTTTTGACCTCATGATTTTGAGCATACAGACCTAGGTTAATGTTTTTCTGATCAGTTCTATCTTTGACCAACTGTGGACTTTTTGAAACATTGCAATAAAGATTTCAACTACGAAAAGCTACAAGGCCTTTACTATTATTATGTGTGCACAAATTGTTATGTGTTGTATGTCTATATATACATATATCCGTATATCATATATATGATACACAAATTAACATATATAAGGAGCGCTCATAAAAAAATAGCGCTCGTAAAAACAAATTTTAAAAAAGTGCATCCAAAGATCTTTAATTCACGTGATTTAAATGTTTCAATTTAAATTGGATAAAGAGATAAAAACAAATGTCTTTAAATTTAAGCTTACAAAGTTTTCTAGGTGTTCAAACATCTAACAAAATATTAACATCTACAAAATGTCTAATATGCCTTGGCTCTAGTACCTTTCCTTCAACATAAAAATGGTTTACACTGTTCAATACATTTCTCTAACTTTTTGATAAATAAGTAAAGTAAATTTGATATGGGATTACTCATTCATGAGTACTTTTGTTAGATATCTGATTGATTTACTAAGATCTGTATTTTTTTTAGTAAACTCTGTATAAGATTGTAAAAATCAGTCATGTGTTAATGAGACAAAAATTTCTTAAAACATAAGTTTACCCATAACATTGAGTTTATTAAGATTTATGTTTTCTAGAGCAAGCAACCATAAAAATTAAACAACTGATTAAATAAAAACTGTTATTTTAGAGCACTGTACTGCCATTTCTTTAAAAGCCAAACTTGATTAATGTAGAAACATAAATGTAATTGTTATGCTATTAATGTTTTCATATCTTACAGGTATGGAAGTCTGTAAGGTAGAAACGTTTAAAGAGTATTATATCAAGCTGGTGCTCTGAAGTTGTGTGGTAAAAAATATATTGTGGATTTATTTACCTGTTATCAATAAGATATGTAAATTTTTATGTTACTTTTTACATTGGGGAACAATTTAAATGTATTTTTAAGTTAATTAGAGCCTAATCTTTGTAAAGGTTAAAAACTTTCAGCCTTTCTTTAATTCATGTTTTAAATGTGATATCATATGGTGTTAGCTAATGTTCATGTGACCTCAAACAATTTATTTAAACATTGTCAAATGATATTTAAAAATAAAGATCAGCTTTAGAACTAAAATAGTTAAGATTTATAAAGAGCCCTGCCTTTCCTGAGATAAGGCTGTGTGTCCCATCTTACTACATGTGAGAATGACTATGAAACGATTAGGTCAGATAATATTTCTTTAAAGTTATGTTAAAAAGTTTTTTTTTATTGTCAATATTCCTAGGATCTCAAACAGGGGATATAATGTATAACTCAGCCAAAAAATTCAGGGAAGATATTACACGAACTAAGTATTTTTACTTTTGTTAATTTTAGTTTGAAATTTTCTTATAAGTGATCTAAAGATTCCCTGTTAGTGTTTTACAAATGCGTTGCTATAAGAACACAACATGGGTTTATTCAAGATAATAAGTCATCAACTACAATACAGACAGAATAATACAGATCCCAATTAATAAAAAGGTAATTATAAAGTTATAGACATTAAAGCCCAGTACTCTTAATGTAAGGCTGTTAAAATTTATTTGCTGGATTTTTAAGATTAGGATTTAAAATGAATGTTAAATGAAAAGGGCCAAGAAAACCAATATTTGGCTCTTGCCCTCTGAGTCCAGTCTGAATCCAGGGAACAGGGGACTTCTCTAAAGAGCTTTGCAACTCTGGGCCACATAACCTCCTGATCAGGGAGATTAATGAGACCACTGGAGAACAGAAAGCCAATCAGTGCATTTGTTACAAAGAGGAGAGTCATCAGAGAAAGGAGACATCCCTGATGCTTCTGAGGGAAGCCAAATGGTCAAGCAAGACCTGGACCCACCTAGCGCAAATGGCACTAGCAGAACTGAGAATCTCCTCTCAAGTTTCCCCAGAATTGATTCCCACAAAAGCTCAGCTGACTGTTAACAATAGATAGAAACAAAAGTCAGTTTGACTGCTTCATCTTAAACACTTAGCAAAGACAGTTAAGACCAAAATACAGCCACTCCTGGGCATTTTAAATAATAATAATAATAATAATAATAATAATAATAATAATAATAATAATAATAATAATAAAATTTTAAGGTATGCACTTTATCTTATCCTCCCAAAATAAGTAAGACTGGAGGCTACAAAGAAGGATTCTCACACAGGAATGCCTAATACTTATAAAAAGAGACTATCAAGAAGAGCTGCCACAGGCAGAAGTTTTCAGTTTAAGACCTACAGATATTCCTAACCTACACAGGTAGGCTTGGTGTTTGCTAGTACGATTATCCAGCCCTGAGTAACAGAATTAAAGGTTTCTCTATTAGACGCAGAGGTCATACTTGTAAAAGGATTTTTACAAGATCAGATGACATTAAATTATTAAACTGTGTCTTATTGGGAGGGCCAACTGTAACACTTAAAGTTAAATATTAAGTTGACAGTCCTGATAATTGGGGATATTAAAGACTGGTGAGGGAATTTCTATACAGTGACATGTTCCAGCTGCTGCAACATTTATTCAGTACTCATGGTTTTTGTTTCACTCATAGAAGAATCCATTCACAGATGACTTTACAACCTGTTCTTCCCCAACCTGACTTCAAACCGAACTGACTTCTAAAGGGCAACTCATGTCTCTCAACTGACTTCTAATAGTCAACTCATGTCCCTCACGACGAGCCCACTCACGTCACCCTGTCTCAGGAGAGAAGAAGAAAAAATTAGTGATGCCACTCTTTTTACAACAATGGAGAGAAAGATAAAGAGACTATCAATATAAATAATTAATTAAGTCAGGTAAAATCAGGGAGATCGGTTTTGGGTGAGTTGTAAAATTTTGGAGACTCTTATCTGAGGGATAAAAATTTCCTCAGTGTTCTTCCCATAATCTATCATAGATTTGAAATGGACACAGAGAAAAGGGGGAAATTGTAGACCCAACCTGATCTTTTATTAAAATTGGGAGCCATCATGCCACAAAGCCATGAAAAGATAATTTTGGCTTTACCATAAATTACTTCAAATTCTGAACCTGCGTGGAATGCCTGCCCAAGTCTTGAACTCACACATGCCCAGCTCTCTGACCAGATAGCAGCCCTCTCTGAAACTTTAGTGACACATCATAAATATTTGCCTTCTCTGGCCAGACAACAAACCTCTCTGAGGCTCTAATGGTCCTCATGAATTCTGATGTAGGGACAGCAAAAAAATTGTAAACTACCTTTAATGTGATGTTTATCAGAGTTCTGTTATCTGTAACCCCCCTTTTGTGTAACTTTCTGGGCTATAAAACTGGGCTGTAGGAAAGCTGGGGATGCTGTCTTGTTCCCACCATTTTGGGAGGGAGAGGCAGCACGGCCGGTGGAAATAATAAGCTTAATTTTATTTGATTTTAATTTGAGTCAGTGGTCTTTTCTAGCGTCCTGGTCTAACAGGTAAACACTCCAAAGACATGGAGCTCTGCCGGCCTAAAGACTTCTTGAGAAACTTCCTCTGAGGTTGGGCACTTGAAATATATGTTGTTGTAAGGAGATTTAGCTTCCTTTCTAGTGACACCATAAAAGCTGGGTCTGCATCTACGTGACCTGGAGGACATGGTTTTTTGTATTCTAATGAACATGAGGCAGCAGTGCTGAATTTTGTATTTATAGGTAAACTATGGCCACTTGGTGCTCAGTGTCTCCCCGTGTGAACTGTGAAGCCATTTGGTCATCCTCCACTTTTCGTGGTGTTTCTTGCTGCTGCACTGGGAGTTTGGTATTTGCTTCATGAAATACAACGAGTTCAACTGGGACCCAGTATTGGAGGGAGTTCTGTCACTTGTGGTGACAGAGAATGCACCAACCAGGCTTCTATCTCACAAAGCTTGCCCATTTGTCCATAGAAATCTGACTCTGAACTTTGCCCAGAAACCTCTCCATGTAACAAGAAGGGTCTGCTGGCTGCACCATATCAGTCACAAGCCATTTTGAAGGCAATGGAAAATCCTCCTGGCCACACCACAGACGTATTATCACACACCTGCCCACCACTGCAATAGGCCCACTACTCAGCAGGGTCCAACTTACTGGCATCTTTGTTCTACACCATTTTCATGAAACCCCGTCAATCATGGCATTCTCTTGTACACTCATGATCAGGAAAAAGACATCCAAAGGTTCTCCAGTGCCACCTGGTTAAGGGAATTTCAAAAATTTTATTGTATTTATTTAGCCATTTTTCATGGATGAAGTTGGAGGCATTGTGGGTTTCAGTTCATTCAGGAACCATTAAATGGTGAGGAAACTCATTCCAATGAAATCTCTGGAGAAATCTCACAGGCAAGTCATCCCATAGAGTGGTCAAAAGGTCACATGAAGCCAGGCCCATTGAGGTCTTCAATGTGATGTCCATGGGTGTTCTGACTGTCAACTATGGCTGCCACATGTTTCAGAATAAAATCATGTGATATCTTAGCTGAGATTCCAAGGCTCTGTGGAAAGTCACCCTTCTTTTTTGATCTCAGTTTCCAAGGGGAAATCCAATGTGTGGCCTCCTAAAATCTGAACACAGTTCATGGCAATATTTCTCTGAGATCAGTTCCAGAACTCAGACTCTAAGGGGAATCACACCAGAGTTCAAGCCCAGGTAGACCCTGTCATCACTTCCAAGCACTACACAAATGACCACAATTAAAACCAAAACACTCCCACAAGGCCCTCATCTTCTTCCATATAGACACTCATCATAACCTGTGGCTGGAGGTTTCCATGAGGGGCTCAGCCCAAGACAGTGTACAAAATAAACTCCCTTGCCCATAATTTGCCTAAAGTCAGGGTTGCCTGGATACCCTTCCTGAGAACCAGGAGTGATCAAATAAGCCTGCCATAAATACTGCTCTGCTTCTCCAATTTGAGGCCTACTGACTCTCGGGTATAGACTCTTTATGGGAATTGGAATCATGAGAAAACCCAAGCACATATGGGCTATCATCTGCAGTGTTTTGAGAACTCATTTGACACAAAGGATCCCTATTTTCACTTGATGGAGGTTAGGAACGTTACAGAGGAAGGCGAGAGACTTCGTCCACAATGACTGCTTTTTTGGCCATTTTGGTTTTGGAAGCACACGTGGGAACTTTCTTTAGATCCATCAGGTGCTGAGAATCTATGCAACAGCCTCACACATGGCCAAGAGTCTGATGCAGACACATTCCTTTCCAAAGCAATTAAGCAAAGAGCAACAGATGATGCCCATTAATTCCCCTTGAAAACCATTTCCTTCAGGCTTCACAAAGGAGTGGCCTGAGGCAAAGACCTTTCTGACATTCAGGGCAACAGAACAATAGATAAGCAAATGGCCCATTGCACGGTTTCTGGAATGATATCTGAGTTTTCTGAGATGATCCCATTCCCTTCAGCTATCCAGTACATGGCCATGTCACAGAGCTTGGAGGTGGTACATATCGTGGACACAAAACCCTGAACCTATTCTGGAGAGTGGCCAGAATTCAAGAAGACATACAGGAACTTAGGAAGATAGTAGTTGTTGCCCATCCATTAGGAAAGCCACAGTCCATTCATAAATTGGGCAGGATGAATGCTGTGAAGTTTTCTACTAGACAGGACACATCCATTGATGCATTCTCTTTTCTAATGTCTACAACCACGGACACAGTGGGATAAACAGACATAGAAACACTCGCATTGTCAAAAGACTTACTAGAAACAGTCCACTCCAAATCAAACAAACCGACTTTCCTATATATTCTAAGATCATGAGACAAAACCACAAACTCACACGCACACCCACAAAGTCAACTCCTTCCCCCAAGTAGGTCTGTGACTATCCGGAGTGTCCTCTGACTGATGGGACATACTACGTTTCCCCGAAATGGGCTGTCCTATGTCACATCTGGTCTCCTTGGCCAACACTGTGAAGTTGTCAGGTGCCAGTAGTGAGACACTACCTGCTTTCTCAGGAAAGGCCCCTCTTCAGAGCTCTCCTGGAATTTGGCTATCCTCACATCAGTAGTTACACAGAAAGACCGATTCTGTCCTTGGTAAATCCAAACATGTGTGGCCAACTGGGACTGTGACTGGGAATGACTCTGGGTACCTGGCTTCCTGGATCCCAAGTTCAGAGAGTTCCATCACCAAGAAAGTTATATAGGTCACTTCCTTCAGGAACTGAATGAGGTCACTGCCTTGGCAACATCTTTGTCCTAACAGTTGCTTCCAAGTGTCCCAATAGATGGAGGCTGCCCCTACTTCCTGTGACACTTTCACAAGTAAGAATGGTATATCAAACACAGGCACCCGTAAACAGCTCTCCACACAAGCCTGGTTTGGTCCATCTTCTCTACATTAAGAAGAGAGAGACTGCTTCAGACACACCCCTTCATCCTGACCTGTTTTTTTTTTTTTTTTTTGTCATGAAAGATGACTTTCGCTCTCTCAGGTCCTTCATAGCTTTCTATATCTTCCCCAGGGTTCACTTCTGCATGGACCTTTGAGGTTCTCAGCAGGTGGAAGATCTCTTACCTTTCTATATAAGAACAACTTTGTCCTTGCTTTTCTGTAAAGTTAGGTTGAGGAAACAAAGTATGGTTAGGATTAATAACATGATTGATTTGGGTTAGGAATCATTCTGCTGCATGAATAATGGTATTGGGAACCTGCAATATTTATAAGGATATATAGAGGTGAAATATATGTATGAAAACACAAATCTAGGTAAGATTTGAAGCCCAAAAGGGCATTGGATCCTTGATTGGGATACTTTACTCTGAATTATGTTGTGCACATGTGTCTCAGATAAATCTATACATAATGGCATAGGACCTTGTACCTTGGATAATTGAATGTTGAAGAGAACATCCAGTCAAAAAAGGATAGTTGGTAGGATTAGGAAGATACTTGATAGGATTAGAAAAAAGAGTCAGTATAGGATTTGGACAAAAACTTCCTTAGCAATAGGGTTTCAGGTAGACAGAAAATGTAAATGTCAGCACATTTGAAGAGTCAGTCACAATGATGAACTGGGGAAAATATGTAGGAAAGCAGATATCATTAGAGACATTAGGAAATCAGGCAAATGATGAAGTGATTGATAGGATTAGACATTTTCAACAGGCTTGAGGTTGAATACATAATCTTAGGAAGAAAAAATATGTAGTCACCAATAGGATTGACATTTGAGAGCATTAGGCAACATGGACATGGGTGATTTTCATAATCCATACTCACATTACATTTAGGCTTTGGTACAATTGTAAGTGTGACTTTGCATTTTGTGGCCAGAATATTACTGTGATAAAATGTATATGTAGATCAGGTGACATGAGTCTTTCTTGCACCATTTCTGGGAGCAATATTTAGAAGAGATATAAATTAGTATTGGGGGCACAAATAGGTGTACCATGTGTGAATATATAATGTAACTGATTCCAACTTTAGAAATTGGAATAAATTGATATCTGAAAATACACAGGAAATGTCATATTGACATACATACATTCATTCCAACCAGTTATACATCTAATGGTAATATTAGGGTTGTGGTTTATCATAAAGTGTGTGTGAGTTTTGCTTCAAAATTGATTATGGAAATCGAAAATAATGTGTTTGGAAAGAAGTCTCAATAAATAACCAGTCAAAAGCAAGGAGGAATACATGTGTACTGAAGCAGGAAGTGATTGAATGTGTTTCAAATGTCTTTAAATTTGTGAACTTGTGGATGAAATGTATATACTATGATGTACAAAAACTGAAGAAATAGTAATGTACCAGTGTTAAATAAAAATGAACATCAAAATACACATCATGCCCCTTTGGAATCTACTTGCATTGATGTTAAATTGGGTCAGTTACAGTAGAAATATAAGGATTTGTTTGCACCATTCAGTGAAGTGAGTTTTCAGTACTAGAAAACAAATATGTATTTCAGGTGGATGAATATTTCTGAAAATAATCGTATGAAAATTTGATTATAAAACCACATACATGAGCATGAGTGAATTATTTAGGGAGTGTATAATAGGACACATATATTTTATATTTGGAAAAATCTAGACAATATATATATATATATATATATCTCACAGAGAAACATTAGAAAGTAGCAATATATATGCCAATCAAAATTCATCGTGAAATATATATCATCCACCGATCCAAAAATATTAATTTTACTGAACATGGATTTATGTATAATGTTGTTCAACTAAAAATCTCACTCATAGTTTGAATTTTCAGTTCCAAAAGCGTTTAGGAGGGGTGATCTCTTCTCATACTTTGTTTCTGCCAAGTTAGCCACCTCACAAAAATGTACGTGTGATACCAGGTATGATTTTATATGTGCATATAAAAATACGTGTGCTGAATTGGCTACAGAAAAAAGGAGACAGAAATTCACATATGTGTTAACTTTAAAAACACATGGAGTACTATTTCAACAAACAATTGACAAGATTTATAACTCCTACACTATATCATGCAAAAGGCAAGACCAACTATACACCATGCCTCCTCTGAACTGCTTGTATTAATATTATGTTTGGGTTATTTGTCTCCATCATATTAGGATTAGTAGTCAGAGTCTATTAGGGTATGGGTTACTGACAGGGATTCAGTATTTCGAATGGAAAATTGGAAAATGAATCCAATGTGTATGTAAATATGTGCTACACAAAAATCTTCCCACTCTCATCCAGAACAATACCTTGACAACACCTTCACCCCATGTAAGACACAATTAGAGGAGAAGAGTTAGAAAATCCATGAATACATATCTGGAATGGAATGCGATCAGAAGTTCACAACCTTGGAAGTGTTAGAGGAGTTTCCAAAAGTAAGGGACAGGGTAAACACTTCAAAAACATAGAGGTCTGTTGTCCTAGAGACTTCTTGAGATACTGCCTGTGAGGTTGGGCACTTGAAATATATGTTGTTGTCACGTGCTTTAGCTTCCTTTCTAGTGAAATCATCAACCTGGGTCTGCATCTATGTGACCTGGAGGACATGGTTTCTTATTTTCCATCCGTGGGTGGGCCCCTTGCTTAAGAGCTCTGGCTACTGGACAAATTTTACACAAAGAAGCCTCTAATCTGACTTTTGGGGCCCCTTGAACTATCTACTCCCCACATCACTTGAAAGATCTTTTACCTTAAAAGGGTCTTCAAACCCTCCCTACATCCAGAGTTCTGTCGCTCCTCACTTCCTTTCTGGAAAACCCTAATATTATTTTCCTCCCCTGCTCTGCACTGAACCCTGCCTCACTGCTCCCAATAACTCCCATGTCTCACACACCAACTCAAAATTGCTTGGAAAACTTAGATGATTTCCTCCCCTGTCATTCTTCCATTTTTGAGAGACCACTCAGCAAGCCTGACCTTATCTGGTTTACTGACAGCAGTTCCTTTAGGCAGAATGGAACTCATTACTCTGGATACGCTGTATTTTCAGCCACTGAGATTATAGAGGCCAAAGTTTTGCCTTCAGGAACTACAGACCAGCAGGCTGATTTTATAGCATCCACTCGTGCCTGCCTTCTAGCACAAGGCAAATCCCTCACCCTCTAAAATGATTCAAAATATGTCTTCCATATCTTATTATCCCATGCTGCAATTTGAAAGAAGCGAGGCCTACTTACCACCAAAGGTAATGCGATCACTAATTCAGCTCTTATAACCAATCTGATAGAGGCCTCCCACTTACCCACCCAGTTGGGAGATGTCCATTGTAGGTCCCATCAGAAGGACGGCTCTCTTATCACTGAGGGCAATGCCAAAGCTGACCAGGTGGCACGAATGGCTGCTACCACTTCCAATCATGGCCCCCATGGTGGACATATAATGGCCACTTTAGACAGCTCATCTGAAGCCCCTACTTCTTTCAGTAAGAACAAGCATCTATTCAAGTTCCTTCATACACTATTCCTTTCCAATTCTCAGTCTTTGACCCTCTTTTTACAGAGTTTCTTCTTCCTCACTCCCTCTGACAAGCCATGCTACAGAATATAGCCTCTAATTGTCAGATCTGTCAGCGGACCAACCCTCATACTCCTTTAAGGCCCAAACGTTTCCCTTCCCAACAAGCCCGGGGACACATTCCCTCTGCTGACTGGCAGGTAGACTTCACCAACATGCCCACAGTATGGCACACTAAATAACTCCTTGTCTTTGTGGACACTTTCTCTGGTTTGGTTGAGGCATTTCCCACTTCCAATAAAAAGGCTTCCACTTTAGCTTCAATCTTACTGACAGACATCATCCCCAGGTTTGGTATGCCCACTTCCCTACAATATGACAATGGCCCTGAGTTTACTTCTAGGATCACACAAAAGGTCTCTCAAGCCCTCTCCTTCAAGTGGCATTTCAACTGTCCATATTTCCCCCAGGCTTCAGGGAATGTGGAAAGGGTAAATCGTACTCTAAAGGAAGTCCTTACCAAATTGACAATGGAATTAAACATAGACTGGGTCAAACTCCTTCCCTTGGCTTTGCTTCGAATCAGAGCTCTCCCTAAGAAACCATCTTTACTGTCTCCTTTTGAGATAATGTATGAAAGACATCTTATAACCCCTGCGTTGGTCATTTCACAAGGACCTCTCACCCGAGATTTGTCTTTGCCTCTCTTGCTTCATCTCCGCTCGGAACTCTGGAAATATCAGGACTGGCTTCTTCCGGACCCAGTCTCCTCTCCAAACACTCCTCCCTTAACACCTGTTAGTCTAGTCAATTATAATACCCCAGAGGAGAAAGGGACTCTTGCCCCAAAATGGGAAGGCCCCTATCCTGTCATTCTCTGTACCCCCACAGCCGCCAAACTCTCCTTACCAGACAACCGTCTCACTCCCTGGAATCACATGTCTAGGTTGAAGCCACATCACCAGGAGGCCCCACATGCTGACGACAGGGCCACCCCAGAGGAACTCCAAGAATCACCTCCTGAACCTCCCCTTTACTCCTGCTCTCCACACCCATCTCACCCATTTAAGTTGCGGCTCACACGGTTTTCCTTGCAGCCCAATTCCTCTTAAAGAAGGCACAATGAGCTCTCCCAACACCCTAGTCTTCTCTAACTGCTTGTTTTTTGTGCTCTGCTTATTTTCTGTGCTCTGTCAGGACTGGTCTTTACCCTCCTCACCTACCATGCATTTATTCACTCTTCGGGAACGATACTCAGAACATGGCATGCAGACGGTCCGCGGAGTGGATGCAACTACTTGCTTCATCCACAACTGCACCTCTATTTCCCTAAAATTGTCACCTTCAAGGACCTTCGTCCCTGGTAGCTGGAACTGGCCTTTCATTTGCTTCCTTTTTGATCAAACAAAAGATTATTGTCATTGGTGGCCTGAGATATATAATGGGTGCCCCTATTGGTCATGCAGGTTCCATGATGAACGTGGTAGCTATTCTTACCACTCACTCGGTTACCCTGAAGGGTGGACTTCTAGTTACATAAAGTGGCATAAAGGCTCTTCATCCAATAACAATGCATGGTATACTTTAGATAAACCTGACCCCAAGGCCAAACGTTGGGGCTATGTTGAGTTTGCTGTCTATGCTCAGACAACCTCAGTCAGACCCACAGGGTGGATGACTATTGGCTGCACCCTGATTACGCCACCTAAGGCAACCATCCAGGTAGTCTAACACATTAAGGACTCAGAATCAAAACTTCGAGATCGTATCCATAGTCATCCAAAGAGGATTCAGAGCCTTCAACCCCCTCAGGTCCCTCTCCCACATGGCTCAATTTGCTACACCAAACGTTTTGATTATTAAACTCCACCCGTCTTTCTTTGCCTACTTCTCAGTGCTTTCTCTGTGCTTCACTTAGTCGTCCACTTCTAGCAGCAGTCCCATTAGCGGCAGAAAATATTCCAGCAAAACCCTACAATTTCTCTAAAAAGGACAAACCCTACATGTGACACGTAACCCACTGTGGGAAATTTATTCCACCAATACTTTATTTCCTTTCATCTGTTTCCACCTGCCAATAATGAATCCTTTACCCGTTTGTTCCTTGAGCTACAACACCCCATAGAGCCCTGTGTTTAGGCAACCTGAACATTTCCTCTGGTGTAATGGGTCTTTAAGTACCTCAACCATCAATGTCTCTGGCACCTGTTTCTTGGTTACTGTAGTTCCTCAGCTATCTTTGTATACTCCCACCGAATTCCGACAGTTGGCCCTACCTTCCCGCACCCGTAAGGTAGTCTTTCTGCCGGTTCTGGTAGGCCTCATTTTAACAACCTCAGTGACGAGTCTCGGACTCTCTGGTGGAGCTATAGGTCATGCTCTATGGGCATCCAATGACCTTCAACAAAAACTGCAGGAAACACTCAATACCATGGCTGAGTCTCTGGGTTCCTTGCAGCGGCAGGTTACATCATTGGCACAAGTGGCTTTACAGAACCAAAGGGCAATTGATCTTCTCACTGCAGAAAAAGGGGTTACATGCCTATTCCTCAGAGAGGAATTTTGCTATTATGTTAATGAATCTGGGCTAATAAAAAAAAATGTTGTTAAATTGCAGGAATTATCGACCGAATTTCTCAAACATACCTCCTCCAATCCCATCATAGGGTTCTTCCAATCCTATCTTGCCATGTACTTACTACATATCTTGGGGCCCCTTATTGGGATGCTCCTTTTTGTGCTCTCTTGCTCTGCAAAATGAAGTGCCTTCAAACCCAACTGCAAAAAATTCCTAATCAAACTTTCAACCAGCTTTTGCTTAGGCACTACCAGCCTCTGATGACCGATGAACCCCCAACATCTCCAAGAGAACAGTAACTCAGTGATGAAGCTCACTACCAGGCATGATGGAATGCAATGGGTATCAGACAGCGGGAGACAACGAGCTCTGAGAACCTCTTAATCTGCCATCCTGGATTCATGAGTCTTTACCACCTTCTAAGATTTCTCATGGCCCTTGGCCTCTTCTATGTCAGTCCCCCAACATGGAACTTCTGCCAAAAAATGACATTTCCTTTAATTTTTATCTTCATTCTGTTTTTATTTGCTCTGATCTTCTTCAGGTGCTGGTGACGCCATGTCCAGGCAACGCTTCCAGTATTTCCTAGAGTCTCTGTTACAGGACCAGTGGCTGATACCAACAATCTCTTCCATCCAGGATTAGTTCCATGCCATTGACAACTTTGGCTTCAGGGAACATTCATTGACTTCACCCCTACGAAAGTAGCTGTCTATAGCCACTGGGTTTTATTTCTGGCTGCCATGATAATCCCAAACCTGCTCCATGAGCATTACTCCACTTCTCTTTCTAGGCCCCACACCACCCGCACACAGCAGGAAGCAGCCGGATCTGACAAATGACGCCCCACTTCCTAAGAAAACAAAAAGGGTGGAATGTTGGGAAAAGAATAAATGGCAGCCATACCCCAGAGAAAAACCTCAACATGGCGCCTAAGGACTTCTTCTTCCTACCTTCTTCATTTCTGCAGTGGCGCAAAAAGTTCCCACCCTTGTGAACTCTCACGTCAGCGCCAATTTCAAATCTCACTTGTGGGGAACCTTAGCCCCAATGAGAACTAATTCCTGGGCTCTGGAGCTGATATCTGAAAGAACTTGCCAATAAATGGGTTGCTGCCATTTATCTAAGCCCTACCATCTCCCCCTTAGTTCTATATAAGCACACAGCTTTGAGCAATAAAATTGGAATTCTCCCGGTGAAGTGTCATTGCGTGGGGAATTATTTCACTCATGATCAGCAACAGGATATCCAAAGGTTCTCCAGTGCCACCTGGTCATGGGAATTTCAGAATTTTGATGGTATTTATTTAGCCATTTTTGAAGGATGAAGTTGGAGTCACTGTACGTTTCAATTAATGCAGGAACCATTATGTGGTGAGGAAGCTCATTTAAATTAAAACTCTGGAGAAATCTCACAGGCAAGGCTTCCCAAAGAGTGGCCAAAAGGTCACATGAAGCCAGGATCATTGAGGTCTACAATATGAGTTCCATATGTGTTTAGATTCTCAACTATGGCTGCCAAGTCTTTCAGAATAAAATCATGTGATATCCTGGCTGAGATTCTCCCTGCACTGTGGAAAGACACCCTGGCACTCGATCTCAGTTTTCAAGGGAGGCTTCTCATGCGTGGCCTCCTAAAATCCCAACACATTTCATGGCAATACTTCTTTGAGGTAAATTCCAGAACTCAGTCTCTAAGAGGAATCATGCCAGAGTTCAAGCCCAGGTGGATCCAGTTATCTCTTCCAACCGCCAAACAAATGACCACAATTAAAACCAAACACTCCCACATGGCCCTCATCTTCTTCCATATAGACACTTATCATAACCTCTGGCTGGAGTTTTTCATGAGGGGTGCAGCCCAAGACAGTGTCAAAAATAAGCTCCCTTGCCCCTCATTTGCCTAAAGTCAAGGTGGCCTGGACACCCATCCGGTGAACCAGGAGTGATCAGATAGGCTAGCTGTTAATACTGCTCTGCATCTCCAATTTGAGGCCTACTGACTGTCAGGTATAGATTCTTTATATGATTTGGAGCCATGAGAAAACCCAAAAACCTATGGGCTAGCCTCTGCAGGGCTGTGCATAACTCATTTGACCCAAAGGATCCGTATTCTCACTTGATGGTGGTCAGGAACCTTACAAATGAATGCGAGAGACTTCATTCACAATAATTGCTCTTTTGGCCATTTTGGTTTTGGATGCACACATGGGATCTCTCTTTATATCCATCAGGTGCTGAGAATCTAAGCCACAACCTCACACAGGGCCAAGAGGCTGATTTAGACACATCCCTTTCCAAAGCAATTAAGCAAAAAGCCACAGGTGGTGCCCATTCATTTTCATTTGAAAACTGTTTTCTTCAGGCTTCACAAAGGGGTGGCCTGAGGCAAAGACCTTCCTGACATTCGGGGAAACAGAACAATTGATAAGCAAAAGGCCGAAAGCATGGTTTCTCAACTGAGACTTTCTTGGTCACACTGATATCTGTGTTTTCTGAGATGCTCGCCATTCCCTTCAGCTATCCAGGACATGGCAATGTCACAGAGCTTGGAGGTGGTACATATTTTGGACACAAAACCATGAGAATATTCTGGAGAGTGGTGAGAATTCTGGAAGAAACAGGAACTTAGGAAGGTAGCAGGTGTTGCCCATGGATAAGGCAAGCTGCAGTCCATTCATAAATTGGGCAGGATGAATGCCGGGAATCTTTCTACTATACAGGACATATCAATTGTTGCATTCTATTTTCTAATGTCTACAACCACGGACACAGTGGGATACACAGACATAGAAACACTTGCCTTGTCCAACGACTTACTAGAAGAAGACCACTCCAAATCAAACAAACCGTCTTTCCTACCTATTCTCAGATCATGAGACAAAACCACAAAATCACACCCACACCCACAAAGACACCTCCTTCCCCCATGTAACTCTGTGACTATCCGGAGTTTTCTCTGAGTGGTGGGCCATACTATGTTCCCCCAAAATGGCCTGTCCTATCTCAGATCTGGTCTCCTTGGCCAACTCTGTGAAGTTGTCAGGAGCCTGCGGTGAACCACTACCTACTTTCTCAGGAAAGGCCCCTATGCAGAGCTCTCCTGGTATTTGGCCATCCTCACATCTGTAGGTACCAAGAAAGACTGACACTCTCCTTGGTAAATTCAAACAAGTGAGCCTACTGGGTCTGGGACTGGACTGGCTCCAGGTGCCTGGCTTCCTGGATCCCAAGTTAAGAGAGTTCCATCACCAAGGAAGTGAGGTAGATCACTTCTTCAGGAACTGAATGATGTCATTGCCTTGACAACCACTTTGTCCTAACAGTTTCTTTCAAGAGTCCCATGAGATGGAGGCTGCCCCTACTTCCTGTGACACTTTCACAAGTTAGAATTGTATATAAACCATGGGCACCCGGGAACAGCTCTCCACCTAGCACTGTTTTGGTCCATCTTCTCTACATTAAGAAGAGAGAGGCTGATTCATACACATCCCTTCATGCTGACAAGGTTGTTTGCCATAGAAGATGACTTTTCTCTCTCAGGTCTTTCGTAGCTGCCTACATCTTCTCAAGGGATCATTTCTGCATGGACCTTTGATGTTCTCAACAGCTGGAACATGCCCTACATTCCTGTATTTTAAGAGCAACCCTGTCCCTGCTGTTCTGTAAAGTTCGATTGAGAGAACAATGTATGGTTTTGGGTTAGTAACATGTTTAATTTGGGGTTAGGAATCCTTCTGCATGACGAATAATGGTATTGGGAAACTATGATATTTACAAGAATATATAGGTGAAATATAAGTATAAAAACAGAAATCTATGGAAGATATGAAGTCCAGAAGGGCATTGGGCCCTTAATTGGTACACTTAGCTTTGAATTATTTAAGGGAAATTGCTTGGAAATGAAAGGAGACCCTCAGATAAATCTATATACAATGGCATAGGAGCTTGTACCTTGGATGATTGAATGTCGAAGAGAACATCCCCTCAAAAAGGGATAGTCGGTAGGATTAGGAAGATAGTCAGTAGTTTTACAAAGAACAGTGAGAATAGGATTTAGACCAAAAGTTCTTAAGCAATAGGGTTTCAGGTAGACAGTGAATGTAAATGTCAGCACAAGTGAAGAGTCAGTCACAATGATGAACAGGGGAAAATATGTAGGAAAATAGATATAAATAGAGACATTACTAAATCAGGCAAAGTATAAAGTGAGTGATAGGATTAGACATTTTCAACAGGCTTGAGGTTGAATATATAATCTTAGGAAGAAACAAAAATGTAGTCACCAATAAGATTGACATTTGAGAGCATTAGGCCACCTGGACATGGAAGGTTTTAGTAATCCATGCTCACTTTCCATTTAGGCTTTGGTACAAACTTAAGGGTGACCTTTGATTTTTTTGTACAGAATATTACTGTGATAAAATGTATATATAGATCAGGTGACATGAGTATTTCTTCCACCATTTTTTGAGGAATATTTTGAAAACGTATAAATTAGTATTGAGGGTAAAAATAGGTGTACCCTGTGTCTATGAATATAGAGATAATGCATGAATAGATCATACAGTTAATAAATAATATAACTGGTTCCCCTTTAAATAATGTATTGAATTGATATCTGAAAATATATAAGAAATCATATATTTTTTTAATTAATTTTTATTGTAGGTTGTTCAAAACATTACATAGTTCTTGATATATCATATTTCACACTTTGATTCAAGTGGGATATGAGCTCCCATTTTTACCCCATATACAGATTGCAGAATCACATCAGTTGCAGAACCATTGATTTACATATTGCCATTCTGGTGTCTGTTGTATTCTGCTGCCTTTTCTATCCTCTACTATCCCCCCTCCCCCCTCCCCTCCCCTCTTCTCTCTCTACCCCCTCTACTGTAGTTCATTTCTCCCCCTTATATTTTCCTCCTTTCCCCTCACATCCTCTTGTATGTAATTTTGTATACCCCTAAGGGTCTCCTTCCATTTACATGCAATTTCCCTTCTCTCTCCCTTTCCCTCCCACCTCTCATCCCTCTTTAATGTTAATCTTCTTCTCATGCTCTTCGTCCCTACTCTGTTCTTAGTTACTCTCCTTATACCAAAGAAGACATTTGGCATTTGTTTTTAAGGGATTGGCTAGCTTCACTTAGCATAATCTGCTCTAATGCCATCCATTTCCCTCCAAATTCTATGATTTTGTCATTTCTTAATGCAGAGTAATACTCCATTGTGTATAAATGCCACATTTTTTTTATCCATTCGTCTATTGAAGGGCATCTAGGTTGGTTCCACAGTCTTGCTATTGTGAATTGTGCTGCTATGAACATGGATGTAGCAGTGTCCCTATAGTGTGCTCTTTTTAGGTCTTTAGGGAATAGACCGAGTAGGGGAATAGCTGGATCAAATGGTGGTTCCATTCCGAGCTTTCCAAGAAATCTCCATACTGCTTTCCAAATTGGCCGCACCAATTTGCAGTCCCACCAGCAATGTACAAGAGTACCCTTTTCCCCACATCCTCGCCAGCACTTGATGCTGTTTGACTTCCTAATGGCTGCCAATCTTACTGGAGTGAGATGGTATCTTAGGGTGGTTTTGATTTGCATTTCTCTGACTGCTAGAGATGGTGAGCATTTTTTCATATACTTGTTGATTGATTGTATGTCCTCCTCTGAGAAATTTCTGTTCAGGTCCTAGGCCCATTTGTTGATTGGGTTATTCGTTATCTCATTGTCTAATTTTTTTAGTTCTTTGTATATTCTGGATATTATGGCTCTGTCTGAAGTGTGAGGAGTAAAGATTTGTTCCCAGGACGTAGGCTCCCTATTTACCTCTCTTATTGTTTCTTTTGCTGAGAAAAAACTTTTTAGTTTGAGTAAGTCCCATTTGTTGATTCTAGTTATTAACTGTTGTGCTATGGGTGTCCTATTGAGGAATTTGGAGCCCGACCCCACAGTATGTAGATCATAGCCAACTTTTTCTTCTATCAAATGCCATGTCTCTGATTTGATATCAAGTTCCTTGATCCACTTTGAGTTAATTTTGTGCATGGCGAGAGAAAGGGATTCAGTTTCATTTTGTTGCAAATGGATTTCCAGTTTTCCCAACACCATTTGTTGAAGATGCTATCCTTCTTCCATTGCATGCTTTTAGCCCCTTTATCGAATATAAGATAGTTGTAGTTTTGTGGATTGGCTTCTGTGTCCTCTATTCTGTACCATTGGTCCACCCGCCGGTTTTGTTACCAGTACCATGGTGTTTTTGTTACTACTGCTCTGTAGTATAGTTTGAAGTCTGGTATAGCTATCCCGCCTGATTCACACTTCCTGCTTAGCATTGTTTTTGCTATTCTGGGTCTTTTATTTTTCCATATGAATTTCATGATTGCTTTCTCTATTTCTACAAGAAATGCCGTTGGGATTTTGATTGGCATTGGATTAAACCTATAGAGAACTTTTGGTATTATCGCCATTTTGATGTTGTTACTTCTACCTATCCATGAACAGGGTATATTTTTCCATCTTCTAAGATCTTCTTCTATTTCTTTCTTTAGGGTTCTGTAGTTTTCATTGTATAAGTCTTTCACCTCTTTTGTTAGGTTGATTCCCAAGTATTTTACTTTTATTGAGGATATTGTGAATGGGGTGGTTGTCCTCATTTCCATTTCAGAGGATTTGTCGCTGATATACAGGAATGCCTTTGATTTATGCGTGTTGATTTTATAGCCTGCCACTTTGCTGAATTCATTTATTAGCTCTAATAGTTTCTTTGTAGACCCTTTTGGGTCTGCTAGGTATCGAATCATGTCATCTGCAAATAGTGATAATTTGAGTTCTTCTTTTCTATTTTTATGCCTTTATTTTTTTTCGTCTGTCTAATTGCTCTGGCCAGTGATTCGAGAACTATGTTGAACAGAAGTGGTGAGAGAGGGCATCCCTGTCTTGTTCCAGATTTTAGAGGGAATGCCTTCAGTTTTTCTCCATTCAGAATGATGCTAGCCTGAGGCTTAGCATAGATTGCTTTTACAATATTGAGGTATGTTCCTGTTATCCCTAGTTTTTCTAGAGTTTTGAATATAAAGGGATGCTCTACTTTGTCGAATGCTATTTCCACATCTATCGAGATGATCATATGGTTCTTATTTTTAAGCCTATTGATGTGGTGAATAACATTTATTGATTTCCGTATATTGAACCAACCTTGCATCCCAGGGATAAATCCTACCAGATCATGTTGCACAATTTTTTTGATATGTTTTTGTATCCGGTTCGCCAGAAGTTTATTGAGGATTTTTGCATCTAGGTTCATTAGAGATATTGGTCTGTAGTTTTCTTTCTTTGAAGTGTCTTTGTCTGATTTAGGAATCAGGGTGATGTTGGCCTCATAGAATGAATTTGGAAGTTCTCCCTCTTTTTCTATTTTCTGAAATAGCTTGAAAAGTATTGGTATTAGTTCCTCTTTAAAGGTTTTGTAAAACTCTGCTGTATACCCATCCGGTCCTGGGCTTTTCTTAGTTGGTAGTCTTTTGATGGTATCTTCTATTTCCTCAATTGATATTGGTCTGTTAAGGTTGTCAATATCCTCCTGACTCAATCTGGGCAAATCATATAACTTAAGAAATTTATCGATGCCTTCACTATCTTCTATTTTGTTGGAGTATAAGGATTCAAAATAATTTCTGATAATCTTCTGTATTTCTGAAGTGTCTGTTGTGATATTGCCTTTTTCATCCCGTATGCTGGTAATATGAGTTCTCTCTCTTCTTCTCTTCGTTAGCGTGGCTAAGGGTCTGTCGATTTTTTTTATTTTTTCAAAGAACCAACTTTTAGTTTTGTCAATTTTTTCTATTGTTTCTTTCGTTTTGATTTCATTAATTTCAGCTCTGATTTTAATTATTTCTTGTCTTCTACTTCTTTTGCTGTTGTTTTTCTCTTCTTTTTCTAGGATTTTGAGTTGAAGTATTAGATCATTTATTTGTTGGTTTTTTCTTTTTTTAAGGAATGAACTCCAAGCAATAAATTTTCCTCTTAGAACTGCTTTCAATGTGTCCCATAGATTCCAATATGTTGTGTCTGTGTTTTCATTTATCTTTAAGAATTTTTTAATTTCCTCCTTGATGTCTTCTATAACCCATTGATCATTCAGTAACATATTGTTCATTCTCCAAGTGATGCATGATTTTTCCTTATTTCTTTTATCGTTAATTTTCAATTTCATTCCATTATGATCAGTTAAGATGCATAGTATTATCTCTACTCCTTTATATTGTCTAAGAGTTGCCCTGTGACATAATATATGATCTATTTTTGAGAAGGATCCATGTGCTGCTGAGAAAAAAGTGTAACTGCTTGATGTTGGGTGGTATATTCTATATATGTCAATTAAGTATAGGTTATTAATTGTGTTATTGAGCTCTATAGTTTCCTTATTCAACTTTTGTTTGGAAGATCTGTCCAGTGGTGAGAGAGGTGTGTTGAAGTCTCCCATGATTATTGTATGGTGGTCTATTAGACTCTTGAACTTGAGAAGTGTTTGTTTGATGAACATAGCTTCACCATTGTTTGGGGCATATATATTTATGATTGTTATGTCTTGTTGGTGTATGGTTCCCTTGAGAAGTATGTAGTGTCCATCTTCATCCCTTTTGATTAACTTTGGCTTGAAATCTATTTTATTTGATATGAATCTGGACACTCCTGCTTGTTTCCGAAGTCCATATGAGTGATATGATTTTTCCCAACCTTTCACCTTCAGTCTAAGTATGTCTTTTCCTATCAAATGCGTCTCCTGAAGGCAGCATATTGTTGGGTCTTGTTTTGTGATCCATTCTACTAGCCTGTGTCTCTTAATTGGTGAGTTTAAGCCATTAACATTTAGGGTTATTATTGAGATATGGGTGTTCTTCCAGCCATATTGGTTTATTTATGTTACTAAACATGGTTTGTTTTCCTCTTTGATTATTCCCCCCCCCTTCACTGTAGTACCTCCCGCTGTTGGTTTTCATTGACATTTTCCATTTCCTCTTCCTGTAATATTTTGCCGAGGATGTTTTGAAGAGATGGTTTTCTAGCTGCAAATTCTTTTAACTTTTGTTTATCATGAAAGGTTTTAATTTCATCTTCCATCCTGAAGCTTAATTTCACGGGATACACAATTCTTGGTTGTAACCCATTTTCTTTTAGTGTATGAAATATGTTATTCCAGGATCTTCTAGCTTTCAGAGTCTGTGTTAAAAGATCAGCTGTTATCCTGATTGGTTTACCCCTAAATGTAATCTGCTTCCTTTCTCTTGTAGCTTTTAAAATTCTCTCCTTATTCTGTATGTTGGGCATCTTCATTATAATGTGTCTAGGTGTGGATCTCTTATGATTTTGCACATTCGGCGTCCTGTAGGCTTCTGGGATTTGGGATTCTGTCTCATTCTTCAAGTCTGGGAAGTTTTCTAGTATTATTTCGTTGAATAGATTGCTCATTCCTTTGGTTTGGACCTCAATACCTTCCTGTATCCCAATGACTCTTAAGTTTGGTCTCTTTATGTTATCCCATATTTCTTGAATGTTCTGCTCATGGTTTCTTAACAGCTTTGCTGAGCTGTCTATGTTCTTCTCCAGTTGAAATACTTTGTCTTCATTGTCTGATGTTCTATCTTCTAAGTGTTCTACTCTGCTGGTAGTATTCTCAATTGAGTTTTTATGTTGGTTTATTGTTTCCTGAATTTCCAGGATTTCTGTTTGTTTGTTTTTTATAACCTCTATCTCCCTGAATAATTGATCTTTTGCTTCTTGGATTTGTTTATGTAATTCATTGTCGAAGTGGTCGAAGTGGTCTTTCATTGTCTGATTTTGCTGTCTAATGTCTTCCTTGAGACTCCAGATCATCTGAAGCATGTATATCCTGAATTCTTTATCTGACATTCCATCTGCTGCAGATATTACCTCTTCTAAAGTTGAATTGACCTGCATTGCTTGTGGTCCTTTTTTTTCCTTGTCTTTTCATACTGATCGCGTTTCTTTCTGCTTGGTGAAACTATTGTGTTATTGATTTTTCCCCCTATATATTTATATTGCTTTTGTATAGCTGCATCGTCTCCCTTGCAGGCTTTGGCGGTGGTTCTGCCCCTCCTTCAATTGAGGCAATGTGCCTACCACGCCGGGAGGCCGCTGTGCCTCTACTTTCGATGGGCCTTTTCTTTCGGTGGTCACAGGTCCGCCTACCTTGCAGGAGTGAGCAGCGGTTTTGCCCCTCCGCTGGCCACTAGGCCTGTTCTGTCTGTCGGTTGCAGGTATGTCTACCTAAAAGGCGCTGGTGGCGGCTCTGCCCCTCCCCCAACCGGGGTGATGTATCTGGCGGGCCACTGGGCCTGTTTTGTCGGTGGTCACGGTTCCGCCTACATTGCACGTGCGTGGAGCAGCTGTGTCCCTCTGAGAGTTGCTGAGCCTGACCTGCCGGTGGATGGCAAGTCTGCCTACCTTGCAGGCGCAGGGGTGGCTCTGCCGCTCCGCGGGTCACTGGGCCTGATCTGCTGGTGAGTTGCAGGTCTGCCTAACTTGCAGGCGCCCGGCGGCTCTGCCCCTCCCCCAACCGGGGCGGGGCGATGTGTCTGGCCGGCCGCTGGGCCTGTTCCGTTGGTGGTCATGGTTCAGCCTACCTAGCAGGCACGTGGGGCAGCTGTGTCCCTCTGCAGTTTTTTGGGCCTGACCTGTCGGTGGGTCGCAGGTCTGCCTACCTTGTAGGCTCGGGGGGTGGATCTGACGCTTTGTGGATTGCTGTGCCTGTTCTGCTCTTGGGTCGCGGGTCCGCCTACCTTGCAGGCACCCGGCGCCTCTGCCCCTCCCCCAACCGGAGCTATGTGTCTGGCGGTCCACTGGGCCTCTTTTGTCGGTGGTCACGGTTCCGCCTACCCTGCACGCGCGTGGAGCAGCTGGGTCTCTCTGAGAGTTGCTGGGCCTGACCTGTCGGTGGGTGGCAAGTGCGCCTACCTTGCAGGCCCGGGGGTGGCTCTGCCGCTCCGCGGGTTGTTGGGCCTGATATGCTGGTGAGATGCAGGTCTGCCTAACTTGTAGGCGCCCGGCGGCTCTGCCCCTCCCCCAACCGGGGTGGGGCAATGTGTCTGGCCGGCCTCTGAGCCTGTTCTGTTGGTGGTCAGCGTTCTGCCTACCTAGCAGGCTCGTGGGGCAGCTGTGCCCCTCCGCAGTTTCTTGGGCCTGACCTGCCGGTGGGTGGCAAGTGCGCCTATCTTGCAGGCCCGGGGGTGGCTCTGCCGCTCCACAGTTGCTGGGCCTAATCTGCTGGTGAGTCGCAGGTCTGCCTACCTTGCAGGCGCCCGGCTGCTCTGCCCCTCCCCCAACCGGGGCGGGGCGATGTATCTGGCCGGCCTCTGGGCCTGTTCTGTCGGTGGTCAGGGTTCTGCCTACCTAGCAGGCTCGTGGGGCAGCTGTGCCCCTCCGCAGTTTGTTGGGCCTGACCTGCCGGTGGGTGGCAAGTGTGCCTACCTTGCAGGCCCGGGTGTGGCTCTGCCGCTCCGCGGTTGCTGGGCCTGATCTGCTGGTGATTCGCAGGTATGCCTAACTTGCAGGCGCCCGGCGGCTCTGCCCCTCCCCCAACCTGGGCGGGGCGATGTGTCTGGCCGGCCGCTGGGCCTGTTCTGTTGGTGGTCACGGTTCAGCCTACCTAGCAGGCACGTGGGGCAGCTGTGCCCCTCCGCAGGTTTTTGGGCATGACCTGCCGGTAGGTCACAGGTCTGTCTACCTTGTAGGCTCGGGGGGTGGCTATGCCGCTTTGTGGATTGCTGTGCATTTTCTGCTGGTGGGTCGAGGGTCCGCCTACCTTGCAGGCGCCCGGTGGCTCTGCCCCTCCCCCAACCGGAGGGATGTGTCTGGCGGTTCACTGGGCCTGTTTTGTCGGTGTTCACAGTTCCGCCTACCTTGCACACGCGTGGAGCAGCTGTTTCATTAGTGCCTGGGCACACTCTTCTTGTTGGCCTCCCTCAGGCCCTAAGTTTGTAGAGCTTGGGGCTGAGAAACCCCAGCCAATTTGCTTACCTTCTGGTAGCCACGCCCCCATATCTGGTGCAAGAGACCTCAGTTGTCAGCACTGGTGGGAGCGGTAGCCGTGAGTCCCACGCCGAGGCGAGTCGGTGCAAGAGACCTCAGTTGTCAGCACTGGTGGGAGCGGTAGCTGGGAGACCCGCACCGCGCAGCTACCGCCGGCTCCTGTGCCAGTGCTGCCTCCGGGTTTTCTTGACTACCACGCCGGCAGGTCGCTGGACCTGTTACGGGCCCGGGCGGCGGCTCTGTTCGGCCCCTCTGGCCTCCACAGTATTCAGCAGGACCCGGACCGAGAAACAGTTTCCGCGGGTTCTTTATCACCGGGCCAAAACAGTTCCGGGAGCCAGAATTCGGCCTCTCCGGACTTGGTGCATGCTCCAACAGGAGCAGGCTCCAAGAAGCAGTTTCAGCGGGTTCTATAGCCCTGGGCCAGAGCAGCTCTGGGAGCCGGAACTCCGACACTCCGGGCTCGGTGCGTGTTCTGATAGGAGCAGGCTCCAAGAAGCAGTTTCCGCGGGTTATTTAGCACTAAGTCTGAGCAATTTGTCTGCGAGATGCAGACAATTGTCAGCCTGAAATTACCTGTTCTATAGCTGAAAGAGCTGCAATCAGTCGAAAACAAGGATGGTGACGTCAGCTCTCCAAGATGGTGGCCGCTGGCTTCCTCCGTGGTCTGACCGGTGTGGAGAACCAACCTGGACCGTTTCCTTTCCCTGTCTCCAACCCAGAATTCAGCTCCGAGCTCAGCAAATGCCTAGCTGGCAGGAGCCCACAGAATCAGCATTGCTGTATCTCTGCGCCACCAGCCTGTCATTTCCCAGCGCGCACCGCAGACTCCAGCCATGGGGTGATCTGCCGAACAAGCAGCGCTCCATACAGACGGACAGATCGCTCGCATTTGAGCCCCTGAAGCTGATCCTCGTGCGATGAAATTCCTTCCAATAGGTTTTGGAGCACCCCAATTTTGCTGGAAATTCCTAACAAGATAGCTTTTAGCCGTTCTAACTCGTCATTTTCCCTCACAGTGACGCAGTACACGGAGTTACTGCACTCCCTTTGCGGCCATCTTGCCTCTCAAGAAATCATATATTGATATAGAATCATTCATAACAACTAGTTATACATCTAATTGTAATCCTAGGCTTATGGTTTATCATGAAGAGTGTGTGAGTTTTGCTTCAAAAGTGATTATGGAAATCAAAAATAATGTGTTTTGAAAGAAGTCTCATGAAAAGACCAGTTTGAAACATGGCAGAACACGTGTTTTCTGAAGCAGAAAGTGATTGAAAGTGAAATATATGCCTATAAATTTGTGAACTTGTGGATGAAATATATATCCTATAATGTGCATAAACTGAAGAAATAGTAATGTACCAGTGTTGAAATAAAAATGACCTTCAAAATACTTATCATGTCCCATAGGAATCTACTTGCATTGATGTGAAACTGGATCAGTTACTGTAGAAATATTAGGATTCATATGCACCATTCACTGAAGTTAGTTTTCAATACTAGGAAAAAAATACGTATATCAGGTGAATGAATATTTCTGAGAATAATCTTGTGAAAAGTTTTTTATAAATCCACATACATATTCATGAATGAATTTAAGGAGTGTATAATAAGACACATATATTAAATATTTTGAAATATCTGGAGAGAATATATATATATATATATATATATATATATATATATATATATAACCACACACAGATTTTAAAAATTAGCAATATATATGCCAATCAAATTACACCGTGAAATACATATCATCCACAGATCCAAAAATATTCATTTTACTGGATATGGATTTATGTATAACTTTTTTCAACTAGGAAGCTCACCCATAGTTTGAATTTTCAGTTCAAACAGCGTTTAGGAGGAGTGATCTCTTCTCACACTTTGTATCTGCCAAGTTATGTAACTCACAAGAATGTACGTGTGATACCAGGTAGGATTCTAAATGTGCATATAAAAATACATGTGCTGAATAGAATACAGAGAAAGGGAGACAGGAATTCACATATTTGTTAACTGTAAAAGCACATGGAAAACTATTTCAACAAAAAATTTACTAGATTTATAACTCCTACCCTATATAATGCAAAAGGCAAGTCCAAGTATACAACGTGCCTCCTCTGAACTGCTTGTATTTCTATTCTGTTTCGGTTATTTTTCTCCATCATATTAGGATTAGTATTCAGAATCTAGTAGGGTATGTGTTAGTGTCAGGGATTCAGTATATCAAATGTAAAATAGAAAAATGAAACCAATGTGTATGCAAATATGTGCTAAACAAAATCTTCCCACTCTCATCCAGAACAATTCCTTGACATTTCCTTCCCCCAAAGTAAGACACAATTAGAGGAGTAGAGTAATAAAATCTGTGAATAATATGCTCAGGAGTTTACAACCTTGGAAGTGGTAGAGGAGTTTTCCTAGTATGGGACAGGATAAAAACTCCATATATATGGAGCTCTGCTGGCCTAAATACTTCTTGAGAAACTGCCTCTGAGTTTGGGCACTTGAAATATATGTTTTTGTCAGGAGCTTTAGCTTCTTTCTAGTGAGACCATCAAAGCTGTGTCTGCATCTATGTGACCTGGAGGACATGATTTCTTATTTTCCAATGAACATGAGGCAGCAGTGCTGAATTCTCTCTTTGTAAGTAAACTGTGGCCACTGGGGGCTAAGGGTATTCCCATGTGGACTGGGAAGCCATTTGGTCATCCTCCACTTTTCGTGGTGTTTCTTGCTGCTGCACTGGGACTTTGGCATTTGCTTCATGAAATAAAAGAAGTTCAACTGGGACACAGTTCTGGAGGCAATTCTTTCATGTGTGGTTGGTCAGGGTCTGCAGGAGAATGCACCAACCAGGCTTCTATCCCACATAGCTTGGCCACATGTCTATAGCAACCTGATTCTGAACATTGCCCGGAAACATCTCCAACAAGAAGCCTTTACATGGAAGGGTCTGCTGGCTGCACCATGTCAGTCACAAGCCATTTGGAAGCCAATGGCAGATCCACATGGCCCCACCACAAATTTTTTATCACACATCTGCCTACCACTGCTCTAGGCCCACTACTCAGCAGGTTCCAACATACTGGCATCTCTGTTCTACACCGTTTTCATGAAACCCACTCAATCAAGGCACTGTCTTGCATATTTACGATCAGCAACAGGACATCCAAAGTTTCTCCAGTGCCACCTGGTCATGGGAATTTCAAAAATTTCATGGTATTTATCTAGGCATTTTTCAAGGATGACGTTGCAGGCACTGTGGGTTTCAATTCATTCAGGAACCATTAAATGGTGAGGAAGCTCATTTCAATGAATGCTCTGTAGAACTCTCACAGGCAAGGCTTCCCAAAGAGTGGCCAAAATGTCACATGAAGCCAGGCCCATTGAGGTCTACAATGTGACGTCCATGGGTGTTGTGACTCTCAACTATGGCTGCCAAGTCTTTCAGAATTAAATCATGTGATATCCTGGCTGAGATACCCAGGGCTCTGTGGAAAGCCAACCTGGGCCTAGATCTCAGTTTCCAAGGGTGATTCTCATGGGTGGACTTCTAAAATCCCAACGAAATTCATGGCAATACTTCTCTGAATTCAGTCTCTAAGGGGAATTACACCAGAGTTCAAGCCCAGGTGGTCCAGGTCATGTCTTCATACTGGACACAAATGACCAAATTTAAAACCAAAACCCTCCCATATGGCCCTCATCTTCTTCCATATAGACACTAATCACAACCTCTGGCGCAAGGTTTCCATGAGTGGCGGAGTCCAAGAGAGTGTCCAAAATAACTCCCTTGCCCCTCATTGGCGTAAATTCAGGGTGGTCTGGACACCCTTCATGTGAAACAGGAGTGATCAAATATGCTAGACGTTAATACTTCTATGCTTCTCCAATTTGTGGAAAACTGAGTGTCAGGTATATATTTTTATGTGATTTGCAGTCATGAGAAATCACAAGCACCTCTGCAGGTCTTTGAAGATCCCATTTGACCCAAAGGATCCCTATTCTCACTTGATGCAGTTCAAGAACTTTAAAGAGGAAGGCGACAGACTTCATCCACAAGGACTGCTTTTTGGCCGTTTTGGTTTTGGATGCACACATGGGATCTCTCTTTACATCCACCAGGTGCTGAGAATCTAAGCCACAACCTCACACAGGGCCAAGAGGCTGATTCAGACACATCCCTTTCCAAAGCATTTAAGCAAAGAGCCACAGGTGATGCCCATTCATTTCCATTTGAAAACTGTTTTCTTTAGGCTTCACAAAGGGGTGGCCTGAGGCAAAGACCTTCCTGACATTCAGGGGAACAGAACAATAGGTTAGCAAATGGCCCAAAGCAGTGTTTCTCCACTGAGACTTTCCTGGTCACACTGATATCTGAATTTTCTGAGATGCTCACCGTTCCCTTCAGCTATCCAGTACATGGCCATGTCACAGAGCTTAGAGGCGGTACTTATCTTGGTCACAAAATCATGAGCCTATTCTGGAGAGTGGCCAGAATTCAGGAAGAAAACAGGAACTTAGGAAGATAGCAGGTGTTACCCATCCATAAGGCAAGCCGCATTCCTTTCATACATTGGGCAGAAAGAATTCTGGTAAGCTTTCTACTAGCCTGGACACATCCTTTGATGCATTCTCTTTTCTAATGTCTACAACCATGGACACAGTGGGATACACAGACTTAAAAACACTCGCCTTGTCAAATCACTTGTTAGAAATCGTCCACTCCAAACCAAACAAACTGCCTTTCCTACCTATTCTCAAAACATGAGACAAAATCACAAACACACACTCACACCCACAAAGTCACCTCCTTTCCCAAAGTAGGTCTCTGACTATCGGGTGTGACCTCTGACTGGTGGGCCGTACTATGTTCCCATCAAATGGCCTGTTCTGTCTCAGATCTGGTTTCCTTGGCCAACTCTGTGAAGTTGTCAGGAGACAGCGGTGAGCCACTTCCTGCTTACTCAGGAAAGGCCACTCTTCAGAGCTTTCCTGGCATTTGGCCATCCTCACATCAGTAGATACCAAGAAAGACTGACTCTGTCCTTGGTAAATCAAAAGAAGGGAGACCACTGGGACTGGGCCTGGGACTAGATTTGTGTGCCTGGATGCCTGGATCCCAAGTTCAGAGAGTTCCATCACCAAGAATGTGAGGTGAGGTCACTTCCTTCAGGAACTGAATGAGGTCAATGCCTTGGCAAGCACATTGTCCTAACATTTGCTTCCAAAGGTCCCATGAAATGGAGGCTGTCCCTAATTTTTTTGACACTTTCACAAGTTAGAATGGTATATCAAATATTGGTAACCAGGAACAGCTCTCCACAGAGGCCTCGTTTTGTCCTTCTTCTCTACATAAAGAAGAGAGAGGCTGATTCAGACACATCCCTTCATGCTGACCAGGTTGTTTGCAATGAAAGATGACTTTTGCTCTCTCAGTTCCTTCATAGGTGCCTACAACTTCTCTAGGGATCATTTGCGCATAGAGCTTTGAGTTTCTCAGCAGTTGGAAGATCCCCTACATTCCTGTATTTTAAGACCAACTCTGTCCTTGCTCTTCTCTAAAGTTAGATTGAAGGAACAGTGTATGGTTAGGGTTAATAACAGGTTTGATTTGGAATAGAAATCATTCTGCTGGATGAATAATGGTATTGGGAATCTGCGATATTTTCAAGAATATATAGGTAAAATATAGGAATCTGAAAACAGAAATCTAGGTAAGATTTGAAGCCCAGAAGGGCATTGGGCCCTTGATTGCGGTATTAAGCATAGGACCTTGTAACTTGGATGATTGATTTTCAAAGAGAACTTCCAGTCAAAATGGATAGTCAGGAGTATTAGGAAGATAGTCGGTATGTTTATAAAGGAGAGTGAGTATAGGATTTGGACCAAAAGTTCTTTAGCTATAGGGTTTCGGGTATTGAGTGAATGTAAATGTCAGCACATGTGAAGAATTAATCACAATGATGAACTGGGGAAAATATGTAGGAATGCAGATATCAATAGAGACTTTAGGAAATCTGGCAAAGTATAGTCGGTAGTGAAATGTTAATAAAATAGATTCTTGTCACTTCCTGTTTTTCTGTATGCTTAATAAAACACTGTTGAAATCTTGAGAAGTGTTTTCTAAACTTTTTCCCAGAATGTGCTGTCCCCAACAGCCAAACTTCAGAATGTACTCCCTCACCCAGTTGCACGCAAACTGCTCACCCGCCCAGGCCCATCAATAAACTTTCCTCCCTGCCCACTTCAAGGAAAGTATATAAGCTCTGCTTAAGCTGTTCTCAGGGTTCTCTGCTCTATTCAAATGAGCTCTGAGCCCCAGCATGCTGGACCCCCAATAAACCCTTTGTTTTTGCATGAGAGAGTCTCTTAGTGGTCTCTTCCCCCAATGCTCTTCCGATCTTTATATATGGAGGTTCCACCGAAATCCAGCAGCGGTGAACAAGAGACCCCAATGGGCTACTCTCAGGGTAAGTAAGGTGCCTCTTTCTGGTTTCAGGTTTCAGGTTAGGGCTTGGCAAAATGGCTGTCGATGAAGTGTGTGAGCTCTCTTTGATGGTGGCTGGCAGACGTGTCACAGAGCCACAAGCCAAGTCCCTGGGGGAGGCCACAGAGGACTCGGGAATCGAGGAATAATAGTCTCCTTGACTCAGTGATACTTTGTTTCAGATTCGGTATTGCCAGCCCATCGGGTTTTGCCGCCTGCTCAGTCTTGGTCTCAGTGTTGGACGTCCATTGCCTGTCTTTATTGTTTTCTCTTGTCTGTGTCCTGTGTCGTTGCTTTTACTGTTTGTGTATCTTTCATTATGGGACAGATCACTTCAATGCCTCTGTCCCTGACCCTTGATCTATGGACCAAAGTCCGCTTAAGGGCTCAGAATGTTTCTTTTTCAGTAAAACGCTGGACCTGACAGACTCTGTGTGCCTCAGAATGGCCCACCTTTGGATTCGGATGGCCCCTAGAAGGATCTTTCTACTTACCACTAATTTAAAAAGACAGAGATATTGTCTTACAGCCAGGGCCACATAGCCATACTGATAAACAGGAATATACCTTAACTTGGCAGGACCTCTGCAAATCTCCTCTTCCGTGGTGAAGCCTTTCCTTGCTGTGTCCCCGTTCCTACTCCTTCCCCCACGATCTCTCAACCCCTCTGCTCCTCCTCCTCCTCCACCCTCTGTTCTCCCTGAGTCACAAGATTTGACTCTACTGGACTCTCCTCCCCTTCCTTATCTTCTACCCTTGTCCCACAACCCCCAACACCCTCTAAGTGATTCTCCAGCTGCTGACTCAGCCTCTCCGCAATTGGATTACGCTAAGCCAGCCCAGGGCCCTCCAGATAACTCCCCTGCGTCACACACAGCCCCTCCTCCCCTGGAGGAAGCAGGACTTGCTAAAGGAACTCGCTGGTGGCAAATGATTGAAAACCCTGGAACTCCCGTGTTGCTTCCCTCCATCCCTAAGGGCCAATGATTGACGATGGCCATGGGGAAAAAAATGGAAGCCTACCAGTATTGGCCTTCTTCTCTTCAGACCTATATAAATGGAAAAATAACAATCCCCCTTTTACCGAGGACCCAACCTGGCTCTCAGGTCTGGTGAAGTCATTGATGTTTTCACACCAACCTACTTGGGATGACTGCCAACAACTCCTAGGCACTCTCTTCATGACAGAGGAACAAAAGAGAATCCTCCTGGAGGCTAGAAAAAAGTATCCTCGGACCAAATGCGTGAGCGACACAACTTCCCAACATATTCAAAGCCGGCTTTCTCTTGAAACGACCCAACTGGGACCCCAACACCTTTGAAGGTAGGGAGCATCTGTCCACTTATCGCCGGGCTCTAATAGTTGGTATCTTAGTGGCCGCTAGGTGACCAACTAATTTGGCCAAGGTAAGAGAGATTATTTAAGGGCCTGATGAATCTCCCTGTATGTTCCTAGAGATAATTATGTAGGCATATAAGAGACATACTCCTTTCGATCCTCAGGCAGAGGATCAAAAGGCATCTGTCACAATGGCCTTTATTGGGAAAGCTGCCCTGGATATTAAAAGAAAGTTACAATGCTTAGATGGATTACAAGATATGACTTTGAGGGATTTAGTCAGAGAACCCGAGAAGGTATACTTTAAGAGAGAAACTGAGGAAGAGAAGGGAGCTGAGTGAGGATAAAAGAAACAAAAGACAGACTAAGGCATTGACTAAGGTCCTGGTCACAACAACAAATAGGCCAGAAACTAAGAAACAGAGAGACAGGAAGGGATACCTGGGCACACACTAGAGGCCACCCCTGGCCTCAGATCAATGTGCCTACTCTAAAGAAAAAGGACACTGGGCCAAAGTGTGCCCTAGAAAGAGACAGCCATGCCAGCCAGATATTCTGACTCTGGAGGAATACTAAGAAAGTCCGGGCTCAGATCCTCTCCCTGACCTCAAGGTAACTTTTGAAATGGAGGGGAACACAATAAACTTTGAAGTAGATACAGGGGCAATATACTCAGCCCATAAGGCCCATTGGGCCCTCTACCGAATAAAAGGTCTCTAATTCAAGAGTCTAACAGAAGTAAATATCGGGCTTTGACAACTACGAGGACCATGGACCAGGGAAAAGGAAAAATCCATCACTCCTTCCTAGTAATCCCAGAATGCCTGGCCCCATTGATGGGCAGAGTTCTGCTCACCAAGCTCTGGGCCAAAATAACTTTTAACCCTGAAGGCCCCCAAGTGGAATTTTTTAATCCTTCAGTAACTACTCCTATAATCATGGCTCTAACTATGTCAGTAGCAAATGTTCATCAACTCACTCACCTTTGTTCAAAGAAACTGCATTCATTCGTGAAGGATCAAGAACACAGTTTTCCACTAACCTACTCACAGCAAAAGGAAATAACTGAATGGGTAACAAAAGCCTGTCAGGTCCATTAATTGGTTAAAGCTTACACTTCCAAGCTTCCTGCAGGAAAGCACCTATGAGGAACCAGACGAGGACAATTCTGGGAAGTGGACTTTACTGAAATTAAGCCAGTAAGGTATGGACTTAAATAACTCCTAGTCTTTGAACATACATTTTCAGGATGTATTGAAGCCTTCCCCACACACACACAAAAAAAAAATAAAAAAGAAGAAAAAAGAAACATCGCAAATGGTTGTAAAGAAGATCCTGGAAGATATTTATTCTCCCCTTGACGACCAGTAGTCTTAACCCTCATCAGCCCCTTAAGCTGCGATGGCTGATCACAAATCCTACTGGACACGAAGTATGGCCTATCTCGAATACAGCCCCCTTACGAACCTGGTGGCCATCTCTCCACCCAGTCATTTGTCAGCTGGCTATAGGTCTTTCCTATTGGGATATCTCTGATTAACAGGATCCCACTAAAATTCCATTAAATCCCTTCCATACCATAGATAATGGAAACAAACATTATAGATGTAGGGACACGTGAGCCAGATGCAGGTTGGCTAGCCTAGATTACTATGTTTGCCCGGCAGACTATCAAAGCCACAAACAGTCACGGCTGTGGGGGGGGGGAGCAGACTTCTATTGTAAGTCATGGGGATGTGAGCATACAGGGACTGTCAGATGGAACCCAAACTCCTCATCAAATTCTGTACACAGCATTGGCCATATTACGAATTAGATAACCAAAACCTATGGCCCCCAGAGGGGTCTCTAGATCCTCAAATTCTGTGTGACCTTTTTAACTTCTGCAAGTGCTCAAAAGGGTGAAAGGAGATTCCGCTATGTGGAGGCCTTCTCTCTCCTTTGCTCACATCCTGAACTATGCTTCTCCAATAGATGCTCACCCTCAGCCTTGTGCTCTAGACTCTCTGCTGTCACTCCCACCTCAGCAACTTGATTTCTCCCCTCCAATATCTAGATCAAAAACCCAAATCTCGACTGGTTCTCAGACCATTGCTCCCTTGCTGAGGTTGCAGGTACTGAGGTACCACTCCATTCACTCACTCCTCTCCTCTCCTGTCAGTGCCCGCACCGGGTCCCACCCAGTCCTCTTACCACCTAATGCAAAGCTCAAACCCGCTGAGAAGAATCCTCAGACCCTAATACAAGATGTAATGAAAATGGCCTTTAATGTTGCTTTGTCATCACTAAAAACAGGTTACTAAGAATTTAAAGTCCCTCACAGGCTTTTTGGAATCTCACTCCCGTCTCCCCCTCTGTTCTATCTGTTCTACTGCTCAAGTTTTTGTTGCTATTAAGATCCCAAAGCCCTCTCCCAATATTCTTTTACATCTCTCCTTCCTCATTCTCAGATCCACAGAGCTGCTCTTATCCCTGCCTTCCAAATTGTCCCCCTCTGTACCAGGCCCACAGAAAAGTCTTAACTGACCTTCTCCGGAAGTCTTCACCATGGCTGATTTAGGACTTTCAGCAAACGAGTGCTTATAAAAGAGTTCACTGTAGATAAACTTCCTATTTTTGTGTTGCCCTGGTCTCCTTGGCAACTGGCTAAAAAATTAAGCACTCCTGATCTAGACACACCCTTACTAGTTTTTCACAAAATATTTGAAAAAAAGTCCTCTGGCCTTGAGCTGGGGCTTCACAGAGATGGCTACATTTCTAAGATAAAGAAGTTACAAACTGGGCTGTATGGAAACAGCTGGAAGGGGGAAAAAAAGAAAGGGAAGACACCCACACCCAGGTGTCCTTGAAAAGTTAACTTGCCCAAACTGAGGAAAAAAGAGAAACAAAAACTGCTTTTTGTGAACTTCTGCAGACTGTGAACTTCTGAGCCCCTTCCCTTACGTGTTGGGTACAAAATTCTGAAACTACGTAACGTGGGTTTCAGGGGATTAATTGATTACAACAGAAGCAATGCTCTCTGAATCTGGTTGAAACCAAAAAAGACTGTTTCCGTGTCTTTGGTGCTATCTTAGGTGCCTTGCCTTGTCCGTCCCTACAACAGTATAATTCTATATACTTAAACATTGTTTATGTTTTCATGAAATGGTCAACAGATGTGATTAATTGTGAAATGGTGCAGATGTTTCCCAGAGTGCTCTATCATGACGCAGGTTCATCTGAAGATCAAAGAGGGGGACATACAACCCGGTTCCGCTGGGAACATATGTCCCTCACCTTAGCCATTCTATTACGAATAGGAGTTGCTGCAGGGTTGGGCACAAGAACCACTGCTCTGGTCCATGGGACACAACAAGTGACCCAATTAGAAGAAGCAATAGATCAAAACTTAAAGATTTTAGAAACCTCCATCACAGCTTTGCAGGAATCTTTAACCTCTCTCTCTGAAGTTGTTTTACAGAAAAGGCGAGGGTTGGACCTCCTTTTCATGACAGAAGGGGGCCTTTGTGCTTCATTGAGGGAAGAATGTTGTTTTTATGTCGACAATACTGGAGTTGTAAAAAAATCTATGAGTAAATTAAAAAGATGCCTTGAAGAGCAACAACGAGAGAGAGAGGCACAAAAACGGTAGTTTGAGTCTTTTTTTACACAGTCCCCCTGGTTAATTACGTTTTTATCAACCCTGGCTGGTCCAATAATAATCCTCATAGTATTACTAACTATAAAACTCTGTTTCCTCAATCATGTAATTTCTTTTCTCCAAGCTCAAATTGGACAAATTAAAATTATGGTAATACCCCACTAGCAGACATAGAATGTGACACCCCACAATGATCACTTTTATGATTAAAAGTAGCCAGAAAAAGAAGTGGGGAATGAAAGGTTAATAAAATATGTACTTGTCACTTCCTGTTTTTCTGTACGCTTAACAAAACACTGTTGAAATCTTGAGAACTCTTTGCTAATCTTGTTGTCAGAATGTGCTGTCCCCAATTGCCAAACTGCAGAATCTACTCCCTCACCCGTTTGAATAGAAACCTGAACTGTACTTGGATCATTGAATGTAGAAGAGAACATCCATTCAAAAAGTTATAGTCAGTTGGATTAGAAAGATAGTCGGTAAGTTTAGGAAGAAAAGTGAGTATAGGATTTGGAACAAAAGTTCTTTAGCAAAAGGGTTTTGGTTAGAGAGTCAATGTAAATGTCAACACAAGTGAAGAGTCAGTCACAATGATGCACAGGGCAAAATATGTAGGAAAGCAGATATCAATAGAGACATTAGGAAATCAGGAAAAGAATAAAGTGAGTGATGGGATTAGATATTTTCAACAGGGTTGAGGATGAATATGTGAGCTTAGGATAAAACAAATATGAAGTCAACAATAGGATTGACATTTGATAGCATTAGCGTAGCCCAAGACAGTGTCCAAAATAAGCTCTGTTGCCCCTCATTTGCCTAAATTCCCAGTGGCCTGTACACTCTTCCTGTGTACCAGGAGTGATCAAATAGGCCTGCCCTTAATACTGCTCTGCTTCTCCAATTTGAGTCCTACTGAGTGTCGGGTACAGATTCTTTATGTGAATTGGAAAGATGAGAAAACTCAAGCACCTATTGGATAGCCTCTGAATAGATTTGAAGAACTCATTTGACCCAAAAGATCCCTATTCTCACTTGATGGAATTCAGGAACCTTACAGAGGAAGGCAAAATACTTCATCAACAATGACTGCTCTTTTTGCCATTTTGGATTTTATGCACCCATGGGATCTTTCTTTAGATCCATCAGGTGCTGAGAATCTAAGTCAAAGAATCACACTGGGCCAAGAGGCTGATTCACACACATCTCTTTCCAAATCAATTAAGGAAAGAGCCAAAGGTAAAGCATATTCATTTCCATTTGAAAAATCTTTCCTTCAGGATTCACAAAGGGTTGGCCTGAGACAAAGACCTTCCTGACTCTCAGGGCAACAGAACAATAGGTAAGCAAATGGCCCAAAGCAGGGATTCTCCACTGAGACTTTACTGGTCACACTGATATCTGAGTTTTCTGAGATGCTCGACATTCCATTCATCTATCCAGTACATGGCCATGTCACAGAGCTTGGAGGTAGTACATATCTTGGACACAAAACCATGAGCCTATTCTGGAGATTGGCCATAATTCAGGAAGAAAACAGCAACTTAGGAAGGTAGCAGGTATCGCCCATCAATAAGGCAAGCCACAGTCAATTCATAAATTTGCTGGATGAATGCTGGGAAGCTTTCTATGAGACAGGACACATCCATTGATGCATTCTCTTTTCTAATGTCTACAAGCACGGACACAGTGGGATACACAGACATAGAAACACTTGCATTGTCAAACGACTTACTAGAAACAGTTCACTCCAAACCAAACAAACTGCCTTTTCTACCTATTCTCAGAACATGAGACAAAACCACAAACCCACACCCGCAATGGCACCTCCTTCCCCCAAATAGGTCTGTGACTCTCCGGAGTGTGCTCTGACTGATGGGCCATACTATGATGCTCCGAAATGGCCTGACCTGTCTCAGATCTGATCTTCTTGGCCAACAATGTGAAGTTGTTAGAAGCCAGGAGTGAGCCACTATCTGCTTTCTCAGGAAGAGCCCCTCTTCCGAGCTTTCCTGGCATTTGGCCATCCTCACATCAGTAGGTATCAAGAAATACTGACTCTGTCCTTTGTAAATCCAAAAAAGTGAGACCACTGGGACTAGGACTGGGACTGGCTCTGGGTGCCTGGCTTTCTGTATACCAAGTTCAGAGAGTTCCATTACCAAGGAAGTGAGATGAGATCACTTCCTTTAGGAACTGAATGAGATCACTGCCTTGGCAACCACTTTGTCATAACAATTGCTCCCAACGGTCCCATGAGATGAGGGCTGCCCCTACTTCCTGTGACACTTTCACAAGTTAAAATGGTATATCACCCGTAGGCAAAAGGTAACAGCTCTCCACACAGGCCGGGTTTGGTACATCTTCTCTACATTAAGAAGAGATAGGCTCATTCTGACGCAACCCTTAATCCTGACCAGGTTGTTTGCCATGGAAGATGATTTTTGCTCTCTCAGGTCTTACATAGCTGCCTACATCTTCTCCAGAGATCATTTCTGCATGGAGCTTTGAGGTTCTCAACAGATGGAAGATCCACTGCATTCCTGTATTGTAAGACCAACACTGTCCCTGCTCTTCAGTAAACATAGATGTGAATTGGAGTCATGAGAAAACCCACGAACCTATGGGATAGCCTCTGCAGGGCTTTAAAGAATTCACTTGACCCAAATGATCCCTATTCTCACTTAATGGAGGTCAGGAACCTTACAGACGAAGGCGAGAGACTCTATCCACCATGACAGTTCTTTTGTCCATTTTGGTTTTGGATGCACACATGGGATTTTTCTTTAGACCCATCATGTACTGTGAATCTAAGCCACAGCCTCACATAGGGCCAAGAGGCTGATTCAGACACATCCATTTCCAAAGCAATTAACCGAAGAGGCACAGGTAATGACCATTCAATTCCATTTGAAAACTATTTTCTTCAGGCTTCACAAAGTGTGGCCTAAGGCAAAGACCTTCCTGACATTCAGGGCAACAGATTAGGTAAGCAAAAGGCCCAAAGCAGGGTTTCTCCACTGAGACTTTCTTGGGCATACTGATATCTGAGTTTTCTGAGATACTCACCATTCCCATCAGCTATCCAGTACATGGCCATGTCACAGAGATGGAGGTGGTACATATCTTGGACACAAAATCATGAGCGTATTCTGGAGAGTGTCCAGAATTCAGGAAGAAAACAGGAATTTAGAAAGATGGCAGGAATTGCCCATCCATACGGCAAGCTGCAGTCCATTCATAAATTGCACAGGATGAATGCTTTGAAGCTTTCTCGTAGACAGGGCACATCCATTGATGCATTCTCTTTTCTACTGTCTACAATCACGGACACAGCATGATATATAGACACAGAAACACTCACGTTGTCAAAGGACTTACTAGAAACAGTTCACTCCAAAACAAACAAACCAGCTTTCCTAACTATTCTCAGAACATGAGACAAAACCACAAACTCACACTCACACCCAAAATGGTACCTCTTTCCCCAAAGTAGGTCTGTGTCTATCCGGAGTGTCCTCTGACTTGTGGGCCATACTATGTTCCCCAAAAATGGCGTGTCCTGTCTTCAATCTGGTCTCCTTAGCCAACTCTGTGAAGTTGTCAGGAGCCCGTGGTGAGAAACTACCTGCTTTCTCTGGAAAGGCCAGTCTTCATAGTTTCCAGGCATTTGACTGTCCTCACATCAGTAGGTACCAAGAAAGAGTGACTCTGTCTTGTTAAATCCAAACAAGTGAGCCCACTGGGACATGGAGTGGGTTTGACTCTGTGTGCCTGGTTTCCTGGATCCCAAGATCACAGACTTTCATCACCAATAATGTAAGGTGAGGTCACTTCCTTCAAGAACTGAATGAAGTCACTGCCTTGGAAACCACTTTGTTTTAACAGTTGCTTCCGAGGTTCTCAAAAGATGGAGTCTGCCTCTACTTGCTGTGACTCATTCATAAGTTAGAATGGTATATCAACCATAGGCACCGGGGATCAGCTCTCCACACAGCCATGGTTTGGTCCATCTTCTCTACATTAGGAAGAAAGAGGCTAATTCAGACACATCCCTTCAACCTGACCAGGTTGTCTGCCATGGAAGATGACTTTTGCTCTCTCAAATCTTTCATACCTGCCTACACCTTCTCCAGGGATTATTTCTGCAGGGACTTTTGAGGTTCTCAGCTGGGGGATGATACCCTACCTTCCTGGATTTTAAGACCAACTCTGTCCCTGCTCTTCTGTAAAGTGAGATTGAGGGAACAGTGTATGGTTAGTGTTAATAGCATGTTCGATTTGGGTTAGGAGTCATTCTGCTGGATGAATTATGGTATTGGGAAACTTTGATATTTATAACAATATAAATGTGAAATATATGTTTGAGAACAGAGATCTAGGAAAGATTTGAAGCCCAGAAAGGCATTGGGCCCTTGATTGGTATACTTAGATTGAATCATGTTCTGCACCGAGGTCTCAGATAAATCGATATACAATGGCATAGGACCCTATACCTCGGATGATTGAAAGTAGAAGAGAACATCCAGTCAAAAGGGATAGTCTGTAGGATTAGGAAGATAGTAAGTAGGTTTAGGAAGAAGAGTGAGTCTCGGAGTTGGACCAAAAGTTCTTTAGCAATTGGTTTTCAGTTAGAGGGTGAATGTAAATATCAGCACATGTGAAGAGACAGTCACAATGATGAACTGGGAAAAATATGTAGGAAAGCAGATATCAATAGGGGCATTAGGAAATCAGGAAACGTATAAAGTGAGTGATAGGATTAGATATTTTCAAAAGGCTTGAGGTTAAATATATAATCTTAGGAAGAAACAAATATGTAGTAACCAATAGGATTGACATTTGAGAGCAGTAGGCACCCTGGACATAGATGCTTTTAGTAATCCATGGTCACTTCCCATTTAGGCTTTGGTACAATCATATGTGTGACCTTTGCATTTTGTGTACAGAATACTACTGTGGTAAAATGTATATGTAGATCAGGTGACATGAGTATTTCTTGCACTATAAAGGGGAGTAATATTCTGGAAACTTATAAATTAGTACTGGGGATAAAAATAGGTGTACCTTGTGTTGATGATTATTGAGATGATGCATGAATAGACCATATTGTGAATAAAGTATGTAACTGGATCCAACATTAAATAATGGTTTGAGTTTGCATCTGAAAATATATTGGAAATCTTATATTGATATATATACCATCATTCCAACGAGTTATATATGCAATGGTATTATTAGGGTTACGGTTTATCGTGAAGAGTGAGTTTTGCTTCAAAAATGATTATGGAATCGAAAATAATGTGTTTAGAAAGAAGTCTAGTGAAAAGACCAGTAAAGAAACATGGAGGAATACATGTGTTCTGAAGTAGTAAGTAATTGAAAGTGAACCAAATGCCAAAAAAATTTGTGAAGTTGTGGATGAAAAAATACATCCTATGATGTCCATAAACTGAAGAAATAGTAATGTACCAGTGTTGAGTAAAAATGAACTTCAAATTACACATCATGTCCCATAGCAATCTACTTGCATTAATGTTAAACTGGGTCAGTTACTGTAGAAATATTAGGATTTTTAAGCACCATCCACTGAACTTAGTTTTCAGTAGTAGGAAACCAAAATATATTTCAGGTGTATGAATATTACTGAGAATAATCTTGTGAAAATTTGAATTTAAATGAACATAAATGAATATGAATGAATTTAGGGAGTGTATAATAAGACACATATTTTTCATATTTTTTTTAAAATCTGGAGAATACACACACACACACACACACGCACACACACACACACACACACACACATTAATATTTAGCAATATATATGCCAATCGATATTCATCATGAAATATAATTCATTCACAAATCCAAAAATATTCATTTTACTGAACATGGATTTATGTATAGTGTTTTTCACTAGGAAGCTCACCCATAGGTGGAATTTTCAGTTCCATCATTATTTAGGGAAAGTCATCTCTTCTCACAATTTTTATATTCCAAAGCAGTGATCTTTCAAGAATGTACGTGTGATACCAGGTAGGATATTGTATATGCATAAAAAAATTACATGTGCTGAATAGGATACAGAGAAAGGGAGACAGGAATTTACATATGTGCTAACTTTAAAAAATCATGGAGAAATATTAAAATGAAAAGTTTACTAAATTTAAAACACATACTCTTGATAAAGAGGAAGACAAATACAAATATACACCATGCTTCCTATGAAAGGACTGTACTTCTATTCAGTTAGGTTTTTTATTCTCCATGATATTAGGATTAGTAGTCAGAGTCTAGTAGGGTATGGGTTAGTGTCAGGGATTCAGTATTTCAAATGGAAAATAGGAAAATGAATCTAATGTGTATGCAAACATGTGATACACAAAAATCATCCCTCTCTTATCCAGAACAATGCCTTGACATAACCATCGCTAAAAGTAAGACACAATTAGAGGAGAGGAGTTAGAAAACCTGTGAATACATATGTGGAATAAAAAATGCTCAGGAGTTCACAACACTGGAGGTGGTAAAAGAGTTTACAAAAGTATGGGAGAGGGTAAACACTCCAGAAACATGGAGCTGTGCTGACCTAAAGACTTATTGAGAAACTTCCTCTGAGGTTAGGCACAAGAAATATATGTATGGCAATATGTAAATCAATGGTTCTGCAACTGATGTGATTCTGCAATCTGTATATGGAATAAAAATGGGAGCTCATATCCCACTTGAATCAAAGTGTGAAATATGATATATCAAGAAGTATGTAATGTTTTGAACAACCTACAATGAAAATTAATTAAAAAAAGAAAAAGAAATATATGTAATTGTCAGGAGATTTAGCTTCGTTTATAGTGACACCAAAAATCTGGGTCTGCATCTATGTAACCTGGAGGACATGGTTGTTTATTTTGTAATGAACATGAGGCAGCAGGTGTGAATTCTCCCTTTGTAGGTAAACTGTTGCCACTGGGAGCTAAGTGTCTTCCCGTGTGGTCTGTGAAGCCATTTGGTCATCCTCCACTTTTCAGGGTGTTTCTTACTGCTGCACTGGGAATTTGGTATTTGCTTCACGAAATACAATATGTTCAACTGGGACACAATGCTGGAGGGAGTTCTGTCATGTGTGGTTGGTCAGGGTCGGAAAGAGAATGTACGAACCAGGCTTCTATCCCACATAGCTTTCCCCTTGACTATAGCAACCTGATTCTGAACATTGCCCTGAAACCTCTACATATAACAAGATGCCTTTACATATAAAGGTCTGCTGCCTGCACCATGTCAGTCGCAAGTTTTGGAAGCCAATGGAAGATCCAGGTGGTCCTACCAAAAATATTTATTTACACACCTACAGTCCACTGCTCTACACCCACTACCCAGCAGGCTCCAACTTACTGGCATTTCTGTTCTACACCATTTTCACGAAACTCAGTCAATCAAGGCACTGTTTGTTATACTCATGATCAGCAGCAGGATATCTAAAGGTTATCCAGTGCCACCTGGTCATGGGGATTTCAAAAATTTCATGGTATTAATCTAGTCATTTTTCAAGGATGAAGTTGGAGGCACTGTGTGTTTCATTTAATTCAGGAACCATTAAATGGTGAGGAAGCTCATTTCAATGAAAGCTCTGGAGAACACTCACAGGCAAGCCTTCCCGAAGAGTTGCCAAAAGGACACATGAATCCAGGCCCATTGAGGTATACAATGTGAGGTCCATGTGTGTTTGGACTCTCAACTATGGCTACCAAGTCTTTAAGAATTAAATCATGTGATATCCTGGCTCAGAATCCCTGAGCTCTGTGGAAAGCCATCCTGGGCCTAGATCTCAGTTTCCAAAACCGATTCTCATGCGTGGTCTCCTAAAATCCCAACACTATTCATGGCAATACTTCTCTGAGGTCAGTTCCAGAACTCAGTCTCTAAGGGGAATCACACCAGAGTTCAAGCCCTGGTGGACCCAGTCATCTCTTCCAACTACCACACAAATTACCACAATTAAAACAAGAACCCTCCCATATGGCCCTCATCTTCTTTCATGTAGACACTCATCATAATCTGGCTGGAGGTTTCCATGAGGGGCGCAGACCAAGACAGTGTCCCAAATAAGCTCCTTTGCCCCTCATTTGCCTAAAGTCAAGGTGGCCTGGACACCCATCCTGTGAACCAAAAGTGATCAAATAGGCCTGCCATTAATACTGCTCCAATTTGAGGACTACTGTCTGTGGGGTTTAGATTCTTTATGTGAATTTTAGTCATGAGAAAACCCAAGCACAATGGGCTAGCCTCTGCAGGTTTTGTAGAACTCTTTTGACCCAAAGGATCCCATTCTCACTTGATGGAGGTCAGGAACCTTACAGAGGAAGTCGAGAGACTTCATCCCAATAATTGTTCTTTTGGCGAATTTTCTTTTGGATGCACACATGGTAACTTTCTTTAGATCCATCAGGTGCTGAGAATCTAAGCCACAGCCACACACAGGGCCAAGGGCCTGATTCAGACACATCCCTTTCCAAAGCAATTAAGGAAAGTGCCACAGGTATGCCCATTCATTTCCATTTGAAAACTGTTTTCTTCAGGCTTCACAAAGGGGTGGCCTGAGGCAAAGACCTTCCTGACATTCAGGGCAACAGAACAATAGGTAAGCAAAAGGCCCAAAGCAGGATTTCTCCTCTGAGACTTTCCTGGTCACACTGATATCTGAGTTTTCTGAGATGCTCGCCATCACCTACAGCTATCCAGTACATGGCCATGTCACAGAGCTTGGAGGTGGTACATATCTTGGACACAAAACCATGGGCCTATTCTTGAGATTGGCCGGAATTCAGGACGAAAATAGAAACTTAGGAAGGTAGCAGGTGTTGCTCATCGATAAGGCAAGCTACAGTCCATTCAAAAACGGGGCAATATGAATGCTGAGAAGCTTTCTACTAGACACGACATATCCATTGATGAATTCTCTTTTCTAATGTCTACAACCACGGAAACAGTGGAATAAACAGACATAGAAACACTCGCCCTGTGAAAAGACTTACTAGAAACAGTCCACTTCAAATGAAACAAACCGACTGTCCTACCTATTCTCAGAAAATGAGACAAAACCACAAACCCACAACCACACCCACAAAGGCACCTCCTTCCCCTAAGTAGGTCTGTGAATATCCAGAGTGTCCTCTGACTTGTGGGCCATAATATGTTCCCCCAAAATGGCCTTTCCTGTCTCAGATCTTGTCTCCTTGGCCAACTCTGTGAACTTCTTAGGAGCCAACGGTGAGCAACTACCTGCTTTCTCATGAAAAACCCTGCATCCGAGCTTTCCTGACATTTGGCCTTCGTCACATCTGTAGGTACCAAAAAATACTGACCCTGTCCTTGGTAAATCCAAACAAGTGAGACCACTGGGACTGGGACTTGGATTGGCTCTGTGTGCCTGGCTTCCTGGATCCCACGTTCAGAGAGTTCCATCACCAAGAAAGTGAGGTCAGGTCACTTCCTTCCTGAACTGAATGAGGGCACTGTCTTGGCAGCCACTTTGTCCTAACTGTTGCTTCCAAGGGTCCCAAGAGATTGAGGCTGCCCCTACTTCCTGTGACATTTTCACAAGTTAGAATGGTATATCAACCAAAGGCACCCAGGAATAGATCTCCACACAGGCCTGGTTTGGTCCATGATCTCTACATTAAAAAAAATCTGATTCAGACACAACCTTTTATCCTGACCGGGTTGTTTGCCATGGAAGATGACTTTTGGTCTCTCAGGTCTTTTATTGCTTCGTACATCTTCTCCAGGGATCATTTCTGCATGGACCTTTGAGGTTCTAGCAGGTGGAAGTTTTTCTACATTTCTGTATTGTAATATCAACTCCTTCCCTGCTCTTCTGTAAAGTTAGATTGAGGGAACAGTGTCCGGTTATGGTTAAAAACATGCTCGATTTGGGTTAGAAATCATTTTGCTGGATGAATGATCGTATTGAGAACTTGCTATGTGTAGAAGAATATATAGGTGAAATATATGTATGAAAAAAGAAATCTAAGTCTGATTTGAAGCCCAGAAGGGCATTGGGCCCTTGATAGGGATACGTGGTGTTGAATTACGTTCTGCAGAGTTGTCTCAGATAAATCGATATACAATGGCATAGCACCTTGTACGTTGCATGAATTAATGTAGAAGGAACATCAAGTCAAAAAGGCATAGTCGGTAGTGAAAGGTTAATAAAATTAATAAAATAGGTACTTGTCACTTCCTGTTTTTCTGTATGCTTAACAAAACACTTTTGAAATCTTGAGAAATGTTTGCTAATCTTGTTCTAGAATGTACTGTTCCCAACAGCCGAACTGCAGAATGTACTCCCTCACTCGGTGTCATGCAAACTGCCCACTCGCCCTTACCCATCACTAAACTTCCCTCTCTTCCCTCTCCAAGGAAAGTATATAAGCTCTGCTTAAGCTGTTCTCAGAGGTCTCTGCTCTATTTAATTTAGCTCTGAGCTCCAGCATGCTGGACCACAAATAAACCCTTTGCTGTTGCATGAGACAGTCTCTTGATAGTATCTTCCTCTGACACTCGCCTGACCTTTACATATTGAGGTTCCACCGAGTTCCAGCAGTGGCGGAGGAGAGACCCCAACAGGCTCCTCTTGGAGCAAGTAAGGCGCCTCTTTTCGGTTTCAGGTTTCTTGTTAGGGCTTGGCAAAATTGCTGGCGATGAAGAGCCTGGGCTCTCTCCGACGGTGGCTGAGAGACGTGTCACAGAGACAAAGGGCACCTCTCTGGAGGACCCCGCAGAGAACTCGGGAAATCAAGGAACAATAGTCTTCTCGACTCAGTGATATTTTCTTTTAGATTCGTTGTTGCCATACCATTGGGTTTTGCCGGCTACTCATTCCTGGTCTCAGTGTTGGACGTTCATTGCCTGTCTTTATGGTCTTGTCTTATCTGTGTCGTGTGTCCTTGCTTTTACTGTTTGTGGAACTTTCATTATGGAACAGAGCACGTCAATGCCTCTGTCCCTGACCCTTGATCACTGGACCAAAGTCCGCTTAAGGGCTCAGAATCTTTCTTTTTTTAGTAAAACGCTGGACCTGGCAGAATCTCTGTGCCTCAGAATGGCCCATCTTTGGAGTCGTATGGCCCCTAGAAGGATCTTTCTACTTCCCACTAATTTAAAAAGTCAGAGGTATTGTCTTTCAGCCAGCGCCACATAGCCATCCGGATCAACAGCCATATATCTTAACTTGGCAGGACCTCTGCAAATCTCCTCCTCCATGGGTGAAGCCTTTCCTTGCCCCTACCTCTGCTCCTACTCCTTCCCCCATGATCTCTCAAACCCTCTCAACCTCCTCCTCCTCCACCCTCTGTTCTCCCTGAGTCACAGATTTGACTCTACTGGACTCTTCTCCCCCTCCTTATCCCCTGCCCTCGTCCCCTAACACACAACACACTCTAAGTGATTCCGCTGCTGCTGACTAAGCCTCTCTACCATTGGGGGAAGCTAAGCCGGTAATAGCATCTGACAATGGACCGATGTTCATGGCCCAGGTAAGTCAGGGGTTAGCCAGGAACCTGGGGATTAATTGGAAGTTAAATTGTGCTTATAGACCACAGAGTTCAAGACAAGTAGAAAGAATGAATAGAACCATTAAAGAGACCTTAACGAAATTAAGCTTAGAGACCAGCATAGGATTGGACTATGCTCCTGCCTTATGCAATGTTTCATGCAAGAAAAAATCCCTTTGTTTCTTTGAGTAACCTTACCACGTGTGAAATTCTTTATGGTGGCCCTCCTCCAGTAGGGGACCTAAGCCCAACTGTAAGACCTAAAGATCCTTTCCACACCCCCTTGCTTGACAGACTTAAATATCTTGAAAGAACTCAGTAATACCTGTGAAAACAGCTGGCCACTGCCTACCCAACTGGGAACCAGGGGATTCCACATCCATATCAGTAAGAGATTTCATCTATGTAAGATGATATCAGGTGTCATCCCTGGTACCCCGCTGAAAAGGACCATACCAGGTGCTATTATAACACCTACAGTGGTAAACGTAAACAGAATCACTTCCAGGATCCATGCCTCTCATCTCAAGCCTGCTCCCTGTACAGAATCTTTCTGGAAACTGAAAAAGACTGGTAACAGTTTCAAATTGTGTATTCGCAATGTGAATAAGGTTATATACTCTCCCCTTGGCTACAAGTAGTCCTAACCCTCATCAGCCCATTAAGCAGTGATGGCTGATCACAAATCCTACTGGAAAAGAAGTATGGTCTATCTCGCATACAGCCCCCTTAGGGACCTGGTGGCCATCTCTCCACCCAGACATTTGTTAGCTGGCTATAGGTATTTCCTATTGTGATATCACTGATGAAGAGGATCCCACTAAAATACCATTAAATCCCTTCTGTACCATAGATAATGGAAACAAACATTATGGATGTAGGGACACGCAAGCCAGATGCAGGTTGGCTAGTCTAGATTACTAAGTTTGCCTGGCAGACTATCAAAGCCACAAAGAGTAACGGCTGTGTGGGGGAAAAGCCGACTTTTTCTGTATGTCATGGGAATGTGTGCATACAGGGGCTGCCTGATGGAACCCCAATTCTTCATCAAATTCAGTACACAGCATTGGCCACATTACCAATTAGACAACCAAAAACTATGGCACCCAGAGGGGTCTCTAGAACCTCAAATTTTGCATGACCTTTTTGACTTCTGCAAGTGCTCAAAAGAGTGAAAGGAAATTCCCCTATGTGGAAGCCTATTCCCTCCTTCACTCACATCCTGAACTATGCTTCTCCAATTGATCATTATCCTCAGCCTTCTGCTCCAGACCCTCTGCTGTCACTCCCATCTCAGCAACTTGATTTCTCCCCTCCAATAACTAGATCAGAAACCCAAAGCTCCACCAGTTCTCTGACCATAGCCCCCTTGCTGAGGTAGCAGGTACATAGGTACCGCTCCACCGACTCATTCCTCTCATCTCCTGTCAGTGCCCTCACCGGGTCCCACCAGGTCCTCTTACCAGCTAACCCAATGCTCAAACGAGCTGAGGAGAGCCCTGAGACCCTTATCCAAGATGTAATATAATTGGCCTTTAAAGTTGCTTTGTCATCACTGAAAACAGGTTACTAAAATTTAAAGTCCCTCACAGGATTTTGGGATCCTCACTCCCGTCTTTCACTCTGCTCTACCTGATCTACTGCTCAAGTTTGCTGCTAGGAAATTCCAAATACCCTTTCGCATTATTCTTTTACATCTCTCTTTTCCCTCATTCTCAGATCCTCGGAGGTGCTCTCAGCCCCAACTTCCCCGTCTTTCCCCCTCTGTACCAGGTCCACAGAAAAGTCTTAAATGACCTTCTTCAGAAGACTTCACCATGGCTGAGTTTTGAACTTTCAGCCAAAGAGTCCCAATAAAGACTTTAATGTAGATAAACATTCTCTTTTGTATTGCCCTGTTCTACTTGGCCACTGGCTAAAAATCTCAGTACTTCTAAGCTAGACAACCTCTAACTAGTTTTTCACAAAATATGTGAACAAGTCCTCTGGCCTTCAGCTGGGGCTTCACAGAGATGGCTACATTTCTAAGATAAAGAAATTACCAACCGGGCTCCATGGTAACAGCTGGCAGGGGGAAAATAAGAAAGGGAAGAAAAAGCTCTCCTCCTCCCAGGTGTCCTTGAAAAGTTAACTTGCCCAGAACAGAAGGAAAAACAGAAACAAATACTGCTTTTTTAAACTTCTGAAGACTGTGAACTTCTGAGCCCCATGCCTTATATGTTGGGTACAAATTTCTGAAACTACCTAAACTTGAGTTTCAGGGGATTAATTGATTACAATAGAAGCAATGCCCTCTGAATCCGGTTGCAACCAAATAGGACTGTTTCCCTCTCTTGAGTGCTATCTTAGGTGCCTTGCTTTTTCAGTGCCTACAACAGCATAATTCTATATACTTAAACATCGTTTATGTTTTCATGAAATGATCAAGATATGTGATAATTTGTGTAATGGTGCAGATGTTTCCCAGAGTGCTCTATCATGACGCAGGTTCATTTGAGGATCAAATAGGGGGGGGCATACAACCGGTTCCACTGGGAACATATATCCCTCACTTTAGCCATCCTATTAGGAATAGGAGTTGCTGCACGGGTGGGCAGAGGAACTAGTGGCATTGTCCATGGGACACAAAAGATGACCCAATTAGAAGCAGCAATAGAGCAAAAGTAAGATATTAGAAACCTCCTTCAGGGCTTTGCATGAAACTTTAACCTCTCTCTCTGAAGTTGTTTTACAGAACAGTTGAGGGTTGGACCTCCTCTTCATTAGAGAAGGGGGCCTTTGTGCTGCATTGAGGGAAGAATGTTGTTTTTATGCTGACTATACTGGAGTTGTAATAAAATCTATGAGTAAATTTAAAAGACACCTTGAAGAGCATCAACAAGTGAGAGAGGCCCAAAAAGGGTGGCTTGAGTCTTGGTTCACACAGTCCCCCTGGTTAACTACGTTTTTATCAACCCTGGCCGGTCCAATAAGAATCCTCATATTATTGCTAACTATAATACCCTGTTTGCTCAACCGTGTAATGTCTTTTCTCCAGGCTCAAATTGGACGAGTTAAACTTATGGTAATACCCCACTAGCAGACATTGAATGTGACACCCTCCAATGATCATTTTTATGATTAAAATTAGCCAGAAGAAGAAGTGGGGAATGAAATATTAATAAAATAGGTACTTGTCACATCTTGTTTTTCTGTATGCTTAACAGAACACTGTTGAAATCTTGAGAAATGTTTGCAAATCTTGTTCCCAGAATGTTCTATCCCCAGCTGCCAAATTGCAGAATGTACTCCCTCTCCCAGTTGCATGCAAACCGCCCACTCGCCCTGACCCATCAATACAATTTCCTCCCTTCCCTCTCCAGGGAAAGTATATAAGCTCTACTTCAGCTATTCTCAGGGCTATCTGCTCTATTCAGGTGAGCTCTGAACCCCAGCCTGCTGGACACCCAATAAACCGTTTGATGTTGCATGAGATAGTCTGTTGGTAGTCTCCTCCTCTGAAGCTCGCACCACATTTACTTGGATGATTGAATGTAGAAGAGAACATCCAGTCAAAAAGGGATAGTCTGTAGCATTACGAAGATAGTCAATAAGTTAAGGAAGAAGGGTGAGTATAAGATTTGGAACAAAAGTTTCTTAGCAATAGGATTTCGATTAGAGAGTGAATGTAAATGTCAGCACAGGTGAAGAGTCAGTCACAATGATGAACTGGGGAAAATATGTAGGAAAGCATATATCAATATAGACATTACAAAATCAGGCAGAGTATAAAGTGAGTGATAGGATTAGACATTTTGAACAGGGTTGAATTTAAATATATAATCTTAGGAAGAAACAAATATGTAGTCACAAATAGGATTGACATTTGAGAGCACTGGCCAAATTTCAGGTGGATGAATATTTCTGAGAATAATCTTGTGAATAGTTGATTATAAATCCACATACATGAACATGAATGAATTTAGGGAGTGAATATAAGACACATATATTTCATATTTTGAAAAATATGGAGAGTGTATATATATATATATATATATATATATATATATATATATACACATATATATATACATATACATAAAACACACACACAGACAAAAAAGTAGCAATATATATGTCAATCAAAATTCATTATAAAATATATACCATCCACAGATCTAAAAATATTCATTTTACTGAACATGGATTTATGTATAATGCTGTTCAACTAGCAAGCTCACCCATAGGTTGAATATTCAGTTCCAACAGGGTTTAGTAGGAGTGATCTCTTCTAACAATTTGTATCTGCCAAGTCAGCCACCTCACAAGAATGTACGTGTGGTACCAGATAGGAATCTATATGTGCATATAAGAATACAGAGAAAGGGAGACAGGAATTCACATATTTGTTAACCTTAAAAATACTAGGACAACTATTTCAACAAACAATTGACTAGATTTATAACTCCAACTCTGTATCATGCAAAAGGCAAGTCCATCTATACACCATGCCTACTCTGAACTGCTTGTATTTCTATTCTTTATGGGTTATTTTTCTCCATCATATTAGGATTAGTAGTCAGAGTCTGGTAGGGTATGGGTTAGAGTCAGGTATTCAGTATTTTGAATTGAAAATAGGACACTGAATCCAATGTGTATGCAAATATATGCTACGGAAAAATCTTCCCACTCTCCTCCAGGACAATGCCTTCACATTACCTTCGCCCCAAGTAAGACACAATTAGAGGAGAAGAGTTAGAAAATCTGTGAATACATATCTAGAATGGAAAATGCTCCAGATTTCACATCTTTGGAGGTGGTAGAGGAGTTTCCAAAAGTAAGAGACAGGGTAAACACTCCACAAACATGGAGCTCTGCTGGCCAAAAGACTTTTTGAGAATCTGCCTCTGAGGTTGGGCACTTGAAATATATGTTGTTGTCAGGAGCTTTAGCTTTATTTGTAGTGAAACCATCAAAGCTGGATCTGCATCTATGTGACCTGGAGGAAATGGTTACTTATTTTAAAATAAAAATGAGGCAGCAGTGATGAATTCTCTTTTTGTAGGTAAACTTTGGCCACTGAGGGCTAAGGGTCTTCCCGTGTGGACTGTGAAACCAATGGTCATCCTCCAATTTTCGTGGTGTTTCTTGCTGCTGCACTGGGAGTTTGGTATTTGCTTCATGAAATACAACGAGTTCAAATGGGACACAGTGCTGAAGGGAGTTCTGTCAGGTGTGGTTGGCAGGGTCTCCAGGAGAATGCACCAACCAGGGTTCTATCTCAAGTAGCTTGCCCCCTTGACAATTACAACATGATACTGAACATTGCTCTGAAACCTCTCCATATAAAAATATGCCTTTACATATATGGGTGTGATGGATGCACCATGTCAGTCACAGCCATTTGGAAGCCAATGGAAGATCCACATGGCCCCACCACAGATGTTTTATCACACATTTGCATAACACAGCTCTAGGCCCACTACTTACCAGGCCCCAACTTACTGGCATCTCTGTTCTACACCATTTTCATGAAACCCAGTCAATCAAGGCCCTGTCTGTTATACTCATGATCATCAACAGGACATCAAAGGTCCTCCAGTGCCAGCTGGTCATCGGAATTTCTAAAATTTCATGGTAATTATCTAGCATTTTTTCACAGATGCATTTGGAGGCAATGTTGGTTTCAATTCATTCAGGAACCATTAAATGGTGAGGAAGCTAATTTCAGGGAAATCTCTGGAGCACTCTCACAGGCAAGTCTACCCAAAGAGTGGCCAAAAAGTCACATGAAGCCAGGCCCATTGAGGTCTACAAAGCGAGGTCCAAGTGTGTTTTGAATCTCAATTATGCGTGCCAAGTCTTTCAGAATAAAATCATGTAATATCCTGGCTGTGATTCCCAGTGTTCTGTGGAAAGCCACTCTGGGCCTTGATCCCAGGTTCCCAATGGCAACTCTCATTCCTGGCCTCCTAAAATCCCCACACAATTCATGTCAATACTTCTCTGAGGTCAGTTCCAGAACTCAGTCTCTAAGATGAATCACAGCAGAATTCATGCCCAGGTGGACCCAGTCATCTCTTCCAACTGCCACACAAATGACCACAATTATAACCAAAACACTCCTACATGGCCCTCATCTTCTACCATAAAGATACTCATCATAACATCTGGATGGAGGTTTTCATGAGAGGCACATCCCAAGACAGTGTCCAAAATAAGCTCCCTTGCCCCTCATTTGCCGAATGACAGGGTGGCTTGGACACCCTTCCTGTGAACCAGGAGTGATCAAATAGGCCTGCCCTTAATACTGCTTCGCTTCTCCAATTTGAGCCTCTCTGACTGTGGGGTCTAGATTCTTTTTGTGAATTGGAGTCATGAGAAAAGCCAAGCACCTCTGCAAAGATTTGAAGAACTCATTTCACCCAAAGGATCCCTATTCTGACATGATGGATTTCAGAAACCTAACAAAGGAAGGCAATATACTTCATGCACATTGATTGAACGTTTTTCCATTTTGGTTTAGATGCACATATGGGATCTTTCTTTACATCCATCAGGTGCTGAGAATCTAAGTCACAGCCTAAAACAGGGCAAAGGGCCTGAATCAGACACATCATTTTCCAATGAAATTAAGCAAAGAGCCAGAGGTGATGCACATTCATTTCCATTTGAAAACTGTTTTCTTCAGGCTTAACAAAGGGGTTGCATGAGACATAGACCTTTCTGATATTCAGGGCAACAGAACAATAGGTAAGCAAAAGGCCCAAAGCAGGGTATCTCCACTGAGACTTTCCTGGTCACACTGATATCTGAGTTTTCTGAGATGCGGGCCATTCCATTCAGGTATCCAGTACATGGCCATGTCAAAGACCTTGGATTTGGTACGTATCTTGGACACATAACCATGAGCCTATTCTAGAGAGTGGCCAGAATTCAGGAAGAAAACAGGGACTTAGGAAGGTATTAGGTGTTGCCCGTGCATAAGGCAAGCCACACTCCATTCATAAATTGGGCAGGATGAATGCTGGGAAGCTTTATACTAGACATGACACATCCATTGCTGCATTCTCTTTTCTCATGTCTACTACCACAGGCACAGTGGGATACACAGACATGGAAACACTCACCTCGTCAAACGACTTACCAGAAACAGTTCACTCCAAAACAAACAAACCGCCATTCCTACCTATTTTCAGAACATGAGACAAACCACAAACCCACACCCACTCTCAAAAAGGCACCTCCTTCCCCAAGTAGCTGTGTGACTAACCAGAGTGTCCTCTGACTGGTGGCCATACTCTGTACTTCTGAAATGGCCTGTCCTCTCTCAGATCTGTTTTCCTTGGCGAACTCTGTAAAGTTGTAAGGAAAAAATGGAGAGCTACTACCTGCTTTCTCAGGAAAGTTCCCTCTTCAGAGCTCTCCAGGCATTTGGTAATCCTCACTTCAGTAGGAACCAAGAATGACTGACTTTATCCTTGTTAAATCCAAACAAGTGAGCCCACTGGGACTTTGACTGAAACTGCCTCTGGGTGCCTGGCTCCTTGGATACAAAGTTCAGAGAGTTCCATGACCAAGGAAATGAGGTATGTCACATTCTTTGGAACTGAATGAGGTCACTGCCTTGGCAAAGGTATATCTTATGATGTGCAAAAACTGAAGAAATAATAATGTACCAGTGTCGAATACAAATGAATGACAAATTACATATCATGTCCCATAGGATTCTACTTGCATTGATGTTAGACTGCGTCAGTTACTGTAGAATAATTAGGATTTGTATGCACCATTCACTGAAGTTAGTTTTCAGTACTAGGAAACAAATATGTATTTCAGGTGGATGAATATTTCTGATTATAATCTTGTGAAAAGTGGATTATAAATCCACATACATGAACATGAATGAATTTAGAGAGTGTATATTAGACACATATATTTCATATTTTGAAAAATTTGGAGAGTATATCTATATCTATATCTACATCTAGACACACACACACACACACACACACACACACACACACACAACACTCACAGACATTAAAAAGTACCAATATAAATGCCAATCGAAATTCATCAGTAAATATATATCATCCACAAATGCAAAAATATTTATTTTACTGAACATGAGTTAATGTATAATGTTGTTCTACTAGGACGCTCTCCTATAGGTTGAATTTTCATTTCCAACAGCATTAAGGAGGAGTGAACACTTCTCACAATTTGTATCTGCCAAGACAGCCACCTCACAAAAATGTACGTGTGATACCTGGTAGGATTCTATATATGCATATAAATATACATGTGTGAATAGGCTACAGAAAAGGGAAACAAGAATTCACATATTTGTTAAGTTTAAAAACACATGGAGAATATTTCAATTAAAATTTGACTAGATTTATAACTCCTACCTTATATAATGCATATGTCAAGTCCAACTATACAACATGTCTCCTCTGAAGTGCTTGTATTTCCATTGTGTTGGGTTAATTTTCTCCATTATATTAGGATGAATAGTCTGAGACTACTAGGTATGGGTTAGTGTCAGGGATACAGTATTTCGAATGGAAAATTGGAAAATGAATCCAATGTGTATGTAAATATATGCTGCACAAATATCCTCCCGCTCTCATCCAGAACAATGCCTTGTCATTACCTTCACCCCAAGTAAGACACAATTAGAGGAGAAGAGTTACAAAATCAGTGAATACATATCTGGAATGGAAAATGCTCAGGAGTTCACAACCTTGGAGGTGGTAGAGGACTTTCCAAAACTAAGGGACAGGGTAAACACTCCACAAACATGGAGCTCTGCTGGCCTAAAAACTTTTTGAGAAACTGCCTCTGAGCTTCCACACTTGAAATATATGTTGTTTTCAGGAGATTTGGATTCCTCTGTAGTGAGACCATCAAAGCTGGGTCTGCATCTATGTGACCTGGAGGACATGGTTTCTTATTTTCCAATGAACAAGATGAAGCAGTGCTGAATCCTCTCTTTGTAGGTAAACTGAGGCCACTGGGGACTAAGTGTCTCCCCGTGTGGACTGTGATGCCATTTGGTCCTCCTCCAATTTGTGGTGTTTTTGCTGCTGCACTGTGATTTTGGTATTTGTTTCATGAAATACTAGGAGCTAAACTGGGACACAGTGCTGGAGGAGGTTCTGTCACGTGTGGTGGGTCAGGGTCTGCAAGAGAATGCACCAACTAGGCTCCTTACTCTCACACCTTGCCCCATTGCCCCCTTGTCCATATCAACCTGATTCTTAATTTTCCTCTGAAAACTCTCCATATAAAAAGATGCCTTTACATATAAGGGTCTGCTAGCTGCACCTTGTAAGTTACAAGCCATTTGGAATTCAATGGTAGATCCACATGGCCCTACCACGTATGTTTTATCAAACACCTCCCCACCACTGCTCTAGACCCACTACTCAGCAGGCTCCAACTTACTGGCATCTCTGTTCTACACCATTTTCATGAAACTCAGTAAATCAAGGCACTGTCTGGTATACTCATGATGAGCAACAGGACATCCAATATTTCTCCAGTGCCACCTGGTCATAGGAATTTCAAAAATTTCATGGTATTTATCTAGCCATTTTTCAAGCATGAAGTTGGAGGCACTGTGGGTTTCAGTTCATTCAGCAAACATTAAATGGTGAGGAAGCTCATTTCAATGAAATCTCTGGAGCACTCTCACAGGCACAGCTTCCCAAAGAGTGGACAAAAGGTCACATTAGGCCAGGCCCATTGAGGTCTACAATGTGAGGTCCATGTGTGTTTTGACTCTCAACTATGGCTGCCATTTCTTTAAGACTAAAATCATGTGATATCCTTGCTGAGATTCCCAGGCCTCTGTGGAAATCCACCCGGGGCCTAGGTCTCAGTTTCCAAGAGGGACTTTCATGCGTGGCCTCTTAAAATCCCAACAAAATTCATGGCAATGCTTCTCTGAGTTCAGTTCCAAAACCCAGTCTCTAAGGGGAATCACACCAGAGTTCAAGAACACGTGGACCCAGTCATTTTTCCAATGCAACACAAATGACCAAAATTAAAACCAAAACACTCCCACATGGCCTTCATCTTATTCCATATAGTCAATCATCTTAACCTCTGGCTGGAGGATTCCATGAGGGGCGCAGCCCAAGACACTGTCCAAAATCAGCTCGTTTGCCCCTCATTTGCCTAAAGTCAGGGTAGCCTGGACACCGTTTCTGTGAACCAGGAGTGAACAAATAAGCCTGCCGTTAATACTTCTTTGTTTCTCCAATTTGAGGCCTACTGATTTTAGGTATCGATTCTTTAGGTGATTTAGAGTCATGCAAAACACAAGCACCTCTGCAGGGCTTTGAAGAACTCATTTGACCCAAAGAATCCCTATTGTCATTTGATGGAGTGCAGGAACCTAACAGAGGAAGGCAAGAGACTTCATCCACAATGAATGATATTTTTTGCCATTTTGGTTTTGGAAGCTCACATGGGATCATTCTTAAGATCCATCAGGTGCTGAGAATCTAAGTCACAGCCACACACAGGTCCAAGAGGCTGATAAAGAGCCACAGGTGAGGCGCATTCATTTCCATTTGTAAACTGTTTTCTTCAGGCTTCACAAAGGGGTGGCCTGAGGCAAAGACCTTCCTGACATTCAGTGCAACACAACAATAAGTAACCAAAAGGCCCAAAGCAGGGTTTCTGCACTGAGACTTTCCTGGTCACACTGATATCTGAGTTTTCTGAGATGCTCGCCATTCTCTTCAGCTATCCAGTACATGGCCATGTCACAGAGCTTGGAGGTAGTACATATTTTGTACACAAATCCATGAGCCTATTCTGGAGAGTGGCCAGAATTCAGGAAGCAAACAACAACTTAGAAAGATAGCAGGTGTTGCACATTGATAAGACAAGCTGCAGTCCATTCATATATTGGGCAGGATGAATTATGGGAAGATTTGTACTAGATAGGACACATCCATTAATGCATTCTCTTTTCTAATGTCTACAACAACGGACACAGTGGGATACACAGAAAGAGAAACACTCGCCATGTCAAATGACTTACTAGAAACTGTCCACTCCAAACCAAACAAACCGCCTTTCCAATCTATTCTCAGAACATGAGACAAAACAACAAACCCACACCCACTCCCACAAAGGCACCTCCTTCCCCCAAGTAGGTCTGTGACTATCCGGAGTGTCCTCTGACTGGTGGGCCATACTATGTTTCCCCGAAATGGCCTGTCTTCTCTCAGATCTTGTTTCCTTGACCAACTCTGTGAAGATGTCAGGAAAAAGTGGTTAGCCACTACCAGTTTTCTCAGGAAACGTCCTTCTTCAGAGCTCTCCTGGCATTTGGCCATCCTCACATCATTAGGTACCAAGAAAACTGACTCTGTCCTTGGTAAATCCAAACAAGTGAGCCCACTGGGACTGGGTCTGGGACTGCCTCTGGGTGCCTGGCTTCTTGGATACCAAGTTCAGAGAGTTCCATCACCAAGGAAATGAGGTATGTCACATTCTTTGGAACTGAATGAGGTCACTGCCTTGGCAACCACTTTGTCCTAACAGTTGCTTCCAAGGGTAACATAAGATGGAGGTTGCCCCTACTTCCTGTGACACTTTCATAAGGTAGAATGTATATCACCATTGGCACCCGGGAACAGCTCTCCACTCAGCCCTGGTTTGGTCCATCTTCTGTACAATAAGAAGAGAGAGAGGCAGATTCAGACACATCCCTTCATCCTGACCAGGTTGTTTGCCATGGAAGATGAATTTTGCTCTCTCAGGTGCTTCATACCTGCCTACAACTTCTCCAGGTACCATTTGTGCATGGACATTTGAGGTTCTCATCAGGTGGAAGGTCCCCAACTTTCCTGTATTGTAAGAACCACTCTGTCTCTGCTCTTCTGTAAAATGATTGAGGGAACAGTGTATACTTGGGGTTAAAAACAGGTTTGATTTGGATTACGAGTGATTCTGTGTGATGAATAATGGTATTGGGAACCTGCAATATTTACAAGAATATAGAGGTGAAATATAAGTAGGAAAACAGAAATCTAGGTATGATTTGAAGCCCAGAAGGGTTTTGCCCTTGATTGGGATACTTAGCTTTGAATGATGTTCTTCAAAGATGCCTCAGATAATTCCATATACAATGGCATAGGACCTTGTACATTGGATGATTGAATTTAGAAGAGAACATCCAGTCAAAAAGGGATATTCAGTAGGATTAGGAAGATAGTCCGTAGGTTTAGGAAGAAGAGTGAGTATAGGATTTGGACCAAAAGTTCTTTAGCAATAGACTTTCGGTTGTTGAGTGAATGTAAATGTCAGCACATATGAAGAGTCAGTCACTATGTTGAACTGGGGAAAATATGTAGAAAAGCAGATATCAATAGAAACATTACGAAATCAGGCAAAGTATAAAGTGATTGATAGAATTAGACATTTTCAACAGGGTTGAGTTTGAATATATAAATTAGGAAAAAAACAAATATGTAGTCACCAATAGGATTGACAATTGACAGCATTAGGCAACCTGGACATGGATGTTTTTAGAAATCCATGTTCACTTTCCATTTAGGCTTTGGTACAATCATAAGTGTGACCTTTCCATTTTTTGTCCAGAATATTACTGTGATAATGAGGTGACATGAGTATTTCTTTCACCATTTCTGGGAGCAATATATTGAAGATGTAAAATGAGAATCGGGGGTACAAAGAGGTGTACCCTGTTTCTAGGAACATAGAGAAAAAGCATGAATAGACCATACTGTGAATAAATAATATAACTTTTTTGAACTTTAAATAATGAATTGAACTGATATCTGAAAAATAAAATTAAATCGTATATTGATATACAATCATTCATTCCAACCAGGTATATATGTAATGGAAATATTAGTGTTTTGGTTTATCATGAAGAGTGTGTGAGTTTTGCTTCAAAATGATTATGGAAATTCAAAATAATTTGTTTGGAAAGAAGTCTCATGAAAGGACCAGTCAAGAAACCCTGACAATACATGTGTTCTGAAGCAAGAAGTGGTGAAAGTTGAAACAAATGCTTATTAATTTGTGAACTTGTGGATGAAATGTATATCCTGTGATGTGCAAAAACTGAAGAAACAATAATGTACCAGTGTCGAATACAAATGAATGACAAATTACATATCATGTCCCATAGGAGTCTACTTGCATTGATGTTAGACTGGGTCAGTTACTGTAGAATAATTAGGATTTGTATGCACCATTCACTGAAGTTAGTTTTCAGTACTAGGAAACAAATATGTATTTCAGGTGGATAAATATTTCTGATTATAATCTTGTGAAAAGTGGATTATAAATCCACATACATGAACATGAATGAATTTAGAGAGTGTATATTAGACACATATATTTCATATTTTGAAAAATTTGGAGAGTATATCTATATCTATATCTGTATATACACACACACACACACAAAACACTCACAGACATTAAAAAGTACCAATATAAATGCCAATCGAAATTCATCAGTAAATATGTATCATCCACAAATGCAAAAATATTTATTTAACTGAACATGAGTTAATGTATAATGTTGTTCTACTAGGACGCTCTCCTATAGGTTGAATTTTCATTTCCAACAGCATTTAGGAGGAGTGAACTCTTCTCACAATTTGTATCTGCCAAGACAGCCATCTCACAAAAATGTACGTGTGATACCTGGTAGGATTCTATATATGCATATAAATATACATGTGTGAATAGGCTACAGAAAAGGGAAACAAGAATTCACATATTTGTTAAGTTTAAAAACACATGGAGAATATTTCAATTAAAATTTGACTAGATTTATAACTCCTACCGTATATAATGCAAATGTCAAGTCCAACTATACAACATGTCTCCTCTGAAGTGCTTGTATTTCCATTGTGTTGGGTTAATTTTCTCCATTATATTAAGATGAATAGTCTGAGACTACTAGGTATGGGTTAGTGTAAGGGATTCAGTATTTCGAATGGAAAATTGGAAAATGAATCCAATGTGTATGTAAATATATGCTGCACAAATATCCTCCCGCTCTCATCCAGAACAATGCCTTGACATTACCTTCACCCCAAGTAAGACACAATTAGAGGAGAAGAGTTACAAAATCAGTGAATACATATCTGGAATGGAAAATGCTCAGGAGTTCACAACCTTGGAGGTGGTAGAGGAGTTTCCAAAACTAAGGGACAGGGTAAACACTCCACAAACATGGAGCTCTGCTGGCCTAAAAACTTTTTGAGAAACTGCCTCTGAGCTTCCACACTTGAAATATATGTTGTTTTCAGGAGATTTGGCTTCCTCTGTAGTGAGACCATCAAAGCTGGGTCTGCATCTATGTGACCTGGAGGACATGGTTTCTTATTTTCCAATGAACAAGATGAAGCAGTGCTGAATCCTCTCTTTGTAGGTAAACTGAGGCCACTGGGGACTAAGTGTCTCCCCGTGTGGACTGTGAAGCCATTTGGTCCTCTTCCACTTTTTGTGGTGTTTTTGCTGCTGCACTGTGAGTTTGGTATTTGTTTCACGAAATACTAGGAGCTAAACTGGGACACAGTGCTGGAGGGAGTTCTGTCACGTGTGGTGGGTCAGGGTCTGCAAGAGAATGCACCAACTAGGCTCCTATCTCTCACAGCTTGCCCCATTGCCCCCTTGTCCATATCAACCTGATTCTTAATTTTCCTCTGAAAACTCTCCATATAACAAGATGCCTTTACATATAAGGGTCTGTTGGCTGCACCATGTCAGTTACAAGCCATTTGGAATCCAATGGTAGATCCACATGGCCCTACCACGGATGTTTTACCAAACACCTCCCCACCACTGCTCTAGACCCACTACTCAGCAGGCTCCAAATTTCTGGCATCTCTGTTCTACACCAATTTCATGAAACTCAGTAAATCAAGGCACTGTCTGGTATACTCATGATCAGCAACAGGACATCCAATGTTTCTCCTGTGCCACCTTGTCATAGGAATTTCAAAACTTTCATGGTATTTATCTAGCCATTTTTCAACCATGAAGTTGGAGGCACTGTGGGTTTCAGTTCATTCAGCAAACATTAAATGGTGAGGAAGCTCATTTCAATGAAATCTCTGGAGAACTCTCACAGGCACGGCTTCCCAAAGAGTGGACAAAAGGTCACATTAGGCCAGGCCCATTGAGGTCTACAATGTGAGGTCCATGTGTGTTTTGACTCTCAACTATGGCTGCCATTTCTTTAAGACTAAAATCATGTGATATCCTTGCTGAGATTCCCAGGCCTCTGTGGAAATCCACCCGGGGCCTAGGTCTCAGTTTCCAAGAGCGACTTTCATGCGTGGCCTCTTAAAATCCCAACAAAATTCATGGCAATGCTTCTCTGAGTTCAGTTCCAAAACCCAGTCTCTAAGGGGAATCACACCAGAGTTCAAGCTCACGTGGACCCAGTCATTTTTTCCAATGCAACACAAATGACCAAAATTAAAACCAAAACACTCCCACATGGCCTTCATCTTATTCCATATAGTCAATCATCTTAACCTCTGGCTGGAGGTTTCCATGAGGGGCGCAGCCCAAGACAGTGTCCAAAATCAGCTCGTTTGCCCCTCATTTGCCTAAAGTCAGGGTAGCCTGGACACCGTTTCTCTGAAACAGGAGCGAACAAATAAGCCTGCCGTTAATACTTCTTTGTTTCTCCAATTTGAGGCCTACTGATTTTAGGTATCGATTCTTTAGGTGATTTAGAGTCATGCGAAAACACAAGCACCTCTGCAGGGCTTTGAAGAACTCATTTGACCCAAAGAATCCCTATTGTCATTTGATGGAGTGCAGGAACCTAACAGAGGAAGGCAAGAGACTTCATCCACAATGAATGATATTTTTTGCCATTTTGGTTTTGGAAGCTCACGTGGGATCATTCTTAAGATCCATCAGGTGCTGAGAATCTAAGTCACAGCCACACACAGGTCCAAGAGGCTGATAAAGAGCCACAGGTGAGGCCCATTCATTTCCATTTGAAAACTGTTTTCTTCAGGCTTCACAAAGGGGTGGCCTGAGGCAAAGACCTTCCTGACATTCAGTGCAACACAACAATAAGTAAGCAAAAGGCCCAAAGCAGGGTTTCTGCACTGAGACTTTCCTGGTCACACTGATATCTGAGTTTTTTGAGATGCTCGCCATTCTCTTCAGCTATCCAGTACATGGCCATGTCACAGAGCTTGGAGGTGGTACATATTTTGTACACAAATCCATGAGCCTATTCTGGAGAGTGGCCAGAATTCAGGAAGCAAACAACAACTTAGAAAGATAGCAGGTGTTGCACATTGATAAGACAAGCTGCAGTCCATTCATATATTGGGCAGGATGAATTATGGGAAGATTTATACTAGACAGGACACATCCATTAATGCATTCTCTTTTCTAATGTCTACAACAACGGACACAGTGGGATACACAGAAAGAGAAACACTCGCCATGTCAAATGACTTACTAGAAACTGTCCACTCCAAACCAAACAAACCGCCTTTTCTATCTATTCTCAGAACATGAGACAAAACAACAAACCCACACCCACTCCCACAAAGGCACCTCCTTCCCCCAAGTACGTCTGTGACTATCCGGAGTGTCCTCTGACTGGTGGGCCATACTATGTTCCCCCGAAATGGCCTGTCTTCTCTCAGATCTTGATTCCTTGACCAACTCTGTGAAGACGTCAGGAAAAAGTGGTTAGCCACTACCTGTTTTCTCAGGAAAGGTCCATCTTCAGAGCTCTCCTGGCATTTGGCCATCCTCACATCATTAGGTACCAAGAAAACTGACTCTGTCCTTGGTAAATCCAAACAAGTGAGCCCACTGGGACTGGGACTGGGACTGCCTCTGGGTGCCTGGCTTCTTGGATACCAAGTTCAGAGAGTTCCATCACCAAGGAAATGAGGTATTTCACATTCTTTGGAACTGAATGAGGTCACTGCCTTGGCAACCACTTTGTCCTAACAGTTGCTTCCAAGGGTAACATAAGATGGAGGTTGCCAGAACTTCCTGTGACACTTTCATAAGGTAGAATGTATATCACCATTGGCACCCGGGAACAGCTCTCCACTCAGCCCTGGTTTGGTCCATCTTCTGTACAATAAGAAGAGAGAGAGGCAGATTCAGACACATCCCTTCATCCTGACCAGGTTGTTTGCCATGGAAGATGACTTTTGCTCTCTCAGGTGCTTCATACCTGCATACAACTTCTCCAGGTACCATTTGTGCATGGACATTTGAGGTTCTCATCAGGTTGAAGGTCCCCAACTTTCCTGTATTGTAAGAACCACTCTGTCTCTGCTCTTCTGTAAAATGATTGAGGGAACAGTGTATACTTGGGGTTAAAAACAGGTTTGATTTGGATTACGAGTGATTCTGTGTGATGAATAATGGTATTGGGAACCTGCAATATTTACAAGAATATAGAGGTGAAATATAAGTAGGAAAACAGAAATCTAGGTATGATTTGAAGCCCAGAAGGGTTTTGCCCTTGATTGGGATACTTAGCTTTGAATGATGTTCTGCAAAGATGCCTCAGATAATTCCATATACAATGGCATAGGACCTTGTACATTGGATGATTGAATTTAGAAGAGAACATCCAGTCAAAAAGGGATATTCAGTAGGATTAGGAAGATAGTCGGTAGGTTGAGGAAGAAGAGTGAGTGTAGGATTTGGACCAAAAGTTCTTTAGCAATAGACTTTCGGTTGTTGAGTGAATGTAAATGTCAGCACATATGAAGAGTCAGTCACTATGTTGAACTGGGGAAAATATGTAGAAAAGCAGATATCAATAGAAACATTACGAAATCAGGCAAAGTATAAAGTGAGTGATAGAATTAGACATTTTCAACAGGGTTGAGTTTGAATATATAAATTAGGAAAAAAACAAATATGTAGTCACCAATAGGATTGACAATTGACAGCATTAGGCAACCTGGACATGGATGTTTTTAGAAATCCATGTTCACTTTCCATTTAGGCTTTGGTACAATCATAAGTGTGACCTTTCCATTTTTTGTCCAGAATATTACTGTGATAATGAGGTGACATGAGTATTTCTTTCACCATTTCTGGGAGCAATATATTGAAGGTGTAAAATGAGAATCGGGGGTACAAAGAGGTGTACCCTGTTTCTAGGAACATAGAGAAAAAGCATGAATAGACCATACTGTGAATAAATAATATAACTTTTTTGAACTTTAAATAATGAATTGAACTGATATCTGAAAAATTAAAGGAAATCGTATATTGATATACAATCATTCATTCCAACCAGGTATATATGTAATGGAAATATTTCTGTTTAGGTTTATCATAAAGAGTGTGTGAGTTTTGCTTCAAAATGATTATGGAAATTCAAAATAATGTGTTTGGAAAGAAGTCTCATGAAAAGACCAGTCAAGAATACCCTGACAATACATGTGTTCTGAAGCAAGAAGTGGTGAAAGTTGAAACAAATGCTTATTAATTTGTGAACTTGTGGATGAAATGTATATCCTGTGATGTGCAAAAACTGAAGAAACAATAATGTACCAGTGTCGAATACAAATGAATGACAAATTACATATCATGTTCCATAGGAGTCTACTTGCATTGATGTTAGACTGGGTCAGTTACTGTAGAATAATTAGGATTTGTATGCACCATTCACTGAAGTTAGTTTTCAGTACTAGGAAACAAATATGTATTTCAGGTGAATGAATATTTCTGATTATAATCTTGTGAAAAGTGGATTATAAATCCACATACATGAACATGAATGAATTTAGAGAGTGTATATTAAACGCATATATTTCATATTTTGAAAAATTTGGAGAGTATATCTATATCTATATCTATATCTATACACACACACACACACACACACACACAAACACAACACTCACAGACATTAAAAATACCAATATAAATGCCAATCGAAATTCATCAGTAAATATGTATCATCCACAAATGCAAAAATATTTATTTTACTGAACATGAGTTAATGTATAATGTTGTTCTACTAGGACGCTCTCCTATAGGTTGAATTTTCATTTCCAACAGCATTTAGGAGGAGTGAACTCTTCTCACAATTTGTATCTGCCAAGACAGCCACCTCACAAAAATGTACGTGTGATACCTGGTAGGATTCTATATATGCATATAAATATACATGTGTGAATACGCTACAGAAAAGGGAAACAAGAATTCACATATTTGTTAAGTTTAAAAACACATGGAGAATATTTCAATTAAAATTTGACTAGATTTATAATTCCTACCTTATATAATGCAAATGTCAAGTCCAACTATACAACATGTCTCCTCTGAAGTACTTGTATTTCTAATGTGTTGGGTTAATTTTCTCCATTATATTAGGATGAATAGTCTGAGTCTACTAGGTATGGGTTAGTGTCAGGGATTCAGTATTTCGAATGGAAAATTGGAAAATGAATCCAATGTGTATGTAAATATATGCTGCACAAATATCCTCCCGCTCTCATCCAGAACAAAGCCTTAACATTACCTTCACCCCAAGTAAGACACAATTAGAGGAGAAGAGTTACAAAATCAGTGAATACATATCTGGAATGGAAAATGCTCAGGAGTTCACAACCTTGGAGGTGGTAGAGGAGTTTCCAAAACTAAGGGACAGAGTAAACCCTCCACAAACATGGAGCTCTGCTGGCCTAAAAACTTTTTGAGAAACTGCCTCTGAGCTTCCACACTTGAAATATATACTGTTTTCAGGAGATTTGGCTTCCTCTGTAGTGAGACCATCAAAGCTGGGTCTGCATCTATGTGACCTGGAGGACATGGTTTCTTATTTTCCAATGAACAAGATGAAGCAGTGCTGAATCCTCTCTTTGTAGGTAAACTGAGGCCACTGGGGACTAAGTGTCTCCCCGTGTGGACTGTGAAGCCATTTGGTCCTCCTCCACTTTTTGTGGTGTTTTTGCTGCTGCACTGTGAGTTTGGTATTTGTTTCACGAAATACTAGGAGCTAAACTGGGACACAGTGCTGGAGGGAGTTCTGTCACATGTGGTGGGTCAGGGTCTGCAAGAGAATGCACCAACTAGGCTCCTATCTCTCACAGCTTGCCCCATTGCCCCCTTGTCCATATCAACCTGATTTTTAATTTTCCTCTGAAATCTCTCCATATAACAAGATGCCTTTACATATAAGGGTCTGCTGGCTGCACCATGTCAGTTACAAGCCATTTGGAATCCAATGGTAGATAAACATGGCCCTACCATGGATGTTTTATCAAACACCTCCCCACCATTGCTCTAGACCCACTACTCAGCAGGCTCCAACTTACTGGCATCTCTGTTCTACAACATTTTCATGAAACTCAGTAAATCAAGGCACTGTCTGGTATCCTCATGATCAGCAACAGGACATCCAATGTTTCTCCAGTGCCACCTGGTCATAGGAATTTCAAAAATTTCATGGTATTTATCTAGCCATTTTTCAAGCATGAAGTTGGAGGCACTGTGGGTTTCAGTTCATTCAGCAAACATTAAATGGTGAGGAAGCTCATTTCAATGAAATCTCTGGAGAACTCTCACAGGCACGGCTTCCCAAAGAGTGGACAAAAGGTCACATTAGGCGATGCCCATTGAGGTCTACAATGTGAGGTCCATGTGTGTTTTGACTCTCAACTATGGCTGCCATTTCTTTAAGAATAAAATCATGTGATATCCTTGCTGAGATTCCCAGGCCTCTGTGGAAATCCACCCGGGGCCTAAGTCTCAGTTTCCAAGAGCGACTTTCATGCGTGGCCTCTTAAAATCCCAACAAAATTCATGGCAATGCTTCTCTGAGTTCAGTTCCAAAAACCCAGTCTCTAAGGGGAATCACACCAGAGTTCAAGTCCACGTGGACCCAGTCATTTTTTCCAATGCCACACAAATGACCAAAATTAAAACCAAAACACTCCCACATGGCCCTCATCTTATTCCGTATAGTCAATCATCTTAACCTCTGGCTGGAGGTTTCCCTGAGGGGCGCAGCCAATGACAGTGTCCAAAATCTGCTCGTTTGCCCCTCATTTGATTAAAGTCAGGGTAGCCTGGACACCGTTTCTGTGAACCAGGAGTGAACAAATAAGCCTGCGGTTAATACTTCTGTGTATCTCCAATTTGAGGCCTACTGATTTTAGGTATCGATTCTTTAGGTGATTTAGAGTCATGCGAAAACACAAGCACCTCTGCAGGGCTTTGAAGAACTCATTTGACCCAAAGAATCCCTATTGTCATTTGATGGAGTGCAGGAACCTAACAGAGGAAGGCAAGAGACTTCATCCAGAATGAATGAAATTTTTTGCCATTTTGGTTTTGGAAGCTCACATGGGATCATTCTTAAGATCCATCAGGTGCTGAGAATCTAAGTCACAGCCACACACAGGCCCAAGAGGCTGATAAAGACACATCCCTTTCCAAAGCAATTAAGCAAAGAGCCACAGGTGAGGCCCATTCATTTCCATTTGAAAACTGTTTTCTTCAGGCTTCACAAAGGGGTGGCCTGAGGCAAAGACCTTCTTGAAATTCAGTGCAACACAACAATAAGTAAGCAAAAGGCCCAAAGCAGGGTTTCTGCACTGAGACTTTCCTGGTCACACTGATATCTGAGTTTTCTGAGATGCTCGCCATTCTCTTCAGCTATCCAGTACATGGCCATGTCACAGAGCTTGGAGGTGGTACATATTTTGGACACAAATCAATGAGCCTATTCTGGAGAGTGGCCAGAATTCAGGAAGAAAACAACAACTTAGAAAGATAGCAGGTGTTGCACATTGATAAGACAAGCTGCAGTCCATTCATATATTGGGCAGGATGAATTATGGGATGATTTATACTAGACAGGACACATTCATTAATGCATTCTCTTTTCGAATGTCTACAACAACGGACACAGTGGGATACACAGAAACACTCGCCGTGTCAAATGACTTAATAGAAACTGTCCACTCCAAACCAAACAAACCACCTTTCCTATCTATTCTCAGAACATGAGACAAAACAACAAACCCACACCCACTCCCACAAAGGCACCTCCTTCCCCCAAGTAGGTCTGTGACTATCCAGAGTGTCCTCTGACTGGTGGGCCATACTATGTTCCCCCGAAATGGCCTGTCTTCTCTCAGATCTTGTTTCCTTGACCAACTTTGTGAAGATGTCAGGAAAATGTGGTTAGCCACTTCCTGTTTTCTCAGGAACGGTCCATCTTCAGAGCTCTCCTGGCATTTGGCCATCCTCACATCATTAGGTACCAAGAAAACTGACTCTGTCCTTGGTAAATCCAAACAAGTGAGCCCACTGGGACTGGGACTGGGACTGCATCTGGGTGCCTGGCTTCTTGGATACCAAGTTCAGAGTGTTCCATCACCAAGGAAATGAGGTATGTCACATTCTTTGGAACTGAATGAGGTCACTGCCTTGGCAACCACTTTGTCCTAACAGTTGCTTCCAAGGGTAACATAAGATGGATGTACATATCTAATGGAAATATTAGTGTTTTGTTTTTTTATGAAGAGTGTGTGAGTTTTGCTTCAAAATGATTATGGAAATTCAAAATAATGTGTTTGGAAAGAAGTCTCATGAAAAGACCAGTCAAGAAACCCTGACAATACATGTGTTCTGAAGCAAGATGATTAAAGTTGAAACAAATGCTTATTAATTTGTGAACTTGTGGATGAAATGTATATCCTGTGATGTGCAAAAACTGAAGAAACAATAATGTACCAGTGTCGAATACAAATGAATGACAAATTACATATCATGTCCCATAGGAGTCTACTTGCATTGATGTTAGACTGGGTCAGATACTGTAGAATAATTAGGATTTGTATGCACCCTTCACTGAAGTTAGTAGTCAGTACTAGGAAACAAATATGTATTTCAGGTGGATGAATATTTCTGATTATAATCTTTTGAAAAGTTGATTATAAATCCACATACATGAACATGAATGAATTTAGAGAGTGTATACTAGACACATATATTTCATATTTGGAAAACTTTGGAGAGTATATCTATATCTATATCTATACACACACACACACACACACACACAACACTCACAGACATTGAAAAGTACCAATATAAATGCCAATCGAAATTCATCAGTAAATATATATCATCCACAGATGCAAAAATATTTATGTTACTGAACATGAGTTTATGTATAATGTTGTTCTTCTAGGACGCTCTCTTATAGGTTGAATTTTCATTTCCAACAGCATTTAGGAGGAGTGAACACTTCTCACAATTTGTATCTGCCAAGACATCCACCTTACAAAAATGTACGTGTGATACCTGGTAGGATTCTATATATGCATATAAATATACATGTGTGAATAGGCTACAGAAATTGGAAACAAGTATTCACATATTTGTTAAGTTTAAAAACACATGAGAATATTTCAATTAAAATTTGACTAGATTTATAACTCCTACCTTATATAATGGAAATGTCAAGTCCAACTATACAACATGTCTCTGGAGAACCTTTGGATGTCCTGTTGTTTATCATGAGTATACTAGACAGTGCCTTGATTGACTGTGTTTCATGAAAATGATCTAGAACAGACATGCCAGTAAGTTGGTGCCTGCTGAGTAGTGTGCCTAGAGCAGTGGTGTGTATGTGTGTCATAATACATCTCTGATGTGGCCATATGGATTTGCCATTGGCTTCCAAATGGCTTGTGACAGACATGGTGAGGCCAGCAGACACTAATATGTAAGGGCGTCTTGTTATATGGAGAGGTTTCACGGCAATGTTAAGAATCAGGTTGCAATAGACAAGGGAAAAAGCTATGTGGGATAGAAGCCTGGTTGGTGCATTCTCCTGCAGACCCTGACCCACCACATGTGGCAGAACTCCATCCAGCACTGTGTCCCTTTTGAACTCCTTGTATTTCGTGAAGCAAATACCAAACTACCAATGCAGGAGAAAGAAAAACCATGAAAAAGTGGAGGATGACCAAATGGCTTCACAGCCCAGATGGGGAGAGACTTAGCACGCACTGGTCACATTTTACTTAAAAGAGAGAATTCACCACTGCTGCCTCATGTTCATTAGAAAATAAGAAACCATGTCCTCCAGGTCACATAGAATCAGACCCAGCTTTGATGGTCTCACGACAAAGGAAGCTAAAGCTCCTGAAAACAACATATATTTCAAGTGCCCAACCTCAGAGGCAGTTTATCAAGAAGTCCTTTAGGCCAGCAGAGCTCCATGTTTGTGGAGTTTTTAACCTGTCACTTACTTATGGAAACTTCTCTACCACATCCAAGGTTGTGAACTCCTGAGCATTTTCCATTCCAGTTATATATTCACAGATTTTATAACTCTTCTCCACTAATTGTGTCTTACTTGGGGTGAAGGTAATGTCAAGGCATTGTTCTGGATGAGAGAGGGAAAATATTTTGTGTAGCACATATTTGATAGACATTGGATTCTTTTTCCTATTTTCCATTCAAAATACTGAATCCCTGACACTAACACATACCCTACTAGACTCTGACTACTAATCCTAATATGATGGAGAAAAATAACCCAAATAGAACAGAAATACAAGCAGGTCAGAGGAGGCATTGTGTATTTTTGAACTTTTCTTTTGCATAATAAATGTTAGGTGTTATAAATCTAGTGAATTTTTATTTGGAATAGTTTTTCATGTGTTTTTAAAATTAACAAATATGTGAATCCCTGCCTCCCTTTCTCTCTAGCCTATACAGCACATGTATTTTTATATGTACATATAGAATCCTACCTGGTATCACACGTACATTTTTGTGAGGTTGCTGACTCGGCAGATATAAATTGTGTGAAGAGACTACCCCTCTTAAACGCTGTTGGAACTAAAAATTCAACCTATGGGTGAGCTTCCTAGTACAACAACATTATACATAATTTCATGTTCAGTAAAGTATATATTTTTGCATGAGTAGATGTTATATATTTCATTATAAATTTCATTTGGCATATATTGCTACTTTTTTATGTTTCTCTGTGTGTTTTTTTTTGATATATATATATATATATATATATATATATATATATATATATATATATACTCTCCTGATTTATCAAAACATGAAATATATGTGTCTTATATACACTCTCTACATTCATACATTCATTCATGTTCATGCATGAGGAAATATAATCAACTTTTCTCAAGATTATTATTGGAAATATTCATCCACCTGAAATACATATTTGTTTCCTTGTACTGACAACTCACTTCTGTGAATGGTGCATACAAATCCTAATAATTCTACAGTATCTGACCCAGTTTAACATCAATGCAAGTAGATTCCTATGGGACATGATGTGTATTTTGACGTTCATTTATATTCCACACTGCTACATTAATATTTCTGCAGTTTTTGCACATCATAGGATATATATTTCATCCACAAGTTCACAACTTTATAGGTATTTTTTCACTTTTAATCATTTCCTGCTTCAGAACACATGTATTCCTCCCGGTTTCTTGACTGGTCTTTTCATGAGACTTCTCTGCAAACACATTTTTTTTTAATTTCATAATCAGTTTTGAAGCAAAACTCACACACTTTTCATGATAAACCATAAATCTAATATCACCATTAGATGCATAACTGTTTGGAATGGATAATTGTATATCAATATTAGGTTTCCTCTATATTTTCAGAAATCAATTCAATCCATTATTTAAAGTTCGAACCAGTTATATTATTTATTCACAGTATGGTCTATTCATGCATTATCTCTATATTCATAGGCACAAGGTACACCTATTTGTACCCCCAATTAATTTATACGTCTTCAAAATATTGCTTTCCTACATATTTTACCCAGTTCATCATTGTGACTGACTCTTCACATGTGCTGACATTTACATTCACTCTCTACCTGAAACCCTATTGCTAAAGAACTTTTGGTCCAAATCCTATACTCACTCTTTTATCTAAACCCACCGACTATTTTCCTAATCCTACCGAATATCCCTTTTTGACTGGATGTTCTCTTCCATATTCAATCATCCAAATTAGAAGGTCCTATGCCATAGTATATTGATTTAACTGAGACAACTGTGCAGGACATAAATCAATGCTAAGTATCCCAATCAAGGGCCCAATGCCCTTCTGGGCTTCAAAACTTACCTAGATTTCTGTTTTCATACTTATATTTCACCTATATATTCTTATAAATATCGCAGGTTCCTAATACAAATATTCATTCCAGAGAATGATTCCTAACCCAAATTGAACATGTTATTAACCCTAACCATACACTTTTCCCTCAATCTATTTTTACAGAAGAGCAGGGACAGAGTTGGTCTTACAATACAGGAATATAGGCGATCTTCCAGCTGCTGAAAACCTAAAAGGTCCATGCTGAAATGATCCTTGGAGAAGATGTAGGCATCTATGAAGGACATGAGAGAGCAAAAGTCATCTTCCATGGCAAACAACCTGGTCAGGTTGATGGGATGTGTCTGAATTAGCCTCTCTCTTCCTAATGTAGAGAAGATGGACCAAACCATGCCTGTGTGGAGAGCTGTTCCCCGGTGCCTATGGTTGATATACCATTCTAACATATGAATGAGTCACAGCAAGTAGAGGCAGCCTCCATCTTTTGGGAACCATGTAAGCAACTGTTAAAACAAAGTGGTTTCCAAGGCAGTGACTTCATTCAGATCTTGAAGAAAGTGACATCACCTTACAGTTTTGGTAATGAAAGTCTGTGATCTTGGGATCCAGGAAACCAGGCACACAGAGTCAAACCCACTCCATGTCCCAGTGGGCTAACTTGTTTGGATTTAACAAGACAGAGTTACTCTTTCTTTGTACCTACTGATGTGAGGACAGCCAAATGCCTGGAAACTATGAAGACTGGCCTTTCCAGAGAAAGCAGGTAGTTTCTCACCATGGGCTCCTGACAACTTCACAGAGTTGGCCAAAGAGAACAGATTGGAGACAGGACACGCCATTTTGGGGGAACATAGTATGGCCCACAAGTCAGAGGACACTCCGGATAGTCACAGACCTACTTGGGGAAAGGAGGTGACTTTTTGGGTGTGAGTGTGAGTTTGTGGTTTTGTCTCATGTTCTGAGAATAGTTAGGAAAGCTGGTTTGTTTGTTTTGGAGTGGACTGTGTCTAGTAAGTCCTTTGACAAGGTGAGTGTTTCTGTGTCTATATATCATACTGTGTCCGTGATTGTAGACATTAGAAAAGAGAATGCATCAATGGATGTGTCCTGTCTACAAGAAAGCTTCAAAGCATTCATCCTGTGCAATTAATGAATGGACTGCAGGTTGCCGTATGGATGGGCAACTCCTGCCATCTTTCTAAATTCCTGTTTTCTTCCTGAATTCTGGACACTCTCCAGAATACGCTCATGATTTTGTGTCCAAGATATGTACCACCTCCATCTCTGTGACATGGCCATGTACTGGATAGCTGAAGGGAATGGCGAGTATCTCAGAAAACTCAGATATCAGTATGCCCAAGAAAGTCTCAGTGGAGAAACCCTGCTTTGGGCCTTTTGCTTACCTATTCTGTTGCCCTGAATGTCAGGAAGGTCTTTGCCTCAGGCCACAATTTGTGAAGCCTGCAGAAAATAGTTTTCAAATGGAAAAGAATGGTCATTACCTGTGCCTCTTTGCTTAATTGCTTTGGAAATGGATGTTTCTGAATCAGCCTCTCAGCCCTATGTGAGGCTGTGGCTTAGATTCACAGCACATGATGGGTCTAAAGAAAAATCCTATGTGTGCATCCCAAACCAAAATGGGCAAAAGAGCTGTCAGAGTGGTTCTTACAATACAGGAAAGTTGGGGACCTTCCACCTGATGAGAACCTCAAATGTCCATGCACAAAGGCTACCTGGAGAAGTTGTAGGCAGGTATGAAGCACTTGAGAGAGCAAAAGTCATCTTCCATGGCAAACAACCTGGTCAGGATGAAGGGATGTGTCTGAATCTGAATCTCTCTGTTCTTATCGTAGAGAAGATGGACCTAACCAGGCCTGAGTGGAGAGCTGTTCCCGGGTGCCAATGGTTGATATACATTCTACCTTATGAAAGTGTCACAGGAAGTAGGGGAAACCTCCATCTTATGTTACCCTTGGAAGCAACTGTTAGGACAAAGTGGTTGCCAAGGCAGTGACCTCATTCAGTTCCAAAGAATGTGACATACCTCATTTCCTTGGTGATGGAACTCTCTGAACTTGGTATCCAAGAAGCCAGGCACCCAGAGGCAGTCCCAGTCCCAGTCCCAGTGGGCTCACTTGTTTGGATTTACCAAGGACAGAGTCAGTTTTCTTGGTACCTAATGATGTGAGGATGGCCAAATGCCAGGAGAGCTCTGAAGATGGACCTTTCCTGAGAAAACAGGTAGTGGCTAACCACTTTTTCCTGACATCTTCACAGAGTTGGTCAAGGAAAGAATGTCTGAGAGAAGACAGGCCATTTCGGGGGAACATAGTATGGCCCACCAGTCAGAGGACACTCCGGATAGTCACAGACCTACTTGGGGCAAGGAGGTGCCTTTGTGGGAGTGGGTGTGTGTTTGTTGTTTTGTCTCATGTTCTGAGAATAGATAGGATAGGCGGTTTGTTTGGTTTGGAGTGGACAGTTTCTATTAAGTCATTTGACACGGCGAGTGTTTCTGTTTCTGTGTATCCCACTGTGTCTGTTGTTGTAGACATTACAAAAGAGAATGCATTAATGGATGTGTCCTGTCTAGTATAAATCTTCTCATAATTCATCCTGCCCAATATATGAATGGACTGCAGCTTGTCTTATCGATGTGCAACACCTGCTATCTTTCTAAGTTGTTGTTTTCTTCCTGAATTCTGGCCACTCTCCAGAATAGGCTCATGGATTTGTGTCCAAAATATGTACCACTGCCAAGCTCTGTGACATGGCCATGTACTGGATAGCTGAAGAGAATGGCGAGCATCTCAGAAAACTCAGATATCAGTGTGACCAGAAAAATCTCAGTGCAGAAACCCTGCTTTGGGCCTTTTGCTTACTTATTGTTGTGTTGCACTGAATGTCAGGAAGGTCTTTGCCTCATGCCACCCCTTTGTGAAGCCTGAAGAAAACAGTTTTCAAATGGAAATGAATGGGCCTCACCTGTGGTTCTTTGCTTAATTGCTTTGGAAAGACATGTGTCTTTATCAGCCTTTGGACCTGTGTGTGGCTGTGACTTAGATTCTCAGCACCTGATAGATCTTAAGAATGATCCCATGTGAGCTTCCAAAACCAAAATGGCAAAAAATATCATTCATTGTGGATGAAGTCTCTTGCCTTCCTCTGTTAGGTTACTGCACTCCATCAAATGAGAATAGGGATTCTTTGGGTCAAATGAGTTCTTCAAAGCCCTGCAGAGGTGCTTGTGTTTTCACATGACTCTAAATCACCTAAAGAATTGATACCTAAAATCAGTAGGCCTCAAATTGGAGAAACAAAGACGTATTAAAGGCAGGCTTATTTGTTCACTCCTGGTTCACAGAAACGGTTTCCAGGCTCTCCTGACTTTAGGCAAATGATGGGCAAAGGAGATGATTTTGGACACTGTCTTGGGCTGCGCCCCTCATGGAAACCTCCAGCCAGAGGTTAAGATGATTGACTATATGGAATAAGATGAGGGCCATGTGGGAGTGTTTTGGTTTTGATTTTGGTCATTTGTGTGGCATTGGAAAAAATGACTGGGTACACGTGGGGTTGAACTCTGGTGTGATTCCCCTTAGAGACTGGATTTTGGAAGTGAACTCAGAGAAGCATTGCCATGAATTTTGTTGGGATTTTAAGAGGCCACACATGAAAGTCGCTCTTGGAAACTGAGACCTAGGCCCCGGGTGGATTTCCACAGAGGCCTGGGAATCTCAGCAAGGATATCACATGATTTTATTCTTAAAGAAATGGCAGCCATAGTTGAGAGTCAAAACACACATGGACCTCACATTGTAGACCTCAATGGGCCTGGCCTAATGTGACCGTTTGTCCACTCTTTGGGAAGCCGTGCCTGTGAGAGTTCTCCAGAGATTTCATTGAAATGAGCTTCCTCACCATTTAATGTTTGCTGAATGAACTGAAATCCACAGTGCCTCCAACTTCATGCTTGAAAAATGGCTAGATAAATACCATGAAAGTTTTGAAATTCCTATGACCAGGTGGCACTGGAGAAACACTGCATGTCCTGTTGCTGATCATGATTATACCAGACAGTGCCTTGACTTACTGAGTTTCATGAAAATGGTGTAGAACAGAGATGCCAGTAAGTTGGAGCCTGCTGAGTAGTGGGTCTAGAGCAGTGGTGGGGAGGTGTTTGTTAAAACATCCGTGGTAGGGCCATGTGGATCTACCATTGGATTCCAAATGGCTTGTAACTGACATGGTGCAGCCAGCAGACCCTTGTATGTAAAGGCATCTTGTTACATGGAGAGTTTTCAGAGGAAAATTAAGAATCAGGTTGATATGGACAAGGGGGCAATGGGGCAAGCTGTGAGAGATAGGAGCCTAGTTGGTGCATTCTCTTGCAGACCCTGACCCACCACACGTGCCAGAACTCCCTCCAGCACTGTGTCCCAGTTTAGCTCCTAGTATTTCGTGAAACAAATACCAAACTCACAGTGCAGCAGCAAAAACACCACAAAAAGTGGAAGAGGACCAAATGGCTTCACAGTCCACACGGGGAGACACTTAGTCCCCAGTGGCCTCAGTTTACCTACAAAGAGAGGATTCAGCACTGCTTCATCTTGTTCATTGGAAAATAAGAAACCATGTCCTCCAGGTCACATAGATGCAGACCCAGCTTTGATGGTCTCACTACAGAGGAAGCCAAATCTCCAGAAAACTACATATATTTCAAGTGTGGAAGCTCAGAGGCAGTTTCTCAAAAAGTTTTTAGGCCAGCAGAGCTCCATGTTTGTGGAGTGTTTACCCTGTCCCTTAGTTTTGGAAACTGCTCTACCACCTCCAAGGTTGTGAACTCCTGAGCATTTTCCATTCCAGATATGTATTCACTGATTTTGTAACTCTTCTCCTCTAATTGTGTCTTACTTGGGGTGAAGGTAATGACAAGGCATTGTTCTGGATGAGAGCAGGAGGATATTTGTGCAGCATATATTTACATACACATTGGATTCATTTTCCAATTTTCCATTCGAAATACTGAATCCCTGACACTAACCCATACCTAGTAGACTCAGACTATTCATCCTAATATAATGGAGAAAATTAACCCAACACAATAGAAATACAAGCACTTCAGAGGAGACATGTTGTATTGTTGGACTTGACATTTGCATTATATAAGGGAGGAATTATAAATCTAGTCAAATTTTAATTGAAATATTCTCCATGTGTTTTTAAACTTAACAAATATGTGAATTCTTGTTTCCCTTTTCTGTAGCGTATTCACACATGTATATTTATATGCATATATAGAATCCTACCAGGTATCACACGTACATTTTTGTGAGGTGGCTGTCTTGGCAGATACAAATTGTGAGAAGAGTTCACTCCTCCTAAATGCTGTTGGAAATGAAAATTCAACCTATAGGAGAGCGTCCTAGTAGAACAACATTATACATTAACTCATGTTCAGTAAAATAAATATTTTTGCATTTGTGGATGATATATATTTACTAATGAATTCGATTGGCATTTATATTGGTACTTTTTAATGTCTGTGAGTGTTGTGTGTGTGTGTTTGTGTGTGTGTGTGTATATATATAGATATAGATATAGATATAGATATACTCTCCAAATTTTTCAAAATATGAAATATATGTGTCTAATATACACTCTCTAAATTCATTCATGTTCATGTATGTGGATTTATAATCAACTTTTCACAAGATTATAATCAGAAATATTCATCCACCTGAAATACATATTTGTTTCCTAGTACTGAAAACTAACTTCAGTGAATGGTGCATACAAATCCTAATTATTCTACAGTAACTGACCCAGTCTAACATCAATGCAAGTAGACTCCTATGGGACATGATATGTAATTTGTCATTCATTTGTATTCGACACTGGTACATTATTATTTCTTCAGTTTTTGCACATCATAAGATATACCTTTGCCAAGGCAGTGACCTCATTCAGTTCCAAAGAATGTGACATACCTCATTTCCTTGGTGATGGAACTCTCTGAACTTTGTATCCAAGGAGCCAGGCACCCAGAGGCAGTCCCAGTCCCAGTCCCAGTGGGCTCACTTGTTTGGATTTACCAAAGATAGAGTCAGTCATTCTTGGTACCTACTGAAGTGAGGATTACCAAATGCCTGGAGAGCTCTGAATAGGGAGCTTTCCTGAGAAAGCAGGTAGTGGCTCTCCACTTTTTTCTTACAACTTTACAGAGTTGGCCAAGGAAAACAGATCTGAGAGAGGACAGGCCATTTCGGAAGAACAGAGTATGGCCACCAGTCAGAGGACACTCTGGTTAGTCATACACCTATGGGGAAGGAGGTGCCTTTTTGGGAGTGGGTGTGGGTTTGTGGTTTGTCTCATGTTCTGAAAATAGGTAGGAATGGCGGTTTGTTTGTTTTGGAGTGAACTGTTTCCGGTAAGTCGTTTGAAGAGGTGAGTGTTTCCATGTCTGTGTATCCCACTGTGCCTGTGGTAGTAGACATGAGAAAAGAGAATGCAGCAATGGATGTGTCATGTCTAGTATAAAGCTTCCCAGCATTCATCCTGCCCAATTTATGAATGGAGTGTGGCTTGCCTTATGCACGGGCAACACCTAATACCTTCCTAAGTCCCTGTTTTCTTCCTGAATTCTGGCCACTCTCTAGAATAGGCTCATGGTTATGTGTCCAAGATATGTAAAAAATCCAAGGTCTTTGACATGGCCATGTACTGGATACCTGAATTTAATGGCCAGCGTCTCAGAAAACTCAGATATCAGTGTGACCAGGAAAGTCTCAGTGGAGATACCCTGCTTTGGGCCTTTTGCTTACCTATTGTTCTGTTGCCCTGAATATCAGGAAGGTCTTTGTCTCATGCAACCCCTTTGTTAAGCCTGAAGAAAACAGTTTTCAAATGGAAATGAATGTGCATCACCTCTGGCTCTTTGCTTAATTTCATTGGAAAAGGATGTGTCTGATTCAGGCCCTTTGCCCTGTTTTAGGCTGTGACTTAGATTCTCAGCACCTGATGGAAGTAAAGAAAGATCCCATATGTGCATCTAAACCAAAATGGAAAAACGTTCAATCAATGTGCATGAATTATATTGCCTTCCTTTGTTAGGTTTCTGAAATCCATCATGTCAGAATAGGGATTCTTTGGGTGAAATGAGTTCTTCAAATCTCTGCAGAGGGGCTTGGCTTTTCTCATGACTCCAATTCACAAAAAGAATCTAGACCCAACAGTCAGAGAGCCTCAAATTGGAGAAGCGAAGCAGTATTAAGGGCAGGCCTATTTGATCACTCCTGGTTCACAGGAAGGGTGTCCAAGCCACCCTGACATTCGGCAAATGAGGGGCAAGGGAGCTTATTTTGGACACTGTCTTGGGATGTGCCTCTCATGAAAACCTCCATCCAGATGTTATGATGAGTATCTTTATGGTAGAAGATGAGGGCCATGTAGGAGTGTTTTGGTTATAATTGTGGTCATTTGTGTGGCAGTTGGAAGAGATGACTGGGTAAGCCTGGGCTTGAATTCTGCTGTGATTCCCCTTAGAGACTGAGTTCTGCAACTGACCTCAGAGAAGTATTGACATGAATTGTGTTGGGATTTTAGGAGGCCATGAATGAGAGTTGCCATTGGAACCTGGGATCAAGACCCAGAGTGGCTTTCCACAGAACACTGGGAATCACAGCCAGGATATTACATGATTTTATTCTGAAAGACTTGGCAGGCATAATTGAGATTCAAAACACACTTGGACCTTGCTTTGTAGACCTCCATGGGCCTGGCTTCATGTGACTTTTTGGCCACTCTTTGGGTAGACTTGCCTGTGAGAGTGCTCCAGAGATTTCCCTGTAATTAGCTTCCTCACCATTTAATGGTTCCTGAATGAATTGAAACCAACATTGCCTCCAAATGCATCTGTGAAAAAATGCTAGATAATTACCATGAAATTTTAGAAATTCCGATGACCAGCTGGCACTGGAGGACCTTTGATGTCCTGTTGATGATCATGAGTATAACAGACAGGGCCTTGATTGACTGGGTTTCATGAAAATGGTGTAGAACAGAGATGCCAGTAAGTTGGGGCCTGGTAAGTAGTGGGCCTAGAGCTGTGTTATGCAAATGTGTGATAAAACATCTGTGGTGGGGCCATGTGGATCTTCCATTGGCTTCCAAATGGCTGTGACTGACATGGTGCAACCATCACACCCATATATGTAAAGGCATATTTTTATATGGAGAGGTTTCAGGGCAATGTTCAGTATCATGTTGCTATTGTCAAGGGGGCAAGCTACTTGAGATAGAACCCTGGTTGGTGCATTCTCCTGGAGACCCTGCCAACCACACCTGACAGAACTCCCTTCAGCACTGTGTCCCATTTGAACTCGTTGTATTTCATGAAGCAAATACCAAACTCCCAGTGCAGCAGCAAGAAACACCACGAAAATTGGAGGATGACCATTGGTTTCACAGTAAACACGGGAAGACCCTTAGCCCTCAGTGGCCAAAGTTTACCTACAAAAAGAGAATTCATCACTGCTGCCTCATTTTTATTTTAAAATAAGTAACCATTTCCTCCAGGTCACATAGATGCAGATCCAGCTTTGATGGTTTCACTACAAATAAAGCTAAAGCTCCTGACAACAACATATATTTCAAGTGCCCAACCTCAGAGGCAGATTCTCAAAAAGTCTTTTGGCCAGCAGAGCTCCATGTTTGTGGAGTGTTTACCCTGTCTCTTACTTTTGGAAACTCCTCTACCACCTCCAAAGATGTGAAATCTGGAGCATTTTCCATTCTAGATATGTATTCACAGATTTTCTAACTCTTCTCTAATTGTGTCTTACTTGGGGCGAAGGTAATGTCAAGGCATTGTTCTGGAGGAGAGTGGGAAGATTTTTCCGTAGCATATATTTGCATACACATTGGATTCAGTGTCCTATTTTCAATTCAAAATACTGAATACCTGACTCTAACCCATACCCTACCAGACTCTGACTACTAATCCTAATATGATGGAGAAAAATAACCCATAAAGAATAGAAATACAAGCAGTACAGAGTAGGCATGGTGTATAGATGGACTTGCCTTTTGCATGATACAGAGTTGGAGTTATAAATCTAGTCAATTGTTTGTTGAAATAGTTGTCCTAGTATTTTTAAGGTTAACAAATATGTGAATTCCTGTCTCCCTTTCTCTGTATTCTTATATGCACATATAGATTCCTATCTGGTACCACACGTACATTCTTGTGAGGTGGCTGACTTTCCAGATACAAATTGTTAGAAGAGATCACTCCTACTAAACCCTGTTGGAACTGAATATTCAACCTATGGGTGAGCTTGCTAGTTGAACAACATTATACATAAATCCATGTTCAGTAAAATGAATATTTTTAGATCTGTGGATGGTATATATTTTATAATGAATTTTGATTGACATATATATTGCTACTTTTTTGTCTGTGTGTGTGTTTTATGTATATGTATATATATATGTATATATATATATGTATATATATATATATATATATATATATATATATATATATATATATATACACTCTCCAGGTTTTTCAAAATATGAAATATATGTGTCTTATATTCACTCCCTAAATTCATTCATGTTCATGTATGTGGATTTATAATCAACTATTCACAAGATTATTCTCAAAATATTCATCCACCTGAAATTTGCCCAATGCTCTCAAATGTCAATCCTATTTGTGACTACATATTTGTTTCTTCCTAAGATTATATATTTAAACTCAACCCTGTTCAAAATGTCTAATCCTATCACACACTTTATACTCTGCCTGATTTTGTAATGTCTCTATTGATATATGCTTTCCTACATATTTTTCCCACTTCATCATTGTGACTGACTCTTCACTTGTGCTGACATTTACATTCACTCTCTAATCGAAATCCTATTGCTAAGAAACTTTTGTTCCAAATCTTATACTCACCCTTCTTCCTAAACTTACTGACTATCTTCCTAATGCTACAGACTATCCCTTTTTGACTGGATGTTCTCTTCTACATTCAATCATCCAAGTAAACGTGGTGCGAGCTTCAGAGGAGGAGACTACCAACAGGCTATCTCATGCAACATCAAAGGGTTTATTGGGTGTCCAGAATGCTGGGGTTCAGAGCTCACCTGAATAGTGCAGATAGCCCTGAGAATAGCTGAAGTAGAGCTTATATACTTTCCCTGGAGAGAGAAGGGAGGGAATTGTATTGATGTGTCAGGGCGAGTGGGTGGTTTGCATGCAACTGGGAGAGGGAGTACATTCTGCAATTTGGCAGCTGGGGATAGAACATTCTGGGAACAAGTTTTGCAAACATTTCTCAAGATTTCAACAGTGTTCTGTTAAGCATACAGAAAAACAAGATGTGACAAGTACCTATTTTATTAATATTTCATTCCCCACTTCTTCTTCTGGCTAATTTTAATCATAAAAATGATCATTGGAGGGTGTCACATTCAATGTCTGCTAGTGGGGTATTACCATAAGTTTAACTCCTCCAATTTGAGCCTGGAGAAAAGACATTACACGGTTGAGCAAACAGGGTTTTATAGTTACCAATAATATGAGGATTATTATTGGACCGGCCAGGGTTGATAAAAACGTAGTTAACCGGGGGGACTGTGTGAACCAAGACTCAAGCCACCCTTTTGGGCCCTCTCTCACTTGTTGATGCTCTTCAAGGTGTCTTTTAAATTTACTCATAGATTTTATTACGACTCCAGTATAGTCAGCATTAAAACAACATTCTTCCCTCAATGCAGCACAAAGGCCCCCTTCTCTAATGAAGAGGAGGTCCAACCCTCAACTGTTCTGTAAAACAACTTCAGAGAGAGAGGTTAAAGTTTCATGCAAAGCCCTGAAGGAGGTTTCTAATATCTTACTTTTGCTCTATTGCTGCTTCTAATTGGGTCATCTTTTGTGTCCCATGGACAATGCCACTGGTTCCTCTGCCCACCCGTGCAGCAACTCCTATTCCTAATAGGATGGCTAAAGTGAGGGATATATGTTCCCAGTGGAACCGGTTGTATGCCCCCCCTATTTGATCTTCAAATGAACCTGCATCATGATAGAGCACTCTGGGAAACATCTGCACCATTACACAATTTATCACATATCTTGATCATTTCATGAAAACATAAACGATGTTTAAGTATATAGAATTATGCTGTTGTAGGCACTGACAAAGCAAGGCACCTAAGATAGCACTCAAGAGAGGGAAACAGTCCTATTTGGTTGAAACCGTATTCAGAGGCCATTGCTTCTATTGTAATCAATTAATCCCCTGAAACTCAAGTTTAGGTAGTTTCAGAATTTTGTACCCAACATATAAGGGATGGGGCTCAGAAGTTCACAGTCTTCAGAAGTTTAAAAAAGCAGTATTTGTTTCTGTTTTTCCTTCTGTTCTGGGCAAGTTAACTTTTCAAGGACACCTGGGAGGAGGAGAGCTTTTTCTTCCCTTTCTTATTTTCCCCCTGCCAGCTGTTACCATGGAGCCCGGTTGGTAATTTCTTTATCTTAGAAATGTAGCCATCTCTGTGAAGCCCCAGCTGAAGGCCAGAGGACTTGTTCACATATTTTGTGAAAAACTAGTTAGGGGTTGTCTAGCTTAGAAGTACTGAGATTTTTAGCCAGTGGCCAAGTAGAACAGGGCAATACGAAAGAGAAAGTTTATCTACATTAAAGTCTTTATTGGGACTGTTTTGCTGAAAGTTCAAAACTCAGCCATGGTGAAGACTTCTGAAGAAGGTCATTTAAGACTTTTCTGTGGGCCTGGTACAGAGGGGGAAAGACGGGGAAGGTGGGGCTGAGAGCACCTCCGAGGATCTGCGAATTAGGGAAAAGAGAGATGTAAAAGAATAATGCGAAAGGGTATTGGGAATTGCCTAGCAGCAAACTTGAGCAGTAGATCAGGTAGAGCAGAGTGAAAGACGGGAGTGAGGATCCCAAAATCCTGTGAGGGACTTTAAATTTTAGTAACCTGTTTTCAGTGATGGCAAAGCAACTTTAAAGGCCAATTATATTACATCTTGGATAAGGGTCTCAGGGCTCTCCTCAGCTTGTTTGAGCATTGGGTTAGCTGGTAAGAGGACCTGGTGGGACCCGGTGAGGGCACTGACAGGAGATGAGAGGAATGAGTCGGTGGAGCGGTACCTATGTACCTGCTACCTCAGCAAGGGGCCGATGGTCTGAGAACTGGTGGAGCTTTGGGTTTCTGATCTAGTTATTGGAGGGGAGAAATCAAGTTGCTGAGATGGGAGTGACATCAGAGGGTCTGGAGCAGAAGGCTGAGGATAATGATCTATTGGAGAAGCATAGTTCAGGATGTGAGTGAGGGAGGGAAAAGGCTTCCACATAGGGGAATTTCCTTTCACTCTTTTGAGCACTTGCAGAAGTTAAAAAGGTCACGCAAAATTTGAGGAGCTAGAGACCCATCTGGGTGCCATAGTTTTTGGTTGTCTAATTGGTAATGTGGCCAATGCTGTGTACTGAATTTGATGAAGAATTGGGGTTTCATCAGGCAGCCCCTGTATGCACACATTTCCATGACATACAGAAAAAGTCGGCTTTTCCCCCACACAGCCATTACTCTTTGTGGCTTTGATAGTCTGCCAGGCAAACTTAGTAATCTAGACTAGCCAATCTGCATCTGACTCGCGTGTGCCTACATCCATAATGTTTGTTTCCATTATCTATGGTACAGAAGGGATTTAATGGTATTTTAGTGGGATCCTCTTCATCAGGGATATCACAATAGGAAATACCTATAGCCAGCTAACAAATGTCTGGGTGGAGAGATGGCCACCAGGTCCCTAAGGGGGCTGTATGCGAGATAGACCATACTTCTTTTCCAGTAGGATTTGTGATCAGCCATCACTGCTTAATGGGCTGATGAGGGTTAGGACTACTTTTAGCCAAGGGGAGAGTATATAACCTTATTCACATTGCCAATACACAATTTGAAACTGTTACCAGTCTTTTTCAGTTTCCAGAAAGATTCTGTATAGGCAGCAGGCTTGAGATGAGAGGTATGGATCCAGGAAGTGATTCTGTTTACGTTTACCACTGTAGGTGTTATAATAGCACCTGGTATGGTCCTTTTCAGCGGGGTACCAGGGATGACACCTGATATCATCTTACATAGATGAAATCTCTTACTTGATATGGATGTGGAATCCCCTGGTTCCCAGTTGGGTAGGCAGTGGCCAGCTGTTTTCACAGGTATTACTGAGTTCTTTCAAGATCTTTAAGTCTGTCAAGCAAGGGGGTGTGGAAAGGATCTTTAGGTCTTACAGTTGGGCTTAGGTCCCCTACTGGAGGAGGGCCACCATAAAGAATTTCACATGTGGTAAGGTTACTCAAAGAAACAAAGGGATTTTTTCTTGCATGAAACATTGCATAAGGCAGGAGCATAGTCCAATCTTATGCTGGTCTCTAAGCTTAATTTCGTTAAGATCTCTTTAATGGTTCTATTCATTCTTTCTACTTGTCTTGAACTCTGTGGTCTATAAGCACAATTTAACTTCCAATTAATCCCCAGGTTCCTGGCTAACCCCTGACTTACCTGGGTCATGAACATCGGTCCATTGTCAGATCCTATTACTGGCTTAGCTTCCTCCAATGGTAGAGAGGCTTAGTCAGCAGCAGTGGAATCACTTAGAGTGTGTTGTGTGTTAGGGGACGAGGGCAGGGGATAAGGAGGGGGAGAAGAGTCCAGTAGAGTCAAATCTGTGACTCAGGGAGAACAGAGGGTGGAGGAGGAGGAGGTTGAGAGGGTTTGAGAGATCATGGGGGAAGGAGTAGGAGCAGAGGTAGGGGCAAGGAAAGGCTTCACCCATGGAGGAGGAGATTTGCAGAGGTCCTGCCAAGTTAAGATATATGGCTGTTGATCCGGATGGCTATGTGGCGCTGGCTGAAAGACAATACCTCTGACTTTTTAAATTAGTGGGAAGTAGAAAGATCTGTCTAGGGGCCATACGACTCCAAAGATGGGCCATTCTGAGGCACAGAGATTCTGCCAGGTCCAGCGTTTTACTAAAAAAAGAAAGATTCTGAGCCCTTAAGCGGACTTTGTTCCAGTGATCAAGGGTCAGGGACAGAGGCATTGACGTGCTCTGTTCCATAATGAAAGTTCCACAAACAGTAAAAGCAAGGACACACGACACAGATAAGACAAGACCATAAAGACAGGCAATGAACGTCCAACACTGAGACCAGGAATGAGTAGCTGGCAAAACCCAATGGTATGGCAATAACGAATCTAAAAGAAAATATCACTGAGTCGAGAAGACTATTGTTCCTTGATTTCCCGAGTTCTCTGCGGGGTCCTCCAGAGAGGTGCCCTTTGTCTCTGTGACATGTCTCTCAGCCACCGTCGGAGAGAGCCCAGGCTCTTCATCGCCAGCAATTTTGCCACGCCCTAACAAGAAACCTGAAACCAGAAAGAGGGGCCTTACTTGCTCCGAGAGAAGCCCGTTGGGGTCTCTCATCCGCCACTGCTGGAACTCAGTGGAACCTCAATATGTAAAGGTCAGGCGAGTGTCAGAGGAAGATACTACCAAGAGACTGTCTCATGCAACAGCAAAGGGTTTATTTGTGGTCCAGCATGCTGGATCTCAGAGCTAAATTAAATAGAGCAGAGACCTCTGAGAACAGCTTAAGCAGAGCTTATATACTTTCCTTGGAGAGGGAAGAGAGGGAAGTTCAGTGATGGGTAAGGGCGAGTGGGCGGTTTGCATGACACCGAGTGAGGGAGTACATTCTGCAGTTCGGCTGTTGGGAACAGTACATTCTAGAACAAGATTAGCAAACATTTCTCAAGATTTCAACAGTGTTTTGTTAAGCATACAGAAAAACAGGAAGTGACAAGTACCTATTTTATTAATTTTATTAACCTTTCACTACCGACTATGCCTTTTTGACTTGATGTTCCTTCTACATTAATTCATGCAACGTACAAGGTGCTATGCCATTGTATATCGATTTATCTGAGACAACTCTGCAGAACGTAATTCAACACCACGTATCACTATCAAGGGCCCAATGCCCTTCTGGGCTTCAAATCAGACTTAAATTTCTTTTTTCATACATATATTTCACCTATATATTCTTCTACACATAGCAAGTTCCCAATACGATCATTCATCCAGGATAATGATTTCTAACCCAAATCGAGCATGTTTTTAACCATAACCAGACACTGTTCCCTCAATCTAACTTTACAGAAGAGCAGGACAGGAGTTGATATTACAATACAGAAATGTAGAAAAACTTCCACCTGCTGAGAACCTCAAAGGTCCATGCAGAAATGATCCCTGGAGAAGATGTAGGAAGCAATAAAGGACCTGAGAGACCAAAAGTCATCTTCCATGGCAAATAACCCGGTCAGGATAAAAGGTTGTGTCTGAATCAGATATTTTTTTAATGTAGAGATCATGGACCAAACCAGGCCTGTGTGGAGATCTATTCCTGGGTGCCTTTGGTTGATATACCATTCTAACTTGTGAAAATGTCACAGGAAGTAGGGGCGGCCTCAATTTCTTGGGACCCTTGAAAGCAACAGTTAGGACAAAGTGGCTGCCAAGACAGTGCCCTCATTCAGTTCAGGAAGGAAGTGACCTCACCTCACTTTCTTGGTGATGGAACTCTCTGAACGTGGGATCCAGGAAGCCAGGCACACAGAGCCAGTCCCAGTCCCAGTCCCAGTGGTCTCACTTGTTTGGATTTACCAAGAACAGGGTCAGTATTTTTTGGTACCTACAGATGTGAGGAAGGCCAAATGCCAGGAAAGCTCGGATGCAGGGCTTTTCATGAGAAAGCAGGTAGCAGCTCACCGTTGGCTCATAAGAAGTTCACAGAGTTGGCCAAGGAGACAAGATCTGAGACAGGAAAGGCCATTTTGGGGGAACATATTATGGCCCACAAGTCAGAGGACACTCTGGATAGTCACAGACCTACTTAGGGGAAGGAGGTGCCTTTGTGGGTGTGGTTGTGGGTTTGTGGTTTTGTCTCATTTTCTGAGAATAGGTAGGACAGTCGGTTTGTTTCATTTGAAGTGGACTGTTTCTAGTAAGTCTTTTCACAGGGCGAGTGTTTCTATGTCTGTTTATTCCACTGTTTCCGTGGTTGTAGACATTAGAAAAGAGAATCCATCAATGGATGTGTCGTGTCTAGTAGAAATCTTCTCAGCATTCATATTGCCCCGTTTATGAATGGACTGTAGCTTGCCTTATCGATGAGCAACACCTGCTACCTTCCTAAGTTTCTATTTTCGTCCTGAATTCCGGCCAATCTCAAGAATAGGCCCATGGTTTTGTGTCCAAGATATGTACCACCTCCAAGCTCTGTGACATGGCCATGTACTGGATAGCTGTAGGGGATGGCGAGCATCTCAGAAAACTCAGAAATCAGTGTGACCAGAAAAGTCTCAGAGGAGAAACCCTGCTTTTGGCCTTTTGCTTACCTATTGTTCTGTTGCCCTGAATGTCAGGAAGGTCTTTGCCTCAGGCCACCCCTTTGTGAAGCCTGAAGAAAACAGTTTTCAAATGGAAATGAATGGGCATACCTGTGGCACTTTCCTTAATTGCTTTGGAATGGGATGTGTCTGAATCAGGCCCTTGGCCCTGTGTGTGGCTGTGGCTTAGATTCTCAGCACCTGATGGATCTAAAGAAAGTTACCATGTGTGCATCTAAAAGAAAATTCGCCAAAAGAGCAATTATTGGGATGAAGTCTCTCGACTTCCTCTGTAAGGTTCCTGACTTCCATCAAGTGAGAATGGGATCCTTTGGGTCAAAAGAGTTCTACAAAACCTGCAGAGGCTAGCCCATTGTGCTTGGGTTTTCTCATGACTAAAATTCACATAAAGAATCTAAACCCCACAGACAGTAGTCCTCAAATTGGAGAGTTATTAACGGCAGGCCTATTTGATCACTTTTGGTTCACAGGTGGGTGTCCAGGCCACCTTGACTTTAGGCAAAAGAGGGGCAAAGGAGCTTATTTGGTACACTGTCTTGGTCTGCACCCCTCATGGAAACCTCCAGCCAGATTATGATGAGTGTCTATATGAAAGAAGATGAGGGCCATATGGGAGGGTTCTTGTTTTAATTGTGGTAATTTGTGTGGTAGTTGGAAGAGATGACTGGGTCCACCAGGGCTTGAACTCTGGTGTGATTCTCCTTAGAGACTGAGTTCTGGAACTGACCTCAGAGAAGTATTGCCATGAATAGTGTTGGGATTTTAGGAGACCACGCATGAGAATCGGTTTTGGAAACTGAGATCTAGGCCCAGGATGGCTTTCCACAGAGCTCAGGGATTCTGAGCCAGGATATCACATGATTAAATTCTTAAAGACTTGGTAGCCATAGTTGAGAGTGCAAACACACATGGACCTCACATTGTATACCTCAATGGGCCTGTATTCATGTGTCCTTTTGGCCACTCTTTGGGAAGGCTTGCCTGTGAGTGTTCTCCAGAGCTTTCATTGAAATGAGCTTCCTCACCATTTAATGGTTCCTGAATTAAATGAAACCCACAGTGCCTCCAACTTCATCCTTGAAAAATGACTAGATTAATACCATGAAATTTTTGAAATCCCCATGACCAGGTGGCACTGGATAACCTTAAGATATCCTGTTGCTGATCATGAGTATAACAAACAGTGCCTTGATTGACTGAGTTTCGTGAAAATGGTGTAGAACAGAGATGCCAGTAAGTTGGAGCCTGCTGGGTAGTGGGTGTAGAGCAGTGGACTATAGGTGTGTAAATAAATATTTTTGGTAGGACCACCTGGATCTTCCATTGGCTTCCAAATCTTGCGACTGACATGGTGCAGGCAGCAGACCTTTATATGTAAAGGCATCTTGTTATATGTAGAGGTTTCAGGGCAATGTTCAGAATCAGGTTGCTATAGTCAAGGGGAAAGCTATGTGGGATAGAAGCCTGGTTCGTACATTCTCTTGCCGACCCTGACCAACCACACATGACAGAACTCCCTCCAGCATTGTGTCCCAGTTTAACATATTGTATTTCATGAAGCAAATACCAAATTCCCAGTGCAGCAGTAAGAAACACCCTGAAAAGTGGAGGATGACCAAATGGCTTCACAGACCACACGGGAAGACACTTAGCTCCCAGTAGCAACAGTTTACCTACAAAGGGAGATTTCAGACCTGCTGCCTCATGTTCATTACAAAATAAAGAACCATGTCCTCCAGGTCACATAGATGCAGACCCAGATTTTTGGTGTCACTACAAACGAAGCTAAATCTCCTGACAATTACATATATTTCTTTTTCTTTTTTTAATTAATTTTTATTGTAGGTTGTTCAAAACAGTACATACTTCTTGATATATCAAATTTCACACTTTGATTCAAGTGGGATATGAGCTCCCATTTTTACTCCATATACAGATTGCAGAATCACATCAGTTGCAGAACCATTGATTTACATATTGCCATACATATATTTCTTGTGCCTAACCTCAGAGGAAGTTTCTCAATAAGTCTTTAGGTCAGCACAGCTCCATGTTTCTGGAGTGTTTACCCTCTCCCATACTTTTGTAAACTGTTTTACCACCTCCAGTGTTGTGAACTCCTGAGCATTTTTCATTCCACATATGTATTCACAGGTTTTCTAACTCCTCTCCTCTAATTGTGTCTTACTTTTAGCGGTGGTTATGTCAAGGTATTGTTCTGGATAAGAGAGGGAAGATTTTTGTGTATCACATGTTTGCATACACATTAGATCCATTTTCCTATTTTCCATTTGAAATACTGAATCCCTGACACTAACCCATACCCTACTAGACTCTGACTACTAATCCTAATATCATGGAGAAAAAGAAACCTAACTGAATAGAAGTACAGTCCTTTTATAGGAAGCATGGTGTATATTTGTATTTGTCTTCCTCTTTATCAAGAGTATGTGTTTTAAATTTAGTAAACTTTTCATTTTAATATTTCTCCATGATTTTTTAAAGTTATCACATATGTAAATTCCTGTCTCCCTTTCTCTGTATCCTATTCAGCACATGTAATTTTTTTATGCATATACAATATCCTACCTGGTATCACACGTACATTCTTGTAAGATCACTGACTTTGGAATATAAAAATTGTGAGAAGAGATGACTCTCCCTAAATAATGATGGAACTGAAAATTCCACCTATGGGTGAGCTTCCTAGTGAAAAACACTATACATAAATCCATGTTCAGTAAAATGAATATTTTTGGATTTGTGAATGAATTATATTTCATGATGAATATCGATTGGCATATATATTGCTAAATATTAATGTGTGTGTGTGTGTGCATGTGTGTGTGTGTGTGGGCGTGTGTGTGTGTGTGTATATTCTACGGATTTTAAAAAAATATGAAAAATATGTGTCTTATTATACACTCCCTAAATTCATTCATATTCATTTATGTTCATTTAAATTCAAATTTTCACAAGATTATTCTCAGTAATATTCATACACCTGAAATATATTTTGGTTTCCTACTACTGAAAACTAAGTTCAGTGGATGGTGCTTAAAAATCCTAATATTTCTACAGTAACTGACCCAGTTTAACATCAATGCAAGTAGATTGCTATGGGACATGATGTGTAATTTGAAGTTCATTTTTACTCAACAATGGTACATTACTATTTCTTCAGTTAATGGACATCATAGGATGTATTTTTTCATCCACAACTTCACAAATTTTTTTGGCATTTGGTTCACTTTCAATTACTTACTACTTCAGAACACATGTATTCCTCCATGTTTCTTTACTGGTCTTTTCACTAGACTTCATTCTAAACACATTATTTTCGATTCCATAATCATTTTTGAAGCAAAACTCACTCTTCACGATAAACCGTAACCCTAATAATACCATTGCATATATAACTCGTTGGAATGATGGTATATATATCAATATAAGATTTCCAATATATTTTCAGATGCAAACTCAATCCATTATTTAATGTTGGATCCAGTTACATACTTTATTCACAATATGGTCTATTCCTGCATCATCTCAATAATCATCAACACAAGGTACACCTATTTGTATCCCCAGTACTAATTTATAAGTTTCCAGAATATTACTCCCCTTTATGGTGGAAGAAATACTTATGTCACCTGATCTACATATACATTTTACCACAGTAGAATTCTGGACACAAAATGCAAAGGTCACACATATGATTGTACCAAAGCCTAAATAGAAAGTGACCATGGATTACTAAAAGCATCTATGTCCAGGGTGCCTACTGCTCTCAAATGTCAATCCTATTGGTTACTACATATTTGTTTCTTCCTAAGATTATATATTTAACCTCAAGCCTGTTGAAAATATCTAATCCTATCACTCACTTTATACTTTTCCTGATTTCCTAATGCCCCTATTGATATCTGCTTTCCTACATATTTTTCCCAGTTCATCATTGTGACTGTCTCTTCACATGTGCTGATATTTACATTCACCCTCTAACTGAAAATCAATTGCTAAAGAACTTTTGGTCCAACTCCGAGACTCACTCTTCTTCCTAAACCTACTGACTATCTTCCTAATCCTACAGACTATCCCTTTTTGACTGGATGTTCTCTTCTACTTTCAATCATCCGAGGTATAGGGTCCTATGCCATTGTATACCGATTTATCTGAGACCTCGGTGCAGAACATAATTCAATCTAAGTATACCAATCAAGGGCCCAATGCCTTTCTGGGCTTCAAATCTTTCCTAGATCTCTGATCTCATACATATATTTCACATTTATATTCTTATAAATATCACAGGTTCCCAATACCATAATTCATCCAGCAGAATGACTCCTAACCCAAATCGAACATGCTATTAACACTAACCATACACTGTTCCCTCAATCTCACTTTACAGAAGAGCAGGGACAGAGTTGGTCTTAAAATCCAGGAAGGTAGGGTATCATCCACCAGCTGAGAACCTCAAAAGTCCCTGCAGAAATAATCCCTTGAGTCGGTGTAGGCAGGTATGAAGGATCTGAGAGAGCAAAAGTCATCTTCCATGGCAAACAACCTGGTCAGGTTGAAGGGATGTGTCTGAATTAGCCTCTCTCTTCCTAATGTAGAGAAGATGGACCAAACCATGGCTGTGTGGAGAGCTGTTCCCCGGTGCCTATGGTTGATATACCATCCTAACTTATGAATGAGTCACAGCAAGTAGAGGCAGACTCCATCTTTTGGGAACCTTGGAAGAAACTGTTAAAACAAAGTGGTTTCCAAGGCAGTGACTTCATTCAGTTCTTGAAGGAAGTGACCTCACCTTACATTATTGGTGATGAAAGTCTGTGATCTTGGGATCCAGGAAACCAGGCACACAGAGTCAAACCCACTCCATGTCCCAGTGGGCTCACTTGTTTGGATTTAACAAGACAGAGTCACTCTTTCTTGGTACCTACTGATGTGAGGACAGCCAAATGCCTGGAAACTATGAAGACTGGCCTTTCCAGAGAAAGCAGGTAGTTTCTCACCACGGGCTCCTGACAACTTCACAGAGTTTGCTAAAGAGACCAGATCGGAGACAGGACACGCCACTTTTGGGGAACATAGTATGGCCCACAAGTCAGAGGACACTCCGGATAGACACAGACCTACTTGGGGGAAAGAGGTGCCTTTTTGGGTGTGAGTGTGAGTTTGTGGTTTTGTCTCATGTTCTGAGAATAGTTAGGAAAGCTGGTTTGTTTGTTTTGGAGTGGACTGTTTCTAGTAAGTCCTTTGACAACGTGAGTGTTTCTGTGTCTATATATCATACTGTGTCCGTGATTGTAGACAGTAGAAAAGAGAATGCATCAATGGATGTGTCCTGTCTACGAGAAAGCTTCAAAGCATTCATCCTGAGCAATTTATGAATGGACTGCAGCTTGCCGTATGGATGGGCAACTCCTGGTATCTTTCTAAATTCCTGTTTTCTTCCTGAATTCTGGACACTCTCCAGAATACGCTCATGATTTTGTGTCCAAGATATGTACCACCTCAATCTCTGTGACATGGCCATGTACTGGATAGCTGATGGGAATGGTGAGTATCTCAGAAAACTCAGATATTAGTATGCCCAAGAAAGTCTCAGTGGAGAAACCCTGCTTTGGGCCTTTTGCTTACCTATTCTGTTGCCCTGAATGTCAGGAAGGTCTTTGCCTCAGGCCACACTTTGTGAAGCCTGAAGAAAATAGTTTTCAAATGGAATTGAATGGTCATTACCTGTGCCTCTTCGGTTAATTGCTTTGGAAATGGATGTGTCTGAATCAGCCTCTTGGCCCTATGTGAGGCAGTGGCTTAGATTCACAGCACATGATGGGTCTAAAGAAAAATCCCATGTGTGCATCCAAAACCAAAATGGACAAAAGAACTGTCATGGTGGATAGAGTCTCTCGCCTTCCTCTGTAAGGTTCCTGACCTCCATTAAGTGAGAATAGGGATCATTTGGGTCAAGTGAATTCTTTAAAGTTCTGCAGAGGCTATCCCATAGGTTCGTGGGTTTTCTCATGACTCCAATTCACATCTATGTTTACAGAAGAGCAGGGACAGTGTTGGTCTTACAATACAGGAATGCAGTGGATCTTCCATCTGTTGAGAACCTCAAAGCTCCATGCAGAAATGATCTCTGGAGAAGATGTAGGCAGCTATGTAAGACCTGAGAGAGCAAAAATCATCTTCCATGGCAAACAACCTGGTCAGGATTAAGGGTTGAGTCAGAATGAGCCTATCTCTTCTTAATGTAGAGAAGATGGACCAAACCCGGCCTGTGTGGAGAGCTGTTCCCTTTTGCCTACGGGTGATATACCATTCTAACTTTTGAAAGTGTCACAGGAAGTAGGGGCAGCCCTCATCTCATGGGACCGTTGGAAGCAATTGTTATGACAAAGTGGTTGCCAAGGCAGTGATCTCATTCAGTTCCTAAAGGACGTGATCTCATCTCACTTCCATGGTGATGGAACTCTCTGAACTTGGGATACAGAAAGCCAGGCACCCAGAGCCAGTCTCAGTTCTAGTCCCAGTGGTCTCACTTTTTTGGATTTACAAAGGACAGAGTCAGTCTTTCTTGATACCTACTGATGTGAGGATGGCCAAATGTCAGGAAAGCTCGGAAGAGGGGCTCTTCCTGAGAAAGCAGATAGTGGCTCACTCCTGGCTTCTAACAACTTCACATTGTTGGCCAAGAAGACCAGATCTGAGACAGGTCAGGCCATTTCGGAGGATCATAGTATGGGCCATCAGTCAGAGCACACTCCGGAGAGTCACAGACCTATTTGGGGGAAGGAGGTGCCATTGCGGGTGTGGGTTTGTGGTTTTGTCTCATGTTCTGAGAATAGTTAGAAAAGGCGGTTTGTTTGGTTTGGAGTGAACTGTTTCTAGTAAGTCGTTTGACAATGCAAGTGTTTCTATGTCTGTGTATCCCACTGTGTCCGTGCTTGTAGACATTAGAAAAGAGAATGCATCAATGGATGTGTCCTGTCTCATAGAAAGCTTCCCAGCATCCATCCAGCACAATTTATGAATTGAATGCGGCTTGCCTTATTGATGGGCGATACCTGCTACCTTCCTAAGTTGCTGTTTTCTTCCTGAATTATGGCCAATCTCCAGAATAGGCTCATGGTTTTGTGTCCAAGATATGTACTACCTCCAAGCTCTGTGACATGGCCATGTACTGGATAGCTGAATGGAATGGCGAGCATCTCAGAAAACTCAGATATCAGTGTGAACAGTAAAGTCTCAGTGGAGAATCCCTGCTTTGGGCCATTTGCTTACCTATTGTTCTGTTGCCCTGAGAGTCAGGAAGGTCTTTGTCTCAGGCCAACCCTTTGTGAATCCTGAAGGAAAGATTTTTCAAATGGAAATGAATATGCTTTACCTTTGGCTCTTTCCTTAATTGATTTGGAAAGAGATGTGTGTGAATCAGCCTCTTGGCCCAGTGTGATTCTTTGACTTAGATTCTCAGTACCTGATGGATCTAAAGAAAGATCCCATGGGTGCATAAAATCCAAAATGGCAAAAAGAGCAGTCATTGTTGATGAAGTATTTTGCCTTCCTCTGTAAGGTTCCTGAATTCCATCAAGTGAGAATAGGGATCTTTTGGGTCAAATGAGTTCTTCAAATCTATTCAGAGGCTATCCAATAGGTGCTTGAGTTTTCTCATCTTTCCAATTCACATAAAGAATCTGTACCCGACACTCAGTAGGACTCAAATTGGAGAAGCAGAGCAGTATTAAGGGCAGGCCTATTTGATCACTCCTGGTACACAGGAAGGGTGTACAGGCCACTGGGAATTTAGGCAAATGAGGGGCAACAGAGCTTATTTTGGACACTGTCTTGGGCTACGCTAATGCTATCAAATGTCAATCCTATTGTTGACTTCATATTTGTTTTATCCTAAGCTCATATATTCATCCTCAACCCTGTTGAAAATATCTAATCCCATCACTCACTTTATTCTTTTCCTGATTTTCTAATGTCTCTATTGATATCTGCTTTCCTACATATTTTGCCCTGTGCATCATTGTGACTGACTCTTCACTTGTGTTGACGTTTACATTGACTCTCTAACCAAAACCCTATTGCTAAAGAACTTTTGTTCCAAATCCTATACTCACTTTTCTTCCTAAACTTACTGACTATCTTTCTAATCCAACTGACTATAACTTTTTGTATGGATGTTCTCTTCTACATTCAATGATCCAAGTACAGTTCAGGTTTCTATTCAAACGGGTGAGGGAGTAGATTCTGCAGTTTGGCAATTGGGGACAGCACATTCTGGCAACAAGATTAGCAAAGAGTTCTCAGATTTCAACAGTGTTTCGTTAAGTGTACAGAAAAACAGGAAGTGACAAGTACATACTTTATTAACCTTTCATTCCCCACTTCTTTTTCTGGCTACTTTTAATCATAAAAGTGATCTTTGTGGGGTGTCACATTCTATGTCTGCTAGTGGGGTATTACCATAATTTTAATTTGTCCAATTTGAGCTTGGAGAAAAGAAATTACATGGTTGAGGAAACAGGGTTTTATAGTAGTAATACTATGAGGATTATTATTGGACCGGCCAGGGTTGATAAAAACGTAATTAACCAGGGGGACTGTGTAAAAAAAGACTCAAACTACCCTTTTTGTGCCTCTCTCTCTCGTTGTTGCTCTTCAAGGCATCTTTTTAATTTACTCATAGATTTTTTTACAACTCCAGTATTGTCGACATAAAAACAACATTCTTCCCTCAAAGAAGCACAAAGGCCCCCCTCTGTCATGAAAAGGAGGTCCAACCCTCGACTGTTCTGTAAAACAACTTCAGAGAGAGAGGTTAAAGATTCCTGCAAAGCTGTGATGGAGGTTTCTAAAATATTTAAGTTTTGATCTATTGCTGCTTCTAATTGGGTCACTTGTTGTGTCCCATGGACCAGAGCAGTGGTTCTTGTGCCCAACCCTGCAGCAACTCCTATTCGTAATAGAATGGCTAAGGTGAGGGACATATGTTCCCAGTGGAACCGGGTTGTATGTCCCCCTCTTTGATCTTCAGATGAACCTGCGTCATGATAGAGCACTCTGGGAAACATCTGCACCATTTCACAATTAATCACATCTGTTGACCATTTCATGAAAACATAAACAATGTTTAAGTATATAGAATTATACTGTTGTAGGGACGGACAAGGCAAGGCACCTAAGATAGCACCAAAGACACGGAAACAGTCTTTTTTGGTTTCAACCAGATTCAGAGGGCATTGCTTCTGTTGTAATCAATTAATCCCCTGAAACCCAAGTTATGTAGTTTCAGAATTTTGTACCCAACACGTAAGGGAAGGGGCTCAGAAGTTCACAGTCTGCAGAAGTTCACAAAAAGCAGTTTTTGTTTCTGTTTTTTTCTCAGTTTGGGCAAGTTAACTTTTCAAGGACACCTGGGTGTGGGTGTCTTCCCTTTCTTTTTTTCCCCCTTCCAGCTGTTTCCATACAGCCCAGTTTGTAACTTCTTTATCTTAGAAATGTAGCCATCTCTGTGAAGCCCCAGCTCAAGGCCAGAGGACTTTTTTCCAAATATTTTGTGAAAAACTAGTAAGGGTGTGTCTAGATCAGGAGTGCTGAATTTTTTAGCCAGTTGCCAAGGAGACCAGGGCAACACAAAAATAGGAAGTTTATCTACAGTGAACTCTTTTATAAGGACTCGTTTGCTGAAAGTCCTAAATCAGCCATGGTGAAGACTTCTGGAGAAGGTCAGTTAAGACTTTTCTGTGGGCCTGGTACAGAGGGGGAAAATTTGGAAGGCAGGGATAAGAGCAGCTCTGTGGATCTGAGAATGAGGAAGGAGAGATGTAAAAGAATATTGGGAGAGGGCTTTGGGATCTTAATAGCAACAAAAACTTGAGCAGTAGAACAGATAGAACAGAGGGGGAGACGGGAGTGAGATTCCAAAAAGCCTGTGAGGGACTTTAAATTCTTAGTAACCTGTTTTTAGTGATGACAAAGCAACATTAAAGGCCATTTTCATTACATCTTGTATTAGGGTCTGAGGATTCTTCTCAGCGGGTTTGAGCTTTGCATTAGGTGGTAAGAGGACTGGGTGGGACCCGGTGCGGGCACTGACAGGAGAGGAGAGGAGTGAGTGAATGGAGTGGTACCTCAGTACCTGCAACCTCAGCAAGGGAGCAATGGTCTGAGAACCAGTCGAGATTTGGGTTTTTGATCTAGATATTGGAGGGGAGAAATCAAGTTGCTGAGGTGGGAGTGACAGCAGAGAGTCTAGAGCACAAGGCTGAGGGTGAGCATCTATTGGAGAAGCATAGTTCAGGATGTGAGCAAAGGAGAGAGAAGGCCTCCACATAGCGGAATCTCCTTTTACCCTTTTGAGCACATGCAGAAGTTAAAAAGGTCACACAGAATTTGAGGATCTAGAGACCCCTCTGGGGGCCATCGGTTTTGGTTATCTAATTCGTAATATGGCCAATGCTGTGTACAGAATTTGATGAGGAGTTTGGGTTCCATCTGACAGTCCCTGTATGCTCACATCCCCATGACTTACAATAGAAGTCTGCTCTCCCCCCCCCCAGCCGTGACTGTTTGTGGCTTTGATAGTCTGCCGGGCAAACATAGTAATCTAGGCTAGCCAACCTGCATCTGGCTCACGTGTCCCTACATCTATAATGTTTGTTTCCATTATCTGTGGTACGGAAAGGATTTAATGGAATTTTAGTGGGATCCTGTTAATCAGGGATATCCCAATAGGAAAGACCTATAGCCAGCTGACAAATGACTGGGTGGAGAGATGGCCACCAGGTTCGTAAGCTGGCTGTATTCGAGATAGGCCATACTTCGTGTCCAGTAGGATTTGTGATCAGCCATCGCAGCTTAAGGGACTGATGAGGGTTAAGACTACTGGTCGTCAAGGGGAGAATAAATATCTTCCAGGATCTTCTTTACAACCATTTGCAATGTTTCTTTTTTCTTCTTTTTTATTTCTTTTTTTTGTGTGTGTGTGGGGAAGGCTTCAATACATCCTGAAAATGTATGTTCAAAGACTAGGAGTTATTTAAGTCCATACCTTACTGGCTTAATTTCAGTAAAGTCCACTTCCCAGAAATGTCCTCGTCTGGTTCCTCATAGATGCTTTCCTGCAGGAAGCTTGGAAGTGTAAGCTTTAACCAATTAATGGACCTGACAGGCTTTTGTTACCCATTCAGTTATTTCCTTTTTTCTGTGAGTAGGTTAGTGGAAAACTGTGTTCTTGATCCTTCACGAATGAATGCAGTTTCTTTGAACAAAGGTGAGTGAGTTGATGAACATTTGCTACTGACATAGTTAGAGCCATGATTATAGGAGTAGTTACTGAAGGATTAAAAAATTCCACTTGGGGGCCTTCAGGGTTAAAAGTTATTTTGGCCCAGAGCTTGGTGAGCAGAACTCTGCCTATCAATGTGGCCAGGGATTACTAGGAAGGAGTGATGGATTTTTCCTTTTCCCTGGTCCATGGTCCTCGTAGTTGTCAAAGCCCGATATTTACTTCTGTTAGACTCTTGAATTAGAGACCTTTTATTCGGTAGAGGGCCCAATGGGCCTTACGGGCTGAGTATATTCCCCCTGCATCTACTTCAAAGTTTATTGTGTTCCCCTCCACTTCAAAAGTTACCTTGAGGTCAGGGAGAGGATCTGAGCCCGGACTTTCTTAGTATTACTCCAGAGTCAGAATATCTGGCTGGCATGGCTGTCTCTTTCTAGGGCACTCTTTGGCCCAGTGTCCTTTTTCTTTAGAGTAGGCACATTGATCTGAGGCCAGGGGTGGCCTCTAGTGTGTGCCCAGGTATCCCTTCCTGTCTCTCTGTTTCTTAGTTTCTGGCCTATTTGTTGTTGTGACCAGGACCTTAGTCAATGCCTTAGTCTGTCTTTTGTTTCTTTTATCCTCACTCAGCTCCCTTCTCTTCCTCAGTTTCTTTCTTAAAGTATACCTTCTCGGGTTCTCTGACTAAATCCCTCAAAGTCATATCTTGTAATCCATCTAAGCATTGTAACTTTCTTTTAATATCCAGGGCAGCTTTCCCAATAAAGGCCATTGTGACAGATGCCTTTTGATCCTCTGCCTGAGGATCGAAAGGAGTATGTCTCTTATATGCCTACATAATTATCTCTAGGAACATAGAGGGAGATTCATCAGGCCCTTAAATAATCTCTCTTACCTTGGCCAAATTAGTTGGTCACCTAGCGGCCACTAAGATACCCACTATTAGAGCCCGGCGATAAGTGGACAGATGCTCCCTACCTTCAAAGGTGTTGGGGTCCCAGTTGGGTCGTTTCAAGAGAAAGCCGGCTTTGAATATATTGGGAAGTTTTGTCGGTCACGCATTTGGTCCGAGGATACTTTTTTCTAGCATCCAGGAGGATTCTCTTTTGTTCCTCTGTCATGAAGAGAGTCCCTAGGAGTTGTTGGCAGTCATCTCAAGTAGGTTGGTGTGAAAACATCAATGACTTCACCAGACCTGAGAGCCAGGTTGGGTCCTCGGTAAAAGGAGGATTGTTATTTTTCCATTTATATAGGTCTGAAGAGGAGAAGGCCAATACTGGTAGGCTTGCATTTTTTCCCTATGGCCATCGTCAATCATTGGTCCTTAGGGATGGAGGGAAGCAACACGGGAGTTCCAGGGTTTTCAATCATTTGCCACCAGCGAGTTCCTTTAGCAACTCCAGCTTCCTCCAGGGGAGGAGGGGCTGTGTGTGACGCAGGGGAGTTATCTGGAGGGCCCTGGGCTGGCTTAGCTTCCTCCAATTGCGGAGAGGCTGAGTCAGCAGCTGGAGAATCACTTAGAGGGTGTTGGGGGTTGTGGGACAAGGGTAGAAGATAAGGAGGGGAATGAGAGTCCAGTAGAGTCAAATCTTGTGACTCAGGGAGAACAGAGGGTGGAGGAGGAGGAGGAGCAGAGGGGTTGAGAGATCGTGGGGGAAGGAGTAGGAACGGGGACACAGCAAGGAAAGGCTTCACCCACGGAGGAGGAGATTTGCAGAGGTCCTGCCAAGTTAAGGTATATTCCTGTTTATCAGTATGGCTATGTGGCCCTGGCTGTAAGACAATATCTCTGTCTTTTTAAATTAGTGGGAAGTAGAAAGATCCTTCTAGGGGCCATCAGAATCCAAAGGTGGGCCATTCTGTGGCACACAGAGTCTGCCAGGTCCAGCGTTTTACTGAAAAAGAAACATTCTGAGCCCTTAAGCGGACTTTGGTCCATAGATCAAGGGTCAGGGACAGAGGCATTGAAGTGATCTGTCCCATAATGAAAGATACACAAACAGTAAAAGCAACGACACAGGACACAGACAAGAGAAAACAATAAAGACAGGCAATGGACGTCCAACACTGAGACCAAGACTGAGCAGGTGGCAAAACCCGATGGGCTGGCAATACCGAATCTGAAACAAAGTATCACTGAGTCGAGGAGACTATTATTCCTCGATTCCCGAGTCCTCTGTGGCGTCCCCCAGGGACTTGGCTTGTGGCTCTGTGACACGTCTGCCAGCCACCATCAAAGAGAGCTCACACACTTCATCGACAGCCATTTTGCCAAGCCCTAACCTGAAACCTGAAACCAGAAAGAGGTGCCTTACTTACCCTGAGAGTAGCCCATTGGGGTCTCTCGTTCACCACTGCTGGATTTCGGTGGAACCTCCATATATAAATATCGGAAGAGCATTGGGGGAAGAGACCACCAAGAGACTCTCTCATGCAAAAACAAAGGGTTTATTGGGGGTCCAGCATTCTGGGGCTCAGAGCTCATTTGAATAGAGCAGGGAACCCTGAGAACAGCTTAAGCAGAGCTTATATACTTTCCTTGAAGAGGGCAGGGAGGAAAGTTTATTGATGGGCCTGGGCGGGTGAGCAGTTTGCGTGCAACTGGGTGAGGGAGTACATTCTGAAGTTTGGCAGTTGGGGACAGCACATTCTGGGAAAAAGATTAGAAATCACTTCTCAAGATTTCAACAGTGTTTTATTAAGCATACAGAAAAACAGGAAGTGACAAGAATCTATTTTATTAACATTTCACTACCAACTATACTTTGCCAGATTTCCTAAAGTCTCTATTGATATCTGCATTCCTACATATTTTCCCCAGTTCATCATTGTGATTAATTCTTCACATGTGCTGACATTTACATTCACTCAATACCCGAAACCCTATAGCTAAAGAACTTTTGGTCCAAATCCTATACTCACTCTCCTTTATAAACATACCGACTATCTTCCTAATACTACTGACTATCCATTTTGACTGGAAGTTCTCTTTGAAAATCAATCATCCAAGTTACAAGGTCCTATGCTTAATACCCAATCAAGGGCCCAATGTTCTTCTGGGCTTCAAATCTTACCTAGATTTTTGTTTTCAGATTCATATATTTTACCTATATATTCTTGAAAATATCGCAGGTTCCCAATACCATTATTCATCCAGCAGAATGATTTCTATTCCAAATCAAACCTGTTATTAACCGTAACCATACACTGTTCCCTCAATCTAACTTTAGAGAAGAGCAAGGACAGAGTTGGTCTTAAAATACAGGAATTTAGGGGATCTTCCAACTGCTGAGAAATTCAAAGGTCTATGCGCAAATGATCCCTAGAGAAGTTGTAGGCACCTATGAAGGAACTGAGAGAGCAAAAGTCATCTTTCATTGCAAACAACCTGGTCAGCATGAAGGGATGTGTCTGAATCAGCCTCTCTCTTCTTTATGTAGAGAAGAAGGACCAAACGAGGCCTCTGTGGAGAGCTGTTCCCGGTTACCAATGTTTGATATACCATTCTAACTTGTGAAAGTGTCAAAGGAATTAGGGACAGCCTCCATTTCATGGGACCTTTGGAAGCAAATGTTAGGACAACGTGCTTGCCAAGGCATTGACCTCATTCAGTTCCTGAAGGAAGTGACCTCACCTCACATTCTTGGTGATGGAACTCTCTGAACGTGGGATCCAGGCATCCAGGCACACAAATCTAGTCCCAGGCCCAGTCCCAGTGGTCTCACTTCTTTTGATTTACCAAAGACAGAGTCAGTCTTTCTTGGTATCTACTGATGTGAGGATGGCCAAATGCCAGGAAAGCTCTGAAGAGTGGCCTTTCCTGAGTAAGCAGGAAGTGGCTCACCGTTGTCTCCTGACAACTTCACAGAGTTGGCAAAGGAAACCAGATCTGAGACAGAACAGGCCATTTGATGGGAACATAGTACGGCCCACCAGTCAGAGGTCACACCCGATAGTCAGAGACCTACTTTGGGAAAGGAGGTGAATTTGTGGGTGTGAGTGTGTGTTTGTGATTTTGTCTCATGTTCTGAGAATAGGTAGGAAAGGCAGTTTGTTTGGTTTGGAGTGGACGATTTCTAACAAGTGATTTGACAAGGCGAGTGTTTTTATGTCTGTGTATCCCACTGTGTCCATGGTTGTAGACATTAGAAAAGAGAATGCATCAAAGGATGTGTCCAGGCTAGTAGAAAGCTTACCAGAATTCTTTCTGCCCAATGTATGAAAGGAATGCGGCTTGCCTTATGGATGGGTAACACCTGCTATCTTCCTAAGTTCCTGTTTTCTTCCTGAATTCTGGCCACTCTCCAGAATAGGCTCATGATTTTGTGACCAAGTTATGTACCACCTCCAAGCTCTGTGACATGGCCATGTACTGGATAGCTGAAGGGAATGGCGAGCGTCTCAGAAAATTCAGATATCAGTGTGACCAGGAAAGTCTCAGTGGAGAAACACTGCTTTGGGCCGTTTGCTAACCTAATGTTCTGTTGCCCTGAATGTCAGGAAGGTCTTTGCCTCATGCCACCCCTTTGTGAAGCCTGAAGAAAACAGTTTTCAAATGGAAATGAATATGGATCACCTGTGGCTCTTTGCTTAATTGCTTTGAAAAGGGATGTGTCTGAATCAGCCTCTTGGCCCTGTGTGAGGTTGTGGCTTAGATACTCAGCACGTGGTGGATGTAAAGAAAGATCCCATGTGTGCATCCAAAACCAAAATGGCCAAAAAGCAGTCCTTGTGCATGAAGTCTGTCGCCTTCCTCTTTAAAGTTCTTGAACTCCATCAAGTGAGAATAGGGATCCTTTGGGTCAAATGGGTTCTTCAAAGACCTGCAGAGGAGCTTGTGTTTTCTCATGACTGCAAATCACATAAAAATATATACCTGACACTCAGTTTTCCACAAATTGGAGAAGCATAGAAGTATTAACGTCTAGCATATTTGATCACTCCTGTTTCACATGAAGGGTGTCCAGACCACCCTGAATTTACGCCAATGAGGGGCAAGGGAGTTATTTTGGACACTCTCTTGGACTCCGCCACTCATGGAAACCTTCAGCCAGAGGTTGTGATTAGTGTCTATATGGAAGAAGATGAGGGCCATATGGGAGGGTTTTGGTTTTAATTTTGGTCATTTGTGTCCGGTTGGAAGACATGACTGGGACCACCTGGGCTTGAACTCTGGTGTGATTCCCCTTAGAGACTGAATTCAGAGAAGTATTGCCATGAATTTTGTTGGGATTTTAGGAGTCCACCCATGAGAATCACCCTTGGAAACTGAGATCTAGGCCCAGGGTGGCTTTCCACAGAGCCCTGGGTATCTCAGCCAGAAGATCACATGATTTAATTCTGAAAGACTTGCCAGCCATTGTTGAGAGTCACAACACCCATGGACGTCACATTGTAGACCTCAATAGGCCTGGCTTCATGTGACATTTTGGCCACTCTTTGGGAAGCCTTGCCTGTGAGAGTTCTACAGAGCATTCATTGAAATGAGCTTCCTCACCATTTAAAGGTTCCTGAATGAATTGAAACCCACAGTGCCTGCAACGTCATCTTTGAAAAATGCCTAGATAAATACCATGAAATTTTTGAAATTCCCATGACCAGGTGGCACTGGAGAAACTTTGGATGTCCTGTTGCTGATTGTAAATATGCAAGACAGTGCCTTGATTGAGTGGGTTTCATGAAAATGGTGTAGAACAGAGATGCCAGTATGTTGGAACCTGCTGAGTAGTGGGCCTAGAGCAGTGGTAGGCAGGTGTGTGATAAAAAATTTGTGGTGGGGCCATGTGGATCTGCCATTGGATCCCAAATGGCTTGTGACTTACATGGTGCAGCCAGCAAACCCTTCCATGTAAAGGCTTCTGGTTATATGGAGATGTTTCCGGGCAATGTTTAGAATCAGGTTACTATGGACATGGGGCCAAGCTATGTGGGACAGAAGCCTGGTTGGTGCATTCTCCTGCAGACCCTGACCAACCACACATGAAAGAATTGCCTCCAGAACTGTGTCCCAATTGAACTTCTTTTATTTCATGAAGCAAATGCCAAAGTCCCAGTGCAGCAGCAAGAAACACCACGAAAAGTGGAGGATGACCAAATCGCTTCCCAGTCCACATGGGAATACCCTTAGCCCCCAGTGGCCACAGTTTACTTACAAAGAGAGAATTCAGCACTGCTGCCTCATGTTCATTGGAAAATAAGAAACCATGTCCTCCAGGTCACATAGATGCAGACACAGCTTTGATAGTCTCACTAAAAAGAAGCTAAAGCTCCTGACAACAACATATATTTCAAGTGCCCAAACTCAGAGGCAGTTTCTCAAGAAGTATTTAGGCCAGCAGAGCTCCATGTTTATGGAGTGTTTACCCTGTCCCATACTAGGGAAACTCCTCTACCACTTCCAAGGTTGTAAACTCCTGAGCATATTATTCACAGATTTTATTACTCTTCTCCTCTAATTGTGTCTTACTTTGGGCGAAAAAAATGTCAAGGAATTGTTCTAGATGAGAGTGGGAAGATTTTGTTTTGCACATATTTGCATACACATTGGTTTCATTTTTCTATTTTACATTTGAAATACTGAATCCTGACACTAACACATGCCCTGCTAGATTCTGAATACTAATCCTAATATAATGGAGAAAAATTACGGAAACAGAATAGAAATACAAGCAGTTCAGAGGAGGCATGTTGTATACTTGGACTTGCCTTTTGCATTATATAGGGTAGGAGTTATAAATCTAGTCAATTTTTTGTTGAAATAGTTTTCCATGTGCTTTTAAAGTTAACAAATATGTGAATTCCTGTCTCCCTTTCTCTGTATTCTATTCAGCACATGTATTTTTATATGCACATATAGAATCCTACCTGGTATCACACGTACATTCTTGTGAGTTACATGACTTGGCAGATACAAAGTGTGAGAAGAGATCACTCCTCTTAAACGCTGTTTGACCTGAAAATTCAACCTATGGGTGAGCTTCCTAGTTGAAAAAAGTTATACATAAATCCATATCCAGTAAAATGAATATTTTTGGATCTGTGGATGATTCATATTTCACGGTGTAATTCGATTGGCATATATATTGCTAATTTTTAAAATCTGTGTGTGGATATATATATATATATATATATATATATATATATATATATATATTCTCTCCAGATATTTCAAAATATTTAATATATGTGTCTTATTATACACTCCCTAAATTCATTCATGATTATGTATGTGGATTTATAATCAACTTTTCACAAGATTATTCTCAGAAATATTCATTCACCTGATATACGTATTTTTTTCCTAGTATTGAAAACTAACTTCAGTGAATGGTGCATATAAATCCTAATATTTCTACAGTAACTGATCCATTTTCACATCAATGCAAGTAGATTCCTATGGGACATGATAAGTATTTTGAAGTTCATTTTTATTGAAAACTAGTACATTACTATTTCTTCAGTTTATGCACATTATTGGATATATATTTCATTCACAAGTTCACAAATTTATAGGCATTTATTTCACTTTCAATCACTTTCTGCTTCAGAAAACACGTGTTCCGCCATGTTTCAAACTGGTCTTTTCATGAGACTTCTTTCCAAACACATTATTTTTGATTTCCATAATCACTTTTGAAGCAAAACTCACTCACTCTTCATGATAAACCATAACCCTAGGATTACAATTAGACGTATAACTAGTTGTTATGAATGATTATATATCAATATATGATTTCTTATGTATTTTCAGATATCAATTCAATACATTATTTAAAGTGGAACCAGTTATATTATTTATTAACTGTATGGTCTATTCATGCATTATCTCTATATTCATAGACACAGGGTACACCTATTTTTACCCTCAATACTAATTTATACGTTTTCAAAATATTCCTCAAAAAATGGTGGAAGAATTACTCATGTCACCTGATCTATATATACATTTTATCACAGTAATATTCTGGACAAAAAAATCAAAGGTCACCCTTAAGGTTGTACCAGAGCCTAAATGGAAAGTGAGCATGGATTACTAAAACCTTCCATGTCCAGGTGGCCTAATGCTCTCAAATGTCAATCTTATTGGTGACTACATTTTTGTTTCTTTCTAAGATTATATATTCAACCTCAAGCCTGTTGAAAATGTCTAATCCTATCACTCACTTTATACTTTGCCTGATTTAGTAATGTCTCTATTTATATCTATTTTCCTACATATTTTCCCCTGTTCATCATTGTGACTGACTCTTCACTTGTGCTGACATTTACATTCACTGTCTACCTGAAACCCTATTGCTTAAGAACTTTTGGTCTAAATCCTATTCTCACTCTTCTTTGTAAACCTACTGACTATCTTTCTAATCCTACCGACAATCCCTTTTTGAGTGGGTGTTCTATTCGACATTCAATCATCCAAGGTACAAGCTCCTATGCCATTGTATATAGATTTATCTGAGATATTTTTGCAGAAAATAATTCAAAGCTAAGTGTGCCAATTAGGGCCCAATGCCCTTCTGGACTTCATATCTTCCCTAGATTTCTGTTTTTATACTTATATTTCACCTATATATTCTTGTAAGTATCATAGTTTCCCAATACCATTATTCGTCATGCAGAAGGATTCCTAACCCCAAATTGAACATGTTACTAACCCAAACCATACACTGTTCTCTCAATCGAACTTTACAGAACAGCAGGGACAGGGTTGCTCTTAAAATACAGGAATGTAGGGCATGTTCCAGCTGTTGAGAACATCAAAGGTCCATGCAGAAATGATCCCTTGAGAAGATGTAGGCAGCTACGAAAGACCTGAGAGAGAAAAGTCATCTTCAATGGCAAACAACCTTGTCAGCATGAATGGATGTGTATGAATCAGCCTCTCTCTTCTTAATGTAGAGAAGATGGACCAAAACAGTCCTAGGTGGAGAGCTGTTCCCGGGTGCCCATGGTTTATATACCATTCTAACTTGTGAAAGTGTCACAGGAAGTAGGGGCAGCCTCCATCTCATGGGACTCTTGAAAGCAACTGTTAGGACAAAGTGGTTGTCAAGGCAATGACATCATTCAGTTCCTGAAGAAATGATCTACCTCACTTCCTTGGTGATGAAACTCTCTTAACTTGGGATCCAGGAAGCCAGGCACCCGGAGCCAGTCCAGTCCCAGACCCAGTAGGCTCACTTGTTTGAATTTACCAAGGAGAGTGTCAGTCTTTCTTGGTACCTACATATGTGAGGATGGCCAAATACCAGGAGAGCTCTGAATAGGGGCCTTTCCTGAGAAAGTAGGTAGTGGTTCACCGCAGGCTCCTGACAACTTCACAGAGTTGGCCAAGGAGACCAGATCTGAGATAGGACAGGCCATTTTGGGGGAACATAGTATGGCCCACCACTCAGAGGAAACTCCGGATAGTCACAGAGTTACATGGGGGAAGGAGGTGTCTTTGTGGGGTGGGTGTGATTTTGTGGTTTTGTCTCATGATCTGATAATAGGTAGGAAAGACGGTTTGTTTGATTTGGAGTGGTCTTCTTCTAGTAAGTCGTTGGACAAGGCAAGTGTTTCTATTTCTGTGTATCCCACTGTGTCCGTGGTTGTAGACATTAGAAAATAGAATGCAACAATTGATATGTCCTGTATAGTAGAAAGATTCCCGGCATTCATCCTGCCCAATTTATGAATGGACTGCAGCTTGCCTTATCCATGGGCAACACCTGCTACCTTCCTAAGTTCCTGTTTCTTCCAGAATTCTCACCACTCTCCAGAATAGTCTCATGGTTTTGTGTCCAAAATATGTACCACCTCCAAGCTCTGTGACATTGCCATGTCCTGGATAGCTGAAGGGAATGGCGAGCATCTCAGAAAACTCAGATATCAGTGTGACCAAGAAAGTCTCAGTGGAGAAACCATGCTTTCGGCCTTTTGCTTATCAATTGTTCTGTTTCCCTGAATGTCAGGAAGGTCTTTGCCTCAGGCCACCCCTTTGTGAAGCCTGAAGAAAACAGTTTTCAAATGGAAATGAATGGGCATCACCTGTGGCTCTTTGCTTAATTGCTTTGGAAAGGGATGTGTCTGAATCAGCCTCTTGGCCCTGTGTGAGGTTGTGGCTTAGATTCTCAGCACCTGATGGATATAAAGAGAGATCCCATGTGTGCATCCAAAACCAAAATGGCCAAAAGAGCAATTATTGCGAATGAAGTCTCTCGCATTCATTTGTAAGGTTCCTTACCACCATCAAGTGAGAATACGGATCCTTTGGTTCAAATGAGTTATGCACAGCCCTGCAGAGGCTAACCCATAGGTTTTTGGGTTTTCTCATGGCTCCAAATCATATAAAGAATCTATAACTGACAGTCAGTAGGCCTCAAATTGGAGATGCAGAGCAGTATTAACAGCTGGCCTATCTGATCACTCCTGGTTCACCGGATGGGTGTCCAGGCCACCTTGACTTTAGGCAAATGAGGGGCAAGGGAGCTTATTTTTGACACTGTCTTGGGCTGCACCCCTCATGAAAAACTCCAGCCAGAGGTTATGATAAGTGTCTATATGGAAGAAGATGAGGGCCATGTGGGAGTGTTTGGTTTTAATTGTGGTCATTTGTTTGGCGGTTGGAAGAGATAACTGGATCCACCTGGGCTTGAATTCTGGCATGATTCCTCTTAGAGACTGAGTTCTGGAATTTACCTCAAAGAAGTATTGCCATGAAATGTGTTGGGATTTTAGGAGGCCACGCATGAGATGCGCCCTTGAAAACTGAGATCGAGGGCCAGGGTGTCTTTCCACAGTGCAGTGAGAATCTCAGCCAGGATATCACATGATTTTATTTTGAAAGACTTGGCAGCCATAATTGAGAGTCTAAACACAAATGGAACTCATATTGTAGACCTCAATGATCCTGGCTTCATGTGACCTTTTGGCCACTTTTTGGGAAGCCTTGCCTGTGAGATTTCTCCAGAGATTTCATTTAAATGAGCTTCCTCACCACATAATGGTTCCTGCATTAATTGAAACGCACAGTGACTCCAACTTCATCCTTCAAAAATGGCTAAATAAATACTATCAAATTTCTGAAATTCCCATTACCAGGTGGTACTGGAGAACCTTTGGATATCCTGTTGCTGAACATGAGTGAAATAATTCCCCACGCAATGACACTTCACCGGGAGAATTCCAATTTTATTGCTAAAAGCTGTGTGCTTATATAGAACTAAGGGGGAGATGGTATGGCTTAGATAAATGGCAGCAACCCGTTTATTGACAAGTTCTTTCAAATATCAGCTCCAGAGCCCAGGAATTAGTTCTCATTGGGGCTAAGGTTCCCCACAAGCGAGATTTGAAATTGGCGCTGGCAGGAGAGTTCACAAGGGCGGGAACTTTTTGCACCACTGCAGAAATGAAGAAGGTAGGAAGAAGAAGTCCTTAGGCGCCATGTTGGGGTTTTTCTCTGCGGTATGGCTGCCATTTATTCCTGTCCCAACATTCCACCCTTTTTGTTTTCTTAGGAAGTGGGGCGTCGTTTGTCAGATCTGGCTGCTTCCTGCTGTGTGGGGCTGGTGTGGGGCCTAGAAAGAGAAGTGGAGGAATGCTCAGGGGGCAGGTATGGGGATATCATGGCAGCCAGAAATAAAACCCAGTGGCTATAGACAGCTATTTTCATAGGGGTGAAGTCAATGAATGTTCCCTGAAGCCAAAAATGTCGATGGCATGGAACCAGTCCTGGATGGAAGAGATTGTTGGTATCAGCCACTGGTCCTGTAACAGAGACTCAAGGAAATACTGGAAGCGTTGCCTGGACATGGTGTCGCCAGCACCTGAAGAAGATCGGAGCGAATAAAAACAGAATGAAGATAAAAATTAAAGCAAATGTCAATTTTTGGCAGAAGTTCCATGTGGGGGGACTGACATAGAAGAGGCCAAGGGCCATGAGAAAGCTTAGAAGGTGGTAAAGACTATGAATCCAGGATGGCAGATTAAGAGGTTCTCCGAGCTCGTTGTCTCCCGCTGTCTAATACCCGTTGCATTCCATCGTGCCTGGTAGTGAGCTTCATCACTGAGTGAACTGTTCTCTTGGAGATGTTGGGGATTCATCGGTCATCAGAGGCTGGTAGTGACTAAGCAAAAGCTGGTTGAAAGTTTGATTAGGAATTTTATGCAGTTGGGTTTGAAGGCACTTCATTATGCAGGGCAAGAGAGCACAAAAAAGGAGCATCCAAATAAGGGGACCCAAGATATGTAGTAAGTACATGGCAAGATAGGATTGGAAGAACCCCGTTATGGGATTGGAGGAGGTAGGTTTGAGCAATTGGGTCGATAATTCCTGCAATTTAACAACATTTTTTTTTATTAGCCCAGATTCATTAACATAATAGCAAAATTCCTCTCTGAGGAATAGGCATGTAACCCCTTTTTCTGCAGTGAGAAGATCAATTGCACTTTGGTTCTGTAAAGCCACTTGTGCCAATGAAGTAACCTGCTGCTGCAAGGAACCCAGAGACTCAGCCATGGTATTGAGTGTTTCCTGCAGTTTTTGTTGAAGGTCATTGGATCCCATAGAGCATGACCTATAGCTCCACCAGAGAGTCTGAGACCCGTCACTGAGGTTGTTAAAATGAGGCCTACCAGAACCGGCAGAAAGACTACCCTACGGGTGCGGGAAGGTAGGGCCAACTGTCAGAATTCGGTGGGAGTATACAAAGATAGCTGAGGAACTACAGTAACCAAGAAACAGGCGCCAGAGACATTGATGGTTGAGGTACTTAAAGAACCATTACACCAGAGGAAATGTCCAGGTTGCATAAACACAGGGCTCTATGGAGTGCTGTAGCTCAAGGAACAAATGGGTAAAGGATTCATTATTGGCAGGTGGAAACAGATGAAAGGAAATAATGTATTGGTGGAATAACTTTCCCACAGTGGGATACGTGTCACATGTAGGGGTTGTCCTTTTTAGAGAAATTGTAGGGTTTTGCTGGAATATTTCCTGCCGCTAATGGGACTGCTGCTAGAAGTGGACGACTAAGTGAAGCACAGAGAAAGCACTGAGAAGTAGGCACAGAAAGAGGGGTGGAGTTTAATAATCAAAAAGTTTGGTGTGGCAAATTGAGCCATGTGGGAGGGGGACCTGAGAGGGTTGAAGGCTCTGAATCCTTTTTGGATGAGCTATGGATATGATCTCGAAGTTTTGATTCTGAGTCCTTAATGTGTTCGACTACCTGGATGGTTGCCTTAGGTTGCGTAATCAGGGTGCGGCCAATAGTCATCCACCCTGTGGGTCTGACTGAGGTTGTCCGAGCATAGACAGCAAACTCAACATAGCCCCATCGTTTGGCCTTGGGGTCAGGTTTATCTAAAGTATACCATCCATTGTTACTGGATGAAGAGCCTTTATGCCACTTTATGTAACTAGAAGTCCACCCTTCAGGGTAACCAAATGAGTGGTAAGAATAGCTACCACGTTCATCATGGAACATGCATGACCAATAGGGGCACCCATTATATATCTCAGGCCACCAATGACAATAGTCTTTTGTTTGATCAAAAAGGAAGCAAATGAAAGGCCAGTTCCAGCTACCAGGGACGAAGGTCCTTGAAGGTGACAATTTTAGGGAAATAGAGGTGCAGTTGTGGATGAAGCAAGTAGTTGCATCCACTGCGCAGACCTTCTGCATGCCATGTTCTGAGTATCGTTCCCAAAAAGTGAATAAATGCATGGTAGGTGAGGAGGGTAAAGACCAGTCCTGACAGAGCACAGAAAATAAGCAGAGCACAAAAATCAAGCAGTTAGAGAAGACTAGGGTGTTGGGAGAGCTCATTGTGCCTTCTTTAAGAGGAATTGGGCTGCAATGAAAACCGTGTGAGCCACAACTAAAATGGGTGAGATGGGTGTGGAGAGCAGGAGTAAAGGGGAGGTTCAGTAGGTGATTCTTGGAGTTCCTCTGGGGTGGCCCTGTCTTCAGCAGGTGGGGCCTCCTGGTGATGTGGCTTCAACCTAGACATGTGAATCCAGGGAGTGAGACAGTTGTCTGGTAAGGAGAGTTTGGCGGCGGTAAGGGTAAAGAGAATGACAGGATAGGGGCCTTCCCATTTTGCGGCAAGAGTCCCTTTCTCCTCTGGGGTATTATAATAGACTAGACTAACAGGTGTTAAGGGAGGAGTGTTTGGAGAGGAGACTGGGTCCGGAAGAAGCCAGTCCTGATATTTCCAGAGTTCCGAGCGGAGATGGAGCAAGAGAGGCAAAGACAAATCTCGGGTGAGAGGTCCTTGTGAAATGACCAACCCAGGGGTTATAAGAGGTCTTCCATACATTATCTCAAAAGGAGACAGTAAAGATGGTTTCTTAGGGAGAGCTCTGATTCGAAGCAAAGCCAAGGGAAGGAGTTTGAAACAGTCTATGTTTAATTCCATTGTCAATTTGGTAAGGACTTCCTTTAGAGTACGATTTACCCTTTCCACTTTCCCTGAAGCCTGGGGGAAATATGGACAGTTGAAATGCCACTTGAAGGAGAGGGCTTGAGAGACCTTTTGTGTGATCCTAGAAGTAAACTCAGGGCCATTGTCATATTGTAGGGAAGTGGGCATACCAAACCTGGGGATGATGTCTGTCAGTAAGATTGAAGCTAAAGTGGAAGCCTTTTTATTGGAAGTGGGAAATGCCTCAACCCAACCAGAGAAAGTGTCCACAAAGACAAGGAGGTATTTAGTGCGCCATACTGTGGGCATGTTGGTGAAGTCTACCTGCCAGTCAGCAGCGGGAATGTGTCCCCGGGCTTGGTGGAAAGGGAAAGGTTTGGGCCTTAAAGGAGTATGAGGGTTGGTCCGCTGACAGATCTGACAATTAGAGGCTATATTCTGTAGCATGGCTTGTCAGAGGGGGTGAGGGAAAAGAAACTCTGTAAAAAGAGGGTCAAAGACTGAGAATTGGAAAGGAATAGAGTATGAAGGAACTTGAAAAGATTCTTGTTCTTACTGAAAGACGTAGGGGCTTCAGATGAGCTGTCTAAAGTGGCCATTATATGTCCCCCATGGAGGCCATAATTGAAAGTGGTAGCAGCCATTCGTGCCGCCTGGTCAGCTTTGGCATTGCCCTCAGTGATAAGAGAGCCATCCTTCTGATGGGACCTACAATGGACAACTCCCAACTGGGTGGGTAAGTGGCCTCTATTAGATTGGTTATAAAAGCTGAATTAGTGATCGCATTACCTTTGGTGGTAAGTAGGCCTCGCTACTTTCAAATATCAGCATGGGATAATAAGATATGGAAGACATATTTTGAATCAGTTTAGAGGGTGAGGGATTTGCCTTGTGCTAGAAGGCAGGCACGAGTGGATGCTATAAGTTCAGCCTACTTGTCTGTAGTTCCTGAAGGCAAAACTTTGGCCTCTATAATCTCAGTGGCTGTAAATACAGCGTATCCAGAGTAATGAGTTCCGTTCTCCCTAAAGGAACTGCTGTCAGTAAACCAGATAAGGTCAGGCTTGCTGAGTGGTCTCTCAGAAATGGAAGAATGACAGGGGAGGAAATCATCTAAGGTTTCCAAGCAATTATGAGTTGGTATGTGAGACATGGGAGTCATTGGGAGCAGTGAGGCAGGGTTCAGTGCAGAGCAGGGGAGGAAAATAATATTAGGGTTTTCCAGAAAGGAAGTGAGGGGCGACAGAAATCTGGATGTAGGGAGAGTTTGAAGGCCCTTTTAAGCTAAAAGATCCTTCAAGTGATGTGGGGAGTGGATAGTTCAAGGGGCCCCAAAAGTCAGATTAGAGGCTTCTTTGTGTAAAATTTGTCCAGTAGCCAGAGCTCTTAAGCAAGGGGCCCACCCACGGATGGTAGGGTCTAGTTGCTTGGACAAATATGACACAGGTGCAAATGTACACCCATAGTTTTGACCTAAGACCCCAAGTGCTTGCCCCCCTTTTTCATGGACATATAGATGAAATGTTCTTGAAAGATCTGGAAGGTGAAGGGCAGGTGCCTTTAAGAGGAGTTGCTGAAGCCTGCGGAAGTGGTAGATGGGAAAGGAGGCAAGAGATTCACTAGGGGGTCCCTTTGCTAGGTCATACAGGGGTTTGGAGAGAAGAGAATAATTTGGGATCCAGGCCCTAAAATAACCTGCTAATCCTAGGAATGATAGTATTTTGGCTTTCGTATAGGGCACTGAAAGATCACAGAGGAGTTGCCTCCTATCCAGTGTTATTTCCTTTTTCCCGGGTGTAAGGCAAAAACCAAGATAGGTGACCGAAGACTGGGAAACCTGGGCCTTGTGGGGAGACTCCCTATATCCCTTGTCTTCTAGGAATTTATGAAGCTGAGCGGTGTGGGATTGAGAGTGTTCCAGAAAGACTACATAGAAGAAGGTCATAGACATATTGAAGTAGAGTAGAGTCAGGACAGGTCAGGTGAAAGGATGTGAGGTCCTGGGCAAGAAATTGGCCAAAGAGATGGGGGCTATCCCTGAATCCCTGTGGGAGGACAGTCCAGGTAAGCTGATGAGAATGGCGGGTGTGAGAGTCAGTCCATGAAAAAGCAAAGATATCCTGAGATTCTGAGAACAGGGGAATAGAAAAGAATGCATCTTTTAAATCTAGGACTGAGAAGTGAGTAGTAGTGGCATGGATCTGAGAGAGGAGGGTGTAAGGGTTGGGCACTAGCGGGTGGATGGGGTCCACAGAGGAGTTGACAAGGCGAAGTTCTTGAACCAGCCTGTAGGACACGTTAGGTTTCTTAACTGCCAGAATGGGTGTGTTGAAAGGAGAGTGTGTAGGCCTAAGATACCCCTTTCATAATAAATCCTGGATGATGGGTTCTAATCCAAGGAGAAATGTGGTTGTGAGTGGATATTGTGGTTGACTAACATATCTTGAAGGGTCCCGTAAGACAATATGAATAGAACTGCATTTAGCCATAAAGGGTGTAATTGTGTCCCAAACCTCAGGGTTAAATGGTTTAGATAGTCGTGGGAGAGTGCATGAAGGAGGTGTATCTGCCCCTAGGAATATTATGAGGAAATGAGAGGTAGGAGAGGTGTGGGTTGATAAGTGAATGGTGACTTTTAATAGTGAGAGTATGTCCCTTCCCAGAAAGGGAATGGGGCAATGGCTCATAACAAGAAAGGAGTGAGTGAAGGACAAAAGGGATCGCTGCATATAACATGATGGGGGGGGTTTGAGGAAAAATCTTTTTACCTCCTACCCTGACAATAGGAGTTTTTGAGGGTGTGGTAGGACCCTAATACTCCCTCAAAATCGAAAAAGACCAGTATCCAAGAGGAAGTTAATGAAGGGTCCATCCACCAGGAAGGTGACCCTAGGCTCTTGATTCTTGATGGTAATAGTCTGGAGGGAAGGCCCAGGACTCCATCAATCCTCCTCTGCCAAGCCCAGGTGAGGCTGGGGTTGCTGGGCAGCAGACCAACCTTCCTTCTGGGTTGTTGGGCAGTCTGCCCCCCAGTGTCCACTTTGATGGCATTTTGCGCAGGGGTTGTAGGGTGTCCTCGGCGAAGAACAATTCCTGGTCCAATGTCCCTCCTTACCTCATTTGAAGCAAGCTCCAGGGGGGGTCATATTGGGACAGCATGGTGATGGCCTTCTCTGAATGAGCTGGGCCAACATTTGGAATTTGGCATTTTCAGCCCTCTGCCTACGGAATTCACTTTCATCCTCTCTACCATGAAAAACCTTGAAAGTGACAGTGAGGATTTTGGTCTGAGGAGTAGCAGGGCCCTGTTCAAACTTTTTAAGCTTGGCTTTAATGTAAGGGTAGCTTTGGGCCAGAATATATGTCATTAAGACATGACGGCCATCAGGGGTTTCTGGGTCGAGGTTTGTGTACTGCTGAAGGGACTTGGTTAGTCTATCCAGGAATTCTGAAGGTGTTTCCTCCTTCCTTTGAATGACCTCCTGCATCTTTTGAAAGTTAACAGCCTTGCGGGTGGACTTTTTCAGTCCCGCCAAGAGGCAGGATGTAAAAAGGTCACTAGACTGTAAGCCCATAGGGGATCCTGCTCTGGGACAGCATGAGGGCCTGTGGGTGGTTATGATTGGTCCTATGATTTTCATCAGCATGGGCTTGGGCTAGCTCCCAGAACCATTGCCTTTCCTTGGGGAGAAGTTTATTGGCCAAGAGCATGTAGATGTCATGATGAGTGAGGCTATATGCTTGCAGTACCCATTGAAACTCCCGAATGTAAGTGGTGGGGTCAGTGGTGAAAGAGCCTAACTTCCTCTCTAGCTGAGTAATGTCCGACATGGAGAAGGGCACGTGGACTCTGATGACACCCTTGGGACCAGCTACCTCATGAAGGGGTGCGATTGTCTTGGGCGTGGGAAGGAGTCCCTTAGACCTGATAACAGGAGGACTGAAAGAGGCAGGCGGTGGACAGGAAGGAGAGGGAGGGGAAGGGAATGTCTCTGTGGAAGAGGAGGAGGTGGAGCAGGCAGAAGAGTGGGGAAGGGAGGGGGATGAAATGGAAGGTTGAGGATCCGTGGAATCAGGCAGAGGAAGAGGAGGATTTTGCGGGAGAGAAGGGTCAGTTGGGGCTGGGGGATAAGGTGGGGGTTGATCTGCTGGGTCGAATGAGGAAGAATCTGCGAAGTCAGGAGTAGAACAAGGGGAAGAGAGGGGTTTGCAAGCAAGAAGGACCTGAGAGGGAGGGCAGGAGGAGCAGAGACAGGGTGCTGTGCGAGAAGGTTAAAACATTCAATACAGGGAATCTCACTCCACTTTTTCAGATGCTGGCAGTAATTAAAAAGGTCCAAGAGGAGGTTTGGATCTAAGGAGCCTTCTGGAGGCCAATGATTGCCATTATCCAGTGGATATGTAGGCCAATCTTGGGTACAGAATTTGATTAGAAGTTTGGGCTTGATGTCTGGTGTGAGGGAGAGTGTGGCCAGATTTTTTATTAAACTTTTGAGAGGTGAGGTTTCAGGTACAGATAAAGAGGTGTCCACAGTCACAGGGAGAGATGGAAGAGAGAGAGAGAGAGAGAGAGAGAGAGAGAGAGAGAGAGAGAGAGAGAGAGAATAAGTGTAAGCAAGAGAGACAAAGAGAAAACCCGGCCTGGAACGGACTCTGGGAAGCGCTCAGGGCGAATGGGGGTCAGGTGGGCATCCCCAAAATGACCAGCCATCATGAGGAAATACAGAGGGCACTACCTGATCGTCACCAGTGAAGTGCGATCTGTGAGACCCAATGGGTTCGGAGCCACGGGCAACCTGACATCAGGAAAGTTTTCGAACGCAGCAGAAGAAGTAAGTAATGAAAACAGAACTCCGGCTCCAGCAGAATGCAGTTCCAGGATGGGAGTTCAGTTTTCCCCGAGCAGAGAGGCAGCTTCAGCCAGACACAGCAGGCCCGCAGGAAACAGCAACTCTAGCCAGCAGCGGCAGCAGCAGCAGAGGAGGAAAAACCACAGAGCCTCTCATGTAAACTCAGAAGCCTCACACCCCAAAGGGAAACGGATCACCAGAGGGTCCACTGCAACCAGTAAAGGTCTTAGTGGGAGGAATTCCCTCCCCCCTACCAGGCGTCTAGAGTGTGACAGACGATCATGGTCACAAAGCCAGCGGTAGCCTGAAGGGAGTTGGCGAGCCGGGGTCAGGGGAGGCTTACATACAACAAATCAGTGGTGAGTGCAGGAAGCCTGCGTCTGAAAAGAGCAGACCAGGGCAGAGTGCCACGGTGGAGCAGTGGACGGGGCTCTTGTTGGAAAGAGCTCACCCATATCCTCACACGGGGCACCAGAATGAAAGAACTCCCCACGCAAAGGCACTTCACCGGGAGAATTCCAATTTTATTGCAAAAAGCTGTGTGCTTATATAGAACTAAGGAGGAGATTGGAGGGCTTAGATAAATGGCAGGCAATCCGTTTATTGGCAAGTTCTTTCAGATATCAGCTCCGGAGCCTAGGAATTAGTTCTTATTGGGGCTAAGATTCCCGGCCAGCAAGGTTTGAAATTGGCGCCAGCAGAAGAGTTCACACGGGCGGGAACATTTCGCACCACTGCAGAAAAGAAGAATGTAGGAAGAAGAAGTGCTTAGGCGCCATGTTGGGTTTTTTTTTCTGGGGTATGGCTGCCGTTTATACTTTTCCCAACAATGAGTATACCAGACAGTGCCTTGATTGACTGGTTTTTATGAAAATGGTGTTTAACAGAGATGCCAGAAAGTTGGATCCTGCTGATTAGTGGGCCAAGAGCAAAGGTGGGCATGTGTGTGATAAAACATCAGTGGTGGGACCATGTGGATATGCCATTGGCTTCCAAATGGCTTGTGACTGACATGGTGAAGCCAGCAGACCCTTATATGTAAAGGCATCTTGTTACATGGAGAGGATTCAGGACATTGTTCAGAATCAGGTTGCTATGTTCAAGAGGGCAAGCTATGTGGAATAGAAGCCTGGTTCTTTTATTCTCCTACAGACCCTGACCCACCACATGTGACAGAAATCCCTCACACACTGTGTCCCCGTTGAACTCCTTGTATTTCATGAAGCAAATACCAAACTTCCAGTGCAGCACCAAGAAACACCACGAAAATAGAGGATGACCATATGGCTTCATAGTCCACACTAGAGACATTTAGCCCCAGGGGGCCACAGTTTACCTTCAAAGGGAGAATTCAGCACTGGTGTCTCATGTTCATTGGAAAATAAGAAACCATGTCCTCCAGGTCACATAGATGCCCAGGTTTATGGTTTCACTAGAAAGGAAGCTAAAGCACGTGACAACAACATATATTTCAAGTGCCCAACCTCACAGGCAGTATCTCAAGAAGTCTCTAGGACAACAGACCTCCATGTTTTTGAAGTGTTTACCCTGTCCCTTACTTTTGGAAACTCCTCTAACACTTCCAAGGTTGTGAACTCCTGATCGCATTCCATTCCAGATATGTATTCATGGATTTTCTAACTCTTCTCCTCTAATTGTGTCTTACATGGGGTGAAGGTGTTGTCAAGGTATTGTTCTGGATGAGAGTGGGAAGATTTTTGTGTAGCACATATTTACATACACATTGGATTCATTTTCCAATTTTCCATTCGAAATACTGAATCCCTGTCAGTAACCCATACCCTAATAGACTCTGACTACTAATCCTAATATGATGGAGACAAATAACCCAAACATAATATTAATACAAGCAGTTCAGAGGAGGCATGGTGTATAGTTGGTCTTGCCTTTTGCATGATATAGTGTAGGAGTTATAAATCTTCTCAATTGTTTGTTGAAATAGTACTCCATGTGTTTTTAAAGTTAACACGTATGTGAATTTCTGTCTCCTTTTTTCTGTAGCCAATTCAGCACATGTATTTTTATATGCACATAAAAAATCCTACCTGGTATCACACGTACATTTTTGTGAGGTGGCTAACTTAGCAGAAACAAAGTATGAGAAGAGATCACCCCTCCTAAACGCTTTTGGAACTGAAAATTCAAACTATGAGTGAGATTTTTAGTTGAACAACATTATACATAAATCCATGTTCAGTAAAATTAATATTTTTGGATCGGTGGATGATATATATTTCACGATGAATTTTGATTGGCATATATATTGCTACTTTCTAATGTTTCTCTGTGAGATATATATATATATATATATATATATATATATATTGTCTAGATTTTTCCAAATATAAAATATATGTGTCCTATTATACACTCCCTAAATAATTCACTCATGCTCATGTATGTGGTTTTATAATCAAATTTTCATACGATTATTTTCAGAAATATTCATCCACCTGAAATACATATTTGTTTTCTAGTACTGAAAACTCACTTCACTGAATGGTGCAAACAAATCCTTATATTTCTACTGTAACTGACCCAATTTAACATCAATGCAAGTAGATTCCAAAGGGGCATGATGTGTATTTTGATGTTCATTTTTATTTAACACTGGTACATTACTATTTCTTCAGTTTTTGTACATCATAGTATATACATTTCATCCACAAGTTCACAAATTTAAAGACATTTGAAACACATTCAATCACTTCCTGCTTCAGTACACATGTATTCCTCCTTGCTTTTGACTGGTTATTTATTGAGACTTCTTTCCAAACACATTATTTTCGATTTCCATAATCAATTTTGAAGCAAAACTCACACACACTTTATGATAAACCACAACCCTAATATTACCATTAGATGTATAACTGGTTGGAATGAATGTATGTATGTCAATATGACATTTCCTGTGTATTTTCAGATATCAATTTATTCCAATTTCTAAAGTTGGAATCAGTTATATTATATATTCACACATGGTACACCTATTTGTGCCCCCAATACTAATTTATATCTCTTCTAAATATTGCTCCCAGAAATGGTGCAAGAAAGACTCATGTCACCTGATCTACATATATATTCTGTCAACAAAATGCAAAGTCACACTTACAATTGTACCAAAGCCTAAATGGAATGTGAGTATGGATTATGAAAATCACCCATGTCCAGGTTGCCTAATGCTCTCAAATGTCAATCCTATTGGTGACTAAATATTTGTTTCTTCCTAAGATTATGTATTCAACCTCAAGCCTGTTGAAAATGTCTAATCCTATCAATCACTTCATCATTTGCCTGATTTCCTAATGTCTCTAATGATATCTGCTTTCCTACATATTTTCCCCAGTTCATCATTGTGACTGACTCTTCACATGTGCTGACATTTACATTTTCTGTCTACCTGAAACCCTATTGCTAAAGAACTTTTTGTCCAAATCCTATACTCACTCTTTTTTTCTAATCCTACCAACTATCTTCCTAATCCTACCAACTATCCTTTTTTGACTGGATGTTCTCTTCGACATTCAATTATCCAAGGTACAAGGTCCTATGCCATAATGTATAGATTTATCTGAGACACATGTGCACAACATAATTCCGAGTGAAGTATCCCAATCAAGGATCCAATGCCCTTTTGGGCTTCAAATCTTACCTAGATTTGTGTTTTCATACATATATTTCACCTCTATATATCCTTATAAATATTGCAGGTTCCCAATACCATTATTCATGCAGCAGAATGATTCCTAACCCAAATCAAACATGTTATTAACCCTAACCATACTTTGTTTCCTCAATCTAACTTTACAGAAAAGCAAGGACAGAGTTGGTCTTATATAGAAATGTAAGAGATCTTCCACCTGCTGAGAACCTCAAAGGTCCATGCAGAAGTGAACCCTGGGGAAGATATAGAAAGCTATGAAGGACCTGAGAGAGCAAAAGTCATCTTTCATGACAAAAAAAAAAAAACAGGTCAGGATGAAGGGGTGTGTCTGAAGCAGTCTATCTCTTCTTAATGTAGAGAAGATGGACCAAACCAGGCCTGTGTGGAGAGCTGTTCACGGGTGCCTATGTTTGATATACCATTCTTACTTGTGAAAGTGTCACAGGAAGTAGGGGCAGCCTCCATCTATTGGGACACTTGGAAGCAACTGTTAGGACAAAGAGGTTGCCAAGGCAGTGACCTCATTCAGTTCCTGAAGGAAGTGACCTATATCATTTTCTTGGTGATGGAACTCTCTGAACTTGGGATCCAGGATGCCAGGCACCCAGAGGCATTCCCAGTCACAGTCCCAGTGGCCACACATGTTTGGATTTACCAAGGACAGAATCGGTCTTTCTTGGTAACTACTGATGTGAGGATGGCCAAATTCCAGGAGAGCTCTGAAGAGGGGTCTTTCCTGAGAAAGCAGGTAGTGTCTCACTACTGAACTGAAACCCACAGTGCCTCCAACTTCATCCATGAAAAATGGCTAGATAAATACAATAAAATTTTTTAAATTCCCTTAACCAGGTGGCACTGGAGAACCTTTGGATGTCTTTTTCCTGGTCATGAGTGTACAAGAGAATGCCATGATTGACGGTATTTCATGAAAATGGTGTAGAACAAAGATGCCAGTAAGTTGGACCCTGCTGAGTAGTGGGCCTTTCGCAGTGGTGGGCAGGTGTGTGATAATACAGCTGTGGTGTGGCCAGGAGGATTTTCCATTGCCTTCAAAATGGCTTGTGACTGATATGGTGCAGCCAGCAGACCCTTCTTGTTATATGGAGAGGTTTCCGGGCAAAGTTCAGAGTCAGATTTCTATGGACAAAGGGGCAAGCTTTGTGAGATAGAAGCCTGGTTGTTGCATTCTCCTGCAGACCCTGACCCACCACAAGTGACAGAACTCCCTCTAATACTGGGTCCCAGTTTAACTCATTGTATTTCATGAAGCAAATACCAAACTACCAGTGCAGCAGCAAGAAACACCACGAAAAGTGGAGGATTACCAAATGGCTTCACAGTTCACACGGGGAGACACTTAGCACCAAGTGGCCACAGTTTACCTACAAATAGAATATTCAGCACTGCTGCCTCATGTTCATTAGAATACAAGAAACCATGTCCTCCAGGTCACGTAGATGCAGACCCAGCTTTTATGGTGTCACTAGAAAGGAAGCTAAATCTCCTTGCAACAACATATATTTCAAGTGCCCAAACTCAGAGGAAGTTTCTCAAGAAGTCTTTAGGCCGGCAGAGCTCCATGTTTTTGGAGTGTTTACCTGTTAGACCAGGACGCTAGAAAAGACCACTGACTCAAATTAAAATCAAATAAAATTAAGCTTATTATTTCCACCGGCCATGCTGCCTCTCCCTCCCAAAACGAAGGGAACAAGATAGCAACCCCAGCTTTCCTACAGCCCAGCTTTATAGCCCAGAAAGTTACACAAAAGGGGGGTTACAGATAACAGAACTCTGATAAACATCACACTAAAGGTAGTTTACAATTTTTTTGCTGTCCCTACATGAGAATTCATGAGGACCATTAGAGCCTCAGAGAGGGTTGTTGTCTTGCCAGAGAAGGCAAATATTTATGATGTGTCACTAAAGTTTCAGAGAGGGCTGCTATCTGGTCAGAGAGCCAGGCATGTGTGAGTTCAAGGCGCGGGCAGGCATTCCACGCAGGTTCAGAATTTGAAGTAATTAATGGTAAAGCCAAAATTATCTTTTCATGGCTTTGTGGCATGATGGCTCCCAATTTTAATAAAAGATCAGGTTGGGTCTACAATTCCCCCCTTTTCTCTGTGTCCCTTTCAAATCTTTGAGAGATTATGGGAAGAGCACTGAGGAAATTTTAATCCCTCAGGTAAGAGTCTCCAATTTTTTAGAACTCACCCAAAACCGATCTCGCTGATTTTACCCTTCTTAATTACTTATATTGATAGTCTATTTATCTTTCTCTCCATTGTTGTAAGAAGAGTGGCATCACTAATTTTTTCTTCTTCTGTCCTGAGACAGGGTGACGTAAGTGGGCTCGGCGTGAGGGACATGAGTTGCCTATTAGAAGTCAGTTGAGAGACATGAGTTGCCTTTTAGAAGTCAGTTCGGTTTGAAGTCAGGTTGGGGAAGAACAGGTTGTAAAGTCATCTGTGAATGGGTTCTTCTATGAGTGAAACAAAAACCATGAGTACTGGATAAATGTTGCAGCAGCTAGAACATGTCACTGTATAGACATTCCCTCACCAGTCTTTAATATCCCCAGTTATCAGGACTGTCAACTTAATATTTAACTTTAAGTGTTACAGTTGGCCCTCCCAATAAGACACAGTTTAATAATTTAATGTCATCTGAACTTGTAAAATCCTTTTACTAGTATGACCTCTGCGTCTAATAGAGAAACCTTTAATTCTGTTACTCAGGGCTGGATAATCGTACTAGCAAACACCAAGCCTACCTTTGTAGGTTAGGAATATCTGTAGGTCTTAAACTGAAAACTTCTGCCTGTGGCAGCTCTTCTTGATAGTCTCTTTTTATAAGTATTAGGCATTCCTGTGTGAGAATCCTTCTTTGTAGCCTCCAGTCTTACTTGTTTTGGGAGGATAAGATAAAGTGCATACCTTAAAATTTTATTATTATTATTATTATTATTATTATTATTATTATTATTATTTAATATGCCCAGGAGTGGCTGTATTTTGGTCTTAACTGTCTTTGCTAAGTGTTTAAGATGAAGCAGTCAAACTGACTTTTGTTTCCATCTATTGTTAACAGTCAGCTGACCTTTTATGGGAGTCAATTCTGGGGAAACTTGAGAAAAGATTCTCAGTTCTGCTAGTGCCATTTGCGCTAGGTGGGTCCAGGTCTTGCTTGACCATTTGGCTTCCCTCAGAAGCATCATGGATGTCTCCTTTCTATGATGACTCTCCTCTTTGTAACAAATGCACTGATTGGCTTTCTGTTCTCCAGTGGTCTCATTAATCTCCCTGATCAGGAGGTTATGTGGCTCAGAGTTGCAAAGCTCTTTAGAGAAGTCCCCTGTTCCCTGGATTCAGACTGACTCAGAGGGCAAGAGCCAAATATTGGTTTTCTTGGCCCTTTTCATTTAACATTAATTTTAAATCCTAATCTTAAACATCCAGCAAATAAATTTTAACAGCCTTATATTAAGAGTACTGGGCTTTAATGTCTATAACTTTATACTTACCTTTTTATTAATTGGGATCTGTATTATTCTGTCTGTATTGTAGTTGATGACTTATTATCTTGAATAAACCCATGTTGTGTTCTTATAGCAACGCATTTGTAAAACACTAACAGGGAATCTTTAGATCACTTATAAGAAAATTTCAAACTAAAATTAACAAAAGTAAAAATACTTAGTTCGTGTAATATCTTCCCTGAATTTTTTGGCTGAGTTATACATTATATCCCCTGTTTGAGATCCTAGGAATATTGACAATAAAAAAAAAACTTTTTAACATAACTTTAAAGAAATATTATCTGACCTACATGTTTCATAGTCATTCTCACATGTAGTAAGATGGGACACACAGCCTTATCTCAGGTAAGGCAGGGCTCTTTATAAATCTTAAGTATTTTAATTCTAAAGCTGATCTTTATTTTTAAATATCTTTTGACAAAGTTTACATAAATTGTTTGAGGTCACATGAACATTAGCTAACACCATATGATATCACATTTAAAACATGAATTAAAGAAAGGCTGAAAGTTTTTAACCTTTACAAAGATTAGGCTCTAATTAACTTAAAAATACATTTAAATTGTTCCCCAATGTAAAAAGTAACATAAAAATTTACATATCTTATTGATAACAGGTAAATAAATCCACAATATATTTTTTACCACACAACTTCAGAGCACCAGCTTGATATAATGCTCTTTTAAGGTTTCTACCATACAGACTTGCATACCTGTAAGATATGAAAACATTAATAGCATAACAATTACATTTATGTTTCTACATTAATCAAGTTTGGCTTTTAAAGAAATGGCAGTACAGTGCTCTAATATAACAGTTCTTATTTAATCAGTTGTTTAATTTTTATGGTTGCTTGCTCTAGAAAACATAAATCTTAATAAACTCAATGTTATGGGTAAACTTATGTTTTAAGAAATTTTTGCCTCATTAACACATGACTGATTTTTACAATCTTATACAGAGTTTACTAAAAAAAATACAGATCTTAGTAAATCAATCAGATATCTAACTAAAGTACTCATGAATGAGTAATCCCATATCAAATTTACTTTACTTATTTATCAAAAATTTAGAGAAACGTATTGAACAGTGTAAACCATTTTTATGTTGAAGGAAAGGTACTAGAGCCAAGGCATATTAGACATTTTGTAGATGTTAATATTTTGTTAGATGTTTGAACACCTAGAAAACTTTGTAAGCTTAAATTTAAAGACATTTGTTTTTATCTCTTTATCCAATATAAATTGAAACATTTAAATCACGTGAATTAAAGATCTTTGGATCCACTTTTTAAAATTTGTTTTTATGAGCGCTTTATTTTATGAGCACTCCTTATATATGTTAATTTATGTATCATATATATGATATACGGACATATGTATATATAGACATACAACACATAACAAAATTGTGCACACATAATAATAGTAAAGGCCTCGTAGCATTTCGCAGGTGAAATCTTTATTGCAATGTTTCAAGAAGTCCACAGTTGGTCAAAGATAGAACTGATCAGAAAAACATTAACCTAGGTCTGTATGCTCAAAATCATGAGGTCAAAAAACATAAAGTATCTCAGAAAAAAATAAGAGTCCTAGAAAAAATGACTTGCCAGCAATTAGAAAATACCATACAATTTACCTTTTTTTCCCTTAGATCTCAAATCAGTCTCCTACAAAGCTTGCAGGCTTCTTTCATTTGCATTTCAACATAAGTCATGGCTGAGGTCTGGAAGGAGCAGGAAAAAAACTGCTATTCTGAACAGACATCTCAGGACTAAGGCATTTTAACCATAATTTTCAGGTTCGGATGTTGAAAATTATGATACAAGTTTAAGATACAATTCACAAAATTTTATATCTTTACATCTTGTTTGGTCAACAGACACCATACTATGATTTACTATCCATGTCCAAATTAATGCACTGGTACACACAGTGACATTTTCCCAGGCTACCCAATTCAAAATTGGTGAAAAAAAAAGGACTGTATGATTGGGAAGTTTCTTGCCAACTTGGAAGTAGAGTTCTTCAGTTATCCATTGTAAGTATTTAAGTTCTCTGGCATGAATTATCTGAAATCATAAACTAAACAATTACCTAAACCCGACTTTTAACTGCAAGATTGTGCAATGCTTCAAAAACCCATTCAGATACCAGATTGTTAAAATAAAACATCATCATTTCGACACACATTCAGCTAAGAACATTCCCAAAAAACAATTTATAATATCAACACATTATTGCACATGCCTAAAAGGGCCAGAAAGAAAGACACAATACAGACCAAAAGGAGGTCCAGACTATGGGTGTCAGAGAGAACCCTTTAAACCAGAGCAGATAAGAGAAAAATCTCATACACCAGTGGGACCATAGCTGTCCCCACAAGGGGACCAGATGTTTTCACAGAGGGGCAACCTGAAATGTAAAATAAAGTGTCTCCATGGTGATTTTACTGCATTTAGTGTCACCTTTTTCTTTTTCTCTTTTTTTAACAAGACAGAGGTGGCATAATCCTTACAGTGCAGGGAAGGAAGGAGGTAATTCCCTGAATCAACAGGGCTTTGGCAGCTGCTGGGAGTCCCTCAGTTTCTCCTTTTACATACAGGATTAGCTCCTCTGATTCAGTTCCACACCAAGCATGCTCTATCTCCTAACATTTCAGTAGATAGGTCTCACAAAGTTCCGGGGCGGAGGGGGGGTACAAGATTTGTAACTTAAAGTTTGGTTCCTGACCTTGAAGCCAATTAATACCAATTTAATAATGAGGACTGGGTTTTGAGAAAAAGAAAAAGGGAGGTTTATTGCTTGGCTAACAAAGGAGAAACACAGGGGACTCTGCCAAAGTTGTGACTCTCTTTATCTGGAGGGACAAGGGGTTTTAAAGGAGTTTCACTTGTTAACCTGGGAGATACTCTGTTCTTAGGTCCCCAGCAGGCATTTCCCTCTGCAATGGGTGTGCTCCAGGCAGCCAGCTAGGGGCTTCTATCATCCTGCTTCGCAAAGGGGGATAAAGTTCATTGCAGTTCCTTAAAACACAGTCCAAAGGGGTGTCAGGCTTACTCTCTTTATTTCTGATTTTCATGTCCAATATACTTAAGTTTTTACCACCAAAATCACACAACAAAACGAACAAAAACAAACAAACAAAAAAACAAAAAATAGAACACAGAACACAAATAAACAGAAACCCGGTGGCTAAACACAGAAACAGGGGAACAGTGCAACATCTTGCTAAAGCTCCAGGGTAGAAGCGCGTGCGTGCTCATCGCCACCTCTCTACAGTTCCAGAGGAATTCCCTACAGAACAGAACAGAGGACAGAATGATTCTCGTTACTGTTCTGCACAGAAGTATATGTGAGCCTCCCCGTGCCACATCTCTGTCATCAGAAGAGATCTCCCTTAACTGGATATCAGATGTTATAAAGGAGCCACTTACCTATGGAGGCCTCCTCCATCAGGTGCTTGCTAATAGTTTTAGTGCAGAGGTTCACTGTAGTGCTCCCTGGACTAAAGGCTCTTTTCCAAATATAAAGAAGATGGACCAAATCAGGCCTTCGTGGAGAGCGGTTCCTTGGTGCCTATGGTTGATATACCATTCTAATTTGTGAAAGTGCCACAGAAAATAGGGTAAGCCTCCTTCTCATGGTACGCTTGAAAGCAACTGTTTGGATAAAGTGGTTGCCAAGGCAGAGACCTAATTCAGTTCCTGAAGGATGAGACCTCACCTCAATCCCTTGGTAATGGAACTCTCTGAACTTGGGATCCAGGAAGCCAGGCACACAGAGTCAGTCTCAGTCCCAGTCCCAGTGTCTCACTTGCTTCAATTTAGCAAGGACAGAGTCAGTCTTTCTTGGTACCTACTGATGTGAGGATGGCCAAATGCCAGGAGTTCTCTGAAGAGGGGCCTTTCCTGAAAAAGCAGGTAGTGGCTCACAGCTGGCTCCTGAACACTTCACAAAGTTGGACAAGGAGACCAGATCTGAGACAGGACACGCCATATTGGGGGAACATAGTATGGCCCAGCAGTCAGAGGATACTCTGGAGAGTGAGAGACCTACTTGGGGAAGGAGGTGCCTTTGTGGGTGTAGATGTGTGTTTGTGGTTTTGTCTCATGTTCTGAGAATAGGCAGGAAAGTCGGTTTGTTTGGTTTGGAGTGAACTGTTTCTAGTAAGTTGTTTCACAAGGCGAGTGTTTCTATGTCTGTGTATCCCACAGTGTCCGTGCTTGTAGACATTAGAAAAGAGAATGCATCAATGGATGTTTCCTGTCAAGTAGAATGCTTCCCAGCATTCATCCTGCCCAATTTATGAATGCACTAGGGCTTGCCTTATCGATGGGCAACACCTGCTATTTTCCTAAGTTCATGTTTTCTTCCTGAAATCTAGCCACTCTCCAGAATAGGTTCATGCATTTGCATCCAGGATATGTACCACCTCCAACCACTGTGACATCGACATGTACTGGATAGCTGAAGAGAATGGCAAGCATCTCAGAAAAGTCAGATATCAGTGTGACCCGGAAAGTCTCAGTAGAGAAACCCTGCAAAGGGCCTTTTGATTACCTATTGTTCTGTTGCCCTGAATGTCAGGAAGTTCTTTGCCTCAGGCCATGCTTTTGTGAAGCCTGAAGAAAACAGTTTTCAAATGGAAATGAATGGGCATCACCTGTGGCTCTTTGCTTAAGTGCGTTGTAAAGGGATGTGTCTGAATCAGCCTCTTGGCACTGTGTGAGCCTGTGGCTTAGATTATCAGCACCTGATGGGTCTAAAGAAAGATCCCATGTGTGGATCCATAATCAAAATGGCCAAAAAATCAGTCATTGTTGATGAAGTCTCTCGCATTCCTCTGTAAGGTTCCTGACCTCCATCAAGTGAGAAAAGGGATCCATTGGGTCAATTGAGTTCTTCAAAGCCCTGCAGATGCTAGCCCATAGGTTCTTGGGTTTTCTTATGAATCCAATTCAAATAAAGACTCTAAACCCCACAGACAGTAGGCCTCAAATTGAAGAACAGAGCTGTATTAATGGCAGGCATATTTGATCACTCCTGGTTCACAGGAAGGGTGTCCAGGCCACTCTGACTTTTGGCAAATGAGGGGAAAGGGAGATTATTTGGGACACTGTCTTGTGCTGCGCCTCTCATGGAATCCTCCTGCCAGAAGTTATGATGAGTGTCTATTTGGAAGAAGATGAGTGCCATTTCGGAGTGTTTTGGTTTTAATTGTGGGCATTTGTGTGGCGGTTGGTAGAGATAATTGGGTCCACCTTGTCTTGAATTTTGGTGTGATTCCCCTTAGAGACTGTGTTTTGGAACTGACCTCTGAGAAGGTACAAGGTCCTGTGTCATTGTATATCCATAATTCTAGGACATCTCCACGGAATGTAATTCAAAGCTAAGTATACCAATCAAGGACCAAATGAACTTCTGGGCTTCAAATCTTACCTAGATTTCTGTTTTCATACTTATATTGAAAGGTTAATAAAATAGGTACTTGTCACGTCCTGTTTTTCTGTATGCTTAATAAAACACTGTTGAAATCTTGAGAACTGTTTGCTCTTCTTGTTCCCAGAATGTGCTGCCCCCAACTGCCAAACTGCAGAATGTACTCCATCAACCATTTGCACGCAAACCGCCCACTCGCCCTTAACCATCAATAAACTTCCCTCCCTGCCCTCTCCAAGGAAAATATATAAGCACTTCTTAAGCTGTTCTCAGGGCTCTCTGCTCTATTCAACTGATCTCTGAGCCCTTGCATGCCGGACTCCCAATAAACCCTTTGAGGTTGCATTAGACAGTCTCTTGGTGGTCTCTTCCAGCGACGCTCACCCGACCTTTACTTCTGGTGGCCCCAGCGAGATCCGGCAGCTGCAGATGAAAGACCCCCAATGGGCTCCTCTGGGGGTAAATAAGGCCCCTCTTTCTGGTTTCAGGATTCAGGTTAGGGTTTGACAAAATGGCTATTGGTAAAGAGCGTGAGCTCTCTCCCACGGTGGCTGACACACATGTCACAGAGCCACAGGCCATGTTCTTGTGGGATGGACTCGGGAAATCGAAGAACCATAGTCTCCTCGACTCAGTGATATTTTCTTTCAGATTTGGAATTGGCAGCCCATCAGGATTTGCCCGCTACTCAGTCCTGGTCTCAGTATTGGACGTCCATTGTCTGTCTTTATTGTCTTGTCTTGTCTGTGTCGTGTGTCTTTGCTTTCACTGTCTGTGTATATTTCATTATGGGACAGAGCACTTCAATGCCTCTGTCCCTGACCCTTAATCACTGGACCAAAGTCTGCTTAAGGGCTCAGATTATTTCTTTTTCATTAAAACACCAGACCTGGCAGATTCTGTGTCTCAGAATAACCCACCTTTGTAGTCGGATGGCCCCTAGAAAGATGTTTCTACTTCGCACTAATTTGAAAAGTCTGAGATATTGTCTTTCAGCCGGGGCCACATAGCCATCCAGATCAATAGCCATATATCTTAACTTGTCAGGACCTCTGCAAATCTCCTCCTCCATGGGTGAAGCCTTTCCTTGTCCATGCACCCACTCCTACTCCTTCCCCTACGATTCTATCTCTCAAACTCTCTGCTCCTCAACCTCCACCCTCTGTTCTCCCTGAGTCTCAAGACTCTACTCGTCCTTATCCTCTGCCCTTGTCCCCCAACCCCCAAAACCCTGTAAGTAATTCCCCTGCTGCTTACTCAGCCTCTCCACCATTCGAGGAAGCCAGGATGGCCCAGCACCCTCCAGATGACTGTCGAATGGCACACACAGCCCCTCCTTCCCTAGAGGAAGCTGGCCCGGCTAAAAAAACTCAGAGAACTCGCCAACGTTTTCACACCTGCCTACTTGGGATGACTGCCAACAACTCCTAGGGACTCTCTTCACGACAGAGGAATGAGAGGAAAAACCTCCTGGAAGCTAGAAAAAAATATCCTCGGACTTGATGGGCGACCAACACAACTTCCCAACATAATCAAAGCTGGCTTCCCCTTAAACCAACCCAACTGAGACCCCAACACCTTTGAAGATAGGGAGCATATGTCCAATTATTGCCAGGCTCTAATAGCGGGTATCCAAGGGGCCGCTAGGTGACCAACTAATTTGGCCATGGTAAGAGAAATTATTAAAAGGCCTGATGAATCTACCTCTATGTTTCTAGAGAGAATTATGGAGGCATATAAGAGATATACTCCTTTCGATCCTCAGGCAGCAGATCAAAAGGCATCTGTCATGATGGCCTTAATTGGGGAAGCTGCCATGGATATTAAAAAAAAAAAAGTTAAAAGAGAGATTTAGTCAGAGAAGCCAAAAAACTATACTATAAAAGAGAAACAGGGAAAAAGAAAGGGAGCAAAGGGATGATGAGAGAAGCAAAAGAAAGACTAAGGCATTGACTTAGATCCTGGTCACAACAAGAAAGAGGCCAGAAATTAAGACATAAGGTGACAGGAAGGGATACCTGGGCCCGTGCCAGAGGCCACCCCTGGCCTCAGATCAATGTGCCTACCGTAAAAAAAAAGGACACTGGGCCAAAGAGTGCCCTATAAAGAGACAGACACGCCAGCCAGCCATTCTGACTCTGGAGGATGACTAAGAAAGTTGGGGCTCAGATTCCTTCCCCTAGCTCAGGGTAACTTTTGAAGAGTAGGGGACCCCAGTAAACTTTGAAATGAATACAGGAGCAGTATACTCAGACCTTAGGGCCCCATTGGGCCGTCTATCAAATAAAAGGTCTGTAGTTCAAAGGGCTAATGGCAGTAAATATCGGGCTTAGACTACTAAGAGGACCATGGACCTGGGGAAAGGAAAAATCCATCACTCCTTCCTAGTAATCCCAGAATGCCCGGACCCATTGATGGGCAGAGATCTGCTCACCAAGCTCTGGGCCAAAATAACTTTTAACCCTGAAAGCCCCCAAAAGAAATTTCTAAATCCTTCAGTAAAAACTCCTATAGTCACGGCTGTAACTATATTAGTAGAAGATAAACATCCACTCTTCACACCCCCCAAGACTGATCAAACAGGCAAGCTACCGCAGAAATGGATAACAGATAACCCAGATGCCTGGGCAAAAACTGCTGTGTTAGGCCTGGCCGTGAAACAACCTCCAATAACAGTGGAGTTAAAAACCTCAGCCTCCCCAATAAATGTCAAATAATATCTTCTAAGCATAAAAAGCTAAAGATGGGATAAGGCCCTATATTCAGAAATATCTGGCCTTAGGGGTCCTAAGGCCCTGTCAATTGGCCTGGAACACTCCCCTGTTATTAGAAGAAAAAGCCAGGAACCGGGGACTATCAACCTGTTAAAGACCAAAGAGAGATCAACAACAGAGTGCAGGACATTCACCCCACAGTACCTAATCTGTTCCAACTGCTTAGCACTCTGAACCCTGAGCAGAAATGGTATACTGTTCTGGACTTAAAACAAGCTTTCTTTTGCTTGCCTCTGCATAAAGATAGTCAGTTGCTGTTTGCTTTTGGGTGAGTAGACCCAGAAACCGGAAAGTATAGTCAACTAACTTGGACTAGACTCCCAGAGGGGTTCAAAAACTCCCCCACTCTCTTTGATGAAGCCCTCCACAGAGATCTCAACAATTTCACAACTACACACCCCGAAGTCACCCAGCTTCAATACGTGGATCACCTGCTACTGGCATCCAACACCAAGGAAAACTGAACTGGGACCCAAGCACTATTATCGGAGCTTGCTCAACTCGGGTATAGAGCTTCTGCCAAAATTGCCCAATTTGCCAGCAAGAAGTAACCTTCCATGACTATTTCCTCAGGGGCGGTAAACGATGGCTCACTGAGCCCAGAAAACAAACCGTTGAGCAGATACCAACCCCATCTTACAGCAGACAACTAAGAGAGTTTCTTGGGATTGCTGGGTTTTGCAGGTTATGGATAAATGGGTTCGCGTCCTTAGCTGCTCCTTTATACCCGCTGTTAAAGGGAGATGCCCAATTCCAATGGACCCCTGAGTAACAGGAAGTTTTAGATAACATCTAAGGACACTGACACTGAACGCCTCAACTTTACTGAGCTCAGCCTGCAATTACAGAAAGCCCTACACTAAGTTAAAAATGTACGTCAACTCACTCACCTTGGTTCAAAGAAACTGCAGGCACTCCTGTAGGATTAAGAACAGAGTTTTCCACTAACCAACACACAGCGAAAGAAAAAAACTGAACCGGTAACAAAAGCCTGTTGGGTCAGTCAATTGTTTAATGCTTAGCCTTCCAAGTTTCTTAGAGGAAAGCACCTATGAGGAACCAGACCAGGAAAATTCTGGGAAGTGGACATTACTGAAATTAAGCCAGCAAGGTATGGACTTAAATATCTCCTAGTGTTTGTCGATACATTTTCAGGATGGATTGAAGCCTTACACACACACACACACACACACACACAGGAAAAAAAAAAAAAACAACGGCCCAAATGGTTCTCAAGAAGATCCTGGAAGATATTTTTCCAAGATATGGTCTGTTTAAGGTAATAGGGTCTGATAATGGACTTGTGTTCATGGCCCAGGTAAGTCACGTGTGGATTAATTGTAAGTTACATTATGCTTATATACCCCAGAGCTCAGGAGAGGTAGAAAAAATAAATAGAACCATTAAAGAGACCTTAACAAAATTAAGCTTAGAGACTGGCATAAAAGATTGGACTATGCTCCTGCCTTATGCACTGTTTCATGCGAGAAATACTCCCTCAGTTTCTCTGTGTAACCTCACCCCCTATGAAATTCTCTATGATGCCCATCATCCAGTAAGGGACCTAATCCCCAACTCTAAGGCCTAACAATCCCTTCCACACCCCTTGCTTGACAGACTTAAAGCCATTGAAAGAACTCAGTGATAACTGTGGAAACAGCTGGCCACTGCCTACCAACCTGGGGACGAGGGGATTCCACATCAATATCAAGTAAGAGACTTCGTCTACATAAGACAACATCAGGTGTCATTCCTAGAACCCCGCTGGAAAGGAACATACCAGGTGCTACTTATAACACCTACAGCGGTAAAAGTAGACAGAATCACTTTTTGGATCCATGCCTCTCATCTAAAGCCTTCGCTGTGTCCAGACTCTGGTTGGAAACTGGAAAAGACTGGTAACCATTTCAAATTTCGTATTCGCTATGTGGACAAGACTGTAGACTCTCAACTTGGCCACCAGTACTCCTAACCCTCATCAGCCTGTTCAGCAGTGAAGGCTGATCTCAAATCCTACTAGACAAGAAGTATGGTATATCTCGCATACAGCCACCTTAGGGACCTGGTGGCTATCTCTCCACCCAGACATTTTTCAGCTTGGTATACGTCTTTCCTATTGAGATAACCCTGATGAAGAGGATCCCACTAAAGTTTCATTAAATCCCTTCCGTTCCATAGATAATTGAAACAAACATTATGGATGCACAGAAACGCGAGCCAGATTCAGGTTGGCTAGCCTAGATTATGATGTATGCCCGGCGGACTATCAAAGCCACAAACAGCCATGGCTGTGTGGGGGAAAAGCCAACTTCTTGTGTAACTCATGGGGATGTGAGCATACCGGGGCTGCCTGGTGGAACCCAAACTCCTCATCACATTCAGTACACAGCATTGGCCATATTACCAATTAGACAACCAAAAGCTATGGCCCCCAGAGGGTTCTCTAGATCCTCAAATTCTGCGTGACATTTTTAACTTCGGCAAGTGCTCAAAAGGGGAAAATTCCCCTATGTGGAATCCTTTTCCCTCCTTCACTCACATCCTGTACTATGCTTCTCCAATAGTTCCTCACCCTCAGTCTTCTGCTCTAGAGTCTCTGCTGTCACTCCCACCTCAGCAACGTGATTTCTCACCTCCAATTACTAGATCAAAAACCCAAACCTCTGCCAGTTCTCAGACCATTGCCCCCTTGCTGAGGTAGCAGGTACCGAGGTACCCCTCCACTCACTCACTCCACTCTTTTTCTGTCTGTGCGTGCACTAGGTCCCACCAAGTCCTCTAAGAAGCTAAACCAAAGCTCAAACCAGCTGAGAAGAGCCCTCAGACCCCTATCCAAGATGTAATAAAAATGGCCTTTAAAGTTGCTTTGTCATCACTGAAAACAGGTTTCTAAAAATTTAAAGTCCCTCGGGGGTTTTTGGAATACTCACTCCCATCTTCACCTCTGCTCTACCTGTTCTACTGCTCAAGTTTTGTTCTAGGAAAATCCCAAACCCCTTTTCCATTATTCTTTTACATCTCATCTTCCTCATTCTCAGATCCACGGAGCTGCTCTCAGCCTCGCCTTCCCAGTCTTCCCCCTCTGTACCAGGTCCATAGATATGTCTTAAATAACCTTCTCCAGAAGTCTTCACCGAGGCTTACATTAGGTCTTTCAGCAAAAGAGTCCCTCTGAAAGAGTTCAATGTAGATAAACTTCCACTTTTCGTGTTGCCCTGTTCTACTTGGCCACTGGCTGGAAAAATCACCACCCCTAAGCTTGACACCGCCTTACTAGGTTTTCACAAAATATGTGAACAAAGCCTCTGGCCTTGAGCTGGGGCTTCACAGAGATGACTACATTTCTAAGATAAAAAAGTTACCAACTGGGCTTCATGGTGACAGCTGGCAGGGAGAAAAAAAAGAGACAAAAAAGCTCTCCCTTTCCAAGGTGTCCTTGAAAAGTTAACTTGCCCAGAACAGAGGAACAAAAACAGAAACAAAAACTGATTTTTGTGAATTTCTACAGACTGTGAACTTCTGATCCACTTCCCTTACATATTGGGTACAAATTCTAAAACTACCAAAACTTGGGGTTCAGGGGATTAATTGATTACAACAGAAGCAATGCCCTCTAAATCCGGATGCAACCAAATAAAGCTGTTTTCCTGTGTTTGGTGCTATCTTAGGTCCCTTTCCTTGTCCATCCCTACAACAGTATAATTCTATACACTTTAACATTATTTATGTTTTCATAAAATGGTCAATATATGTGATTAATTATGTAATGATGCAGATGTTTTCCAGAGTTCTCTATCATGACGTAGGTTCATTTAAAGATCAAATAGGGGGGCATACAACCCGGTTCCAGCGGGAACCTGTATCCCTCACTTTAGCCATCCTATTAGAAATAATAGTTGCTTAAGGGGTGGGCTAGTCCATGAGACACAACAAAGACACAATTAGAAGCAGAAATAGGCCAAACCTTAAAGACATTAAAAACCGACATCACAGCTTTACAGGAATTTTAACCTCTCTCTTTCTGAAGTTGTTTTACAAAGCAGGCGAGTGTTGGACCTCCTCTTCATGAGAGAAAGGTGCCTTTTTGCTTGCATTGAGGGAAGAATGTTGTTTTTGTGCCGACAATACTGGAGTTGTAAAAGAATCTATGAATAAATTAAGAAAACGACTTGAAGAGCGTCAAAGAGAGACAGAGGCCCCAAAAGGGAGGTTTGAGTCTTGGTTCACATAGTGACCTGATTAACTGCGCTTTTATCTGCCATGGCCGGTCCATTAAAATTCCTCATATTATTGCTAACTGTAGGACCCTGTTTGCTCAACCGTGTAGTTTTCTTTCTAAACCAAATCGAACCTGTTATTAATCCTAACCATACACTGTTCTCTCAATCTAATTTTACAGAAGAGCAGGGACAGAATTGGTATTAAAATACAGGAAAATAGAGGATCTTCCACCTGCTGAAAACCTCAAAGGTCCACGTAGAAATGATCCCTGGAGAAGATGTAGGCAAGTATGAAGGACCTGAGAGAGCAAAAGTCTTCCATGGCAAACAACCTGCTCAGGATGAAGGGATGTGTCTGAATCAGCCACTCTCTTCTTAATGTAGAGAAGATGGACCAAAGCAGGCATGTGTTGAGAGCTGCTCCTGCATGCCTATGGTTGACATACCTCTCTGACCTGTGAAAGTGTCACAGGAAGTAGGAGCAGCCTCCCTCTCATGGGAACCTTGGAAGCAACTGTTAGGACAAAGTTGTTGCCAAGGCAGTGACCTCATTCAGTTCCCAAATTAAGTGACTTCACCTAACTTCCTTGGTGATGGAACTCTCTGAACTTGGAATCCAGGAAGCCAGGCACCCAGAGCCAGTCCCAGTCCCAGTCCCAGTGGTCAAACTTATTTTGATTTACCAAGGACAGACTCAGTCTTTCTTGGGACCTACTGATGTAAGGATGGCCAAATGCAAGGAAAGCTATGAAGAGGGGCCTTTCCTGAGAAAGCACGCAGTGGCTCACTGCTGGCTCCTGACAACTTCACAGAGTTGGCCAAAAGACCAGATTTGAGACAGAACAGGCTATTTCCAGGGAACATAATAAGGCCCACCAGACAGAGGACACTCCGGATAGTCACAGACCTACTTGGGGGAAGGAGGTGCCTTTGTGGTGTGGGTGTGGGTTTGTGGTTTTGTCTCATGTTCTGAGAATAGGTATGAAAGGCGGTTTGTTTTGTTTGGAGTGAACTGTTTCTAGTAAGTCGTTTGACAAGGCGAGAATTTCTATGTCTGTGTATCCCACTGTGTCCGTGGTTGTAGACATTAGAAAACAGAATGCATCAATTAATATGTCCTGTCTAGTAGAAAGCTTCACAGCATTCATCCTGCCCTATTTATGAATGGACTGCAGCTTGCCTTATTGATGTGCAACACCTGCTATCTTCCTTAGTTTCTGTTTTATTCCTGAATTCTGGCCACTCTCCAGAATAGGTTCATGGTTTTCTGTTTAAGATATGTACAACCTCGAAGCTCTGTGACATGACCATGTCCTGTATAGCTGAAGGGAATGGTGAGCATCTCAGAAAACTCAGATATCAGTGTGACCAGGAAAGTCTTAGTGGAGAAACCCTGCTTGGGGCCTTTTGTTTACCTACTCTTCTGTTGCCCTGAATGTCAGGAAGGTCTTTTCCTCAGTCCACCACTTTGTGAAGCCTGAAGAAAACAGTTTTCAAATGGAAATGAATGGGCATTACCTGTGGCTCTTTGCTTAATTGCTTTGGAAAGGATGTGTCTGAATCAGCTTATTTACCCTGTGTGAGGCTGTGGCTTAGATTCTCAGGTCCTGATGGATCTAAAGAAAGATCCCATGTGTACATCCAAAACCAAAATGGCCAAAAGAGCAGTCCTTGTGGATGAAGTCTCTCGCCTTCCTCTGTAACTTTCCTGACCTCCATCAAGTCAGATTAGGGATCCTTTGGGTCAAATGAGTTCTTCAAAGCCTTGCAGAGTCTAGCCCATAGTTGCTTGGGTTTTCTCAAGACTCCAATTCACATAAAGAATCCAAACCCCACAGTCATTTGGCCTCAAATTGAAGAAGCGGAGCAGTATTAACGGGAGGCCTATTTAATCTCTTCTGGTTCACAAGAAGGGTGTCCAGGCCACCCTGAATTTAGGCAAATTAGGTGCAAAAGAGCTTATTTTGGACACGGTCTTGGGCTATGCCCCTCATGGAAAACTCCAGCCATAGTGGAGTTTATTGTGAGTGTCTATATGGAAGAAGATGGGCGCCACGTTGGAGTGTTTTGGTTTAAATTGTGGTCATTTGGGTGGCGGTTGGAAGAGATGACTTGGTCCACATGTTCTTGAACTCTGGTGTGATTCCCTTAGAGTCTGAGTTCTTCAACTGACCTCAGAGAAGTATTGCCATGAATAGTGTTGAGATTTTTGGAAGCCAGGCATGAGCATCGCCCTTGGAAACTGAGTTCTAGGCCCAGGGTGGCTTTCCACAGAGCACTGAGCCTCTCAGCCAGGATACCACAAATTTTATTCTGAAAAACTTGACACCCATAGTTGAGAGTCAAAACTCATATGGACCTCACATTGTAGACCTAAATGGGCATAGCATCATATGATCTTCTGGCCACTCTTTGGGAAGCCTTACCTGTGAGTGTTCTCCAGAGATTTCATTGAAATGAGCTTCCTAAACATTTAATGGTTCCTGAAAAAAATGAAACTCACAGTGCCTCCAACTTCATCCTTAAAAAATGGCTAGATAAATACCATGAAATTTTTGAATTTCCCATCACCAGGTGGCACTGGAAAACCTTTTGATGTCCTGTTGCTGATCATGAATATACCAGACAGTGCCTTGATTGACTGGGTTTCATGTAAATGGTGTAGAACAGAGATGCCAGTAAGTTGGACTTTGTTGAGTAGTAGGTTAGAGCAGTGGTGGGCAGGTATGTGATAAACATCTGTGGTGGGGCCATGTGAATCTTCCATTGGCTTCCAAATGGCTTGTGACTGACATGGTGCAGCCAGCAGAACCTTCCATGTAAAGGCAAGTTGTTATATGGAGAGGTTTCAGGACATTGTTCAGAATCAGATTGCTATGGTCAAGGGGGCAAGATATGTGGGATAGGATCCTGGTTCTTGTATCCTCCTGCAAAACCTGACCCACCATACATGACAGAACTTCCTCTTGCATTGTGACCCAGTTGAACTCCTTGTATTTTGTGAAGCAAATACCAAACTCTCAGTGCAGCAGGAAGAAACACCACGAAAATGGAAGATGACCATATGCCTTCACAGTGCACACCGGCACACATTTAGCCCCCAGTGGCCACAGTTTATCTAAAAAGAGAATTCAGCACTGCTGCCTCATGTACATTGGGAAATAAGAAACCATGTCCTCCAGGTCTCATAGATGCAGACCAAGCTTTTATGGTCTCCCTAGAAAGGAAGCTAAAGCTCTTGACAACAACATATTTTTCAAGTGCCCAACCTCACAGGCAGTTTCTCAAGAAGTCTCTAGGCCAGCAGACCTCCATGTTTGTGGAGTTTTTACCCTGTCCCATACTTTTGGAAACTACTCTACCACTTCCAAGGTTGTGAGCTCCTGAGCATATTGCATTCCACAAATTTATTCACAGATTTTCTAAATCTTCTCCTCTAATTGTGTCTTACTTGGGGTGAAGGGATTGTCAAGGCATTGTTCTGGTTGAGAGTGGGAATAATTTTGTGTAGCACATATTTACATACACATTGGATTCATTGTTCAATTTTCCATTCGAAATACTGAATCCTTGACACTAACCCATACCCTACTAGACTCTGACTATTAATTCTAATATGATGGAGAAAAATAACCGAAACAGAATAGAAATACTAGCACTTCAGAAGAGGCATGGTGTATAGTTGGTCTTGCCTTTTGTATGATATAGGGTAGGAGTTATAAATCTTGTCAATTTTTTGTTGAAATAGTTCTGCATGTGTTTTTAAAGTTAACACATCTGTGAATTCCTGTCTCCATTTTTCTGTAGCCTATTCAGCACATGTATTTTTATACGCACATATAGAATCCTACCTGGTATCACACGTATATTCTTGAGAGGTGGCTAACTTGGCAGATACAAAGTGTGAGAAGAGATCACTCCTCATTAATACATTTGGAACTGAAAATTCAGACTATGAGTGAGCTTCTTAGTTCAAGAACATTATACATAAATCCATGTTCAGTAAAATTAATATTTTTGGATCTGTGGATGATATATATTTCACAATGAATTTTAATTGGCATATATATAGCTACTTTTCAATGTCTCTGTGTGTGTTTTGTGTGTGTGTGTGTGTGTGTGTGTGTGTATATATATATATATATATATATATATATATATATATATACTCTCTAGATTTTTCAAAATATAAAATATATGTGTCCTATTATACACTCCCTAAATTCATTCTTGTTCATGTATGTGGTTTTATATTAAACTTTTCATAAGATTATTTTAAAAATATTCATCCACCTGAAATACATATTTGTTTTCTAGTACTAAAAAGTTACTTCAGTGAATGGTGCAAACAAATCCTTTTATTTTTACAGTAGCTGACCCACTTTAACATCAATGCAAGTAGATTCCTATGGGACATGATGTGTATTTTGACGTTCATTTTTATTAAACACTGGTACATTACTATTTCTGCAGTTTTTGTACATCATAGAATATACATTTCATCCACAAGTTCACAAATTTAAAGAAATTTGTAACACATTCAATCACTTCCTGCTTCAGAACATATGTATTCCTCCTTGTTTTTGACTGGTCATTTCATGAGACTTCTTTCCAAACACATTATTTTCGATTTCCATAATCAATTTTGAAGCAAAATTCACACACTCTTTATGATAAACCACAACCGTAATATTACCATTAGATGTATTACTGGTTGGAATGAATGTATATATATCAATATATGATTCCTGTGTATTTTCAGATATCAATTCAATCCATTATTTAAAGTTGGAACAAGTTATATTATTTATTCGCAGTATGGTCTATTCATGCATTATCTCTATATTCATACATACATGGTACACCTATATGTACCTCCAATACTAATTTATACCCCTTCAAAATATTGCTCCAAGAAATGGTGCAAGAAAGACTCATGTCACCTGATCTACATATACGTTTTATCACAGTAATATTCTGGCCACAAAATGCAAAGTCACACTTACGATTGTACCAAAGCCTAAATGGAATGTGAGTATGGGTTATGAAAATCACCCATGTCCACGTTGCCTAATGCTCTCAAATGTCAATCCTATTGGTGACTACATATTTGTTACTTCCTAAGATTATATATTCAATCTCAAGCCTGTTGAAAGTGTCTATTGCTATCACTCACTTTATACTTTGCCTGATTTCCTAATGTCTCTATTGATATCTGCTTTCCTACATATTTTCCCCATTTCATCACTGTGACTGACTCTTCACATGTGCTGACATTTACATTTTCTGTCTACCTGAAAACCTATTGCTAAAGAACTATTTGTCCAAATGCTATACTCACACTTTTTTCTAATCCTATCAACTATCTTCCTAATCTTACCGACTCTCCCTCTTTGAATGGTTGTTCTCCTCAACATTCAATCATCCAAGGTATCAGGTCCTATGCCATTGTGTATAGATTTATCTGAGACATCTGTGCAGAACATAATTAAATGCTAAGTATCCCAATCAAGGACCTAATGCCCTTCTGGGCTTCAAATGTTACCGAGATTTCTGTTTTCATTCATATATTTCACCTATATAATCTTATATATATATCGCAGGTTCCCAATACCATTATTCATCCAGCAGAATGATCCTAACCCAAATCAAACATGTTATTAACCGTAACCATACACTGTTCCCTCAATCTAACTTTACAGAATAGCAGGGACAGAGTTGGTCTTACAATACAGGAATGTAGGAGATCTTCAACCTGCAGAGAACCTCAAAGGTCCATGCAGAAATGATCCCTAAAGAAGATGTAGGCAGCTATGAAGGACCTGAGAGTGCGAAAGTCATCTTTCATGACAAAAAAAAAAAAAAAAAAAAAAAAACAGGTCAGGATGAAGGGATGTGTCTGAAGCAGTCTCTCTCTTCTTAATGTAGAGAAGATAGACCAAACCAGGCTTGTGTGGAGAGCTGTTCCCGGGTGCCTGTGGTTGATATTCCATTCTAGCTTGTGAAACTGTCATAGGAAGTAGGGGCAGGATCCATCTCAGGGACCCTTGGAAGCAACTGTTAAGACAAAGTGGTTGCCAAGGCAGTGACCTCATTCAGTTCTAGATGAAGTGACCTATGTCACTTTCTTGTTGATAGAACACTCTGAACTTGGGATCCAGGAAGCCAGGCACCCTGAGGCAGTCCCAGTCCAAGTCCCAGTGGTCTCAAATGTTTGGATTTAAGAAGGACAGAGTCAGTCTTTCTTGGCAACTAAATTGAAGATGGACAAATGCCAGGAAAGCTCTGAAGAGGGGCTTTACCTGAGAAAACAGGCAGTGGCTCACCGCTGGCTCCTGATAACATCACAGTTTTGGCCAAGGAGACCAGATCTGATATAGCACAGCCCGTCTCGGGGGAACATAGTATGGCCCACCAGTCAGAGGACGCTCTGGATAGTCACAGACCTATTTGGGGAAAGAAGGTGCCTTTGTGGGTGTGTGTGTGTGTGTGTTTTTGATTTTGTCTCATGTTTTGAGAATATGTAGGAAAGTCGGTTTGTTTGGTTTGGAGTGGACTGTTTCTAGTAAGTCCTTTGAGAAGGCGAGTGTTTCTATGTCTGCATATCCCACTGTGTCCGTGGTTGTAGACAATAGAAAAGAGAATGCATAAATAGATGTGTCCTGTCTAGTAGAAATCTTCGCAGAATTCATCCTGTCCAATTTATGAATGGACTGCAGGTTACCATATGGATGGGCAACACCTACTACCTTCCTACATTCGTGATTTCTTCCTGAATTCCGGCCACTCTCCCATAGGCTCATGGTTTTGTGTTCAAGATATGTATCTCCTCCACAATCTGGGACATGGCCATGTACTGGATAGCTGAAGAGAATGGTGAATATCTCAGAAAACTCAGATATCAGTGTGACCAGGAAAGTCTCAGTGGAGAAAATCTGCTTTGGGATTTGGCTTACCTATTGTTCTGTTGCCCTGAATGTAAGGAAGGTCTTTGCCTAAGGCCCCACATTTCCAATGCCTGAAAAAAACAGTTTTCAAATGGAAATAAATGGGCATCACCTGTGGCTCCTGGCTTAATTGCTTTGCAAAGGGATATGTCTGAATCAGCCTCTCAGTGCAGTTTGAGATTATCGCTTAGATTCTCAGCACCTGATGGACCTAAAGAAAGATCCCATGTGTGCATCCAAATCCAAAATGGCCAAAAGAGAAGTCATTGTGATGAAGTCTCTTGCCTTCCTCTGTAAGGTTCCTGATCTCCATCATGTGATAACAGGGATCTTTGGGTCAACTGAGTTCTTCAAGCCCTGCAGAGGCTAGCCCATAGGTGCTTGGGTTTTCTTATGACTGCAAATCACATAAAGAAACTATACCCGACAGTCTGTATGCCTCAAATTGGAAAAGCGGAACAGTATTAATGGCATGCCTCTTTGATCAGTCCTCGTTCACAGGAACGTTGTCCAGGAAACACTGACTTTAGACAAATGAAGGGCAAGGGAGCTTATTTTGACATTGTCTTGGGCTGTGTGCCTCATAAAAACTTCCAGCCAAGGTTATGATGAGTGACTATATGGAAGAAAATGAGGGCCATGTGGGAGTGTTTTGGTTTTAATTCTGGTCATTGGTGTGGCGGTTGGAAGAGATGACTGGGTCAACTGGTCTTGAACTCTGGTGTGTTTCCACGTAGAGACTGAGTTTTGAAACTGATCTCAGAGAAGTATTGCCATGAATTGTGTTGGGATTTTAGGAGGCCACGCATGAGAGTCGCCCTTGGAACCTGAGATCTAGGACCAGGGTGGCTTTCCACAAAGAACTGGGAATCTCAGCCTGGATATCACATGATTTTATTCTGAAAGACTTGGCAGCCATAGTTGAGAGTCAAAAGACATAGGACCTCACATTGTAGACCTCAATGGTCCTGGCTTCAAGTGACCTTTGTCCACTCTTTGGAAAGCCTTGCCTGTGAGAGTTCTCTAGAATTTTTTTGAAATGAACTTTCTCAATATTTAATGGTTCCTGAATAATTGAAATCCACAGTGCATCCAACGTCGTCCTTGAAAAATGGCTAGATAAATAACACGAAATTTTTGAAATTTCCATGACCAGGTGGAACTGTAGAAACTTTCGATGTCCTGTTGCTTACCATGAGTGTACCAGACAGTGCCTTGATTGACAGGGTTTCATGAAATTTGTTTAGAACAGAGAAGCCAGTATTTTGGAGCCTGCTGAGTAGTGGGCCTAGAGCAGTGGTGGAGAGGTGTGTGATAAAACATCATGGTGGGGCCATTTGTATCTGCCATTGGCTTCCAAATGGCTTGTAACTGACAGAGTGCAGACATCAGACCCTTATATGTAAAAGCATCTTGTTATATGGCGTAGTTTCAGGGCAATGTTCAGAATCAGGTTGCTATGGACAAGCGGGCAATCTTTGAGAGATAGAAGCCTGGTTGGTGAATTTTCTTGCAGACCCTGACCCACCACACGTGACAGAACTACCTCAAGCACTGTTTCCCAGTTGAACTCCTTGTATTTCGTGAAGCATGAACCAAACTCCAAGTGCAGCAGCAAGAAACACCACGAAAAGTGGAGGATGACCAAATGGTTTCACGGTCCACACGGGGGACAATAAGCCCCCAGTGCCCACAGTTTACCTACAAAGAGAGAATTCAGCACTGCTGCCTCGTGTTCATTGGAAAATGAGAAATGTTGTCCTCCAGGTCTCATAGATGCAGACACAGCTTTGAGGGTCTCACTACAAAGGAAGCTTAACTACTGACAACAACCTATATTTCAGTGCCCAATTTCACTGGCAGTTTCTCAAGAAGTTTTAGGCAAGCAGAGCTTCATGTTTGTGGAGTGTTTACCCTGTCCTTACTTTTGGAAACTCCTATTCCACCTCCAAGTTTGTGCACTCCTGAGCATTTTCTATTCCAGAAATGTAATCACAGATTTTGTAACTCTTCTACTCTAATTGTGTCTCCCTTGGGGCGAAAGTAATGACAAGGCATTGTTCTGGATGAGAGTCAGAAGATTAATTTTTCTATTTTCCATTTGAAATTCTGAATCCCTGACACTAACCCATATTCTACTAGACTCTGACTACTAATCCAAATATGATGGAAGAAAATAACCCAAACAGTACATAAATACTTGCAGTTCAGAGTTGGACTTGCCTTTTCCATGATAAAGGGTAGGTGTTATAAATCTATTCAATATTTAATTGAAATAGTTCTCCATGTGTTTTTAAAGTTAACAAATATGTGAATTACTGTCTCCCATTCTCTGGAGCTTATTCAGCACATGTATTTTTATATGCACAAATAGAATCCTACAAGGTATCACACGTATATCCTTGTGAGGTATATGACTTAGCAGATACAAAGTGTGAGAAGTGATCACTCCTCCTAAACGCTGTTGGAACTGAAAATTCAACCTAAGGGTGAGCTTCCCAGTGGAACAACATTATACATAAACCCATGTTCACTAAAATGAATGTTTTTGCATCTTTATGATATATATTTCATGATGAATTTCGATTGGCATATATATTGCTACTTTTTAATGTCTGTGTTAGTGTGTGTGTGTGTGTGTGTGTGTGTGTGTGTATTATGTATATATATATATATGTATATATATATATGGAGAGTATATATATATATATATATATATATACTCTCCATATTTTTAAAAATACGAAATATGTGTGTCTTATATACACTCCCTAAATTCATTCATGTTCATGTATGTGGATTAATAATCAACTTTTCACAAGATTATTCTTAGAAATATTCATCCACCCGAAATACATATTTGTTTCCTAGTACTGAAAACTAACTTCAGTAAAAGGTGCATACAAATCCTAATATGTCTACTTTAACTGACCCAGTTTAACATCAATGCATGTAGGTTTCTATGGGACATGATGTGTATTTTGACATTAATTTTTATTCCACACTGGTACATTACTATTTCTTCAGTTTATGCAAATCTCAGTATATATATTTTATTCACTAGTTAGCAAATTTATAGGCATTTGTTTCACTTTCAATCACTTCCTGCTCCAGAACACATGTATTCCTCTATGTTTCTTGACTGGTCTATTCATGAGACTTTTTTCCAAATATATTATTTTCGATTTCCATAATCAATTTTGAACCAAAACTCACACACCCTTCATGATAAACCATAATCCTAAGATTATCGTTAGATATATAACTGGTTGGAATGAATGATTGCATATCAATATAAAATTTCTTATAAATTTTCAGATATTTATTCAATCCATTATTTAAAGTTGATCCAGTTATATTATTTATTCACAGTATGGTCTATTCATGCATTATGTCTATATTCATTGAAACAGGGTACACCTATTTGTACCCCCATACTAATTTGTAAGTCTTCAAAATATTGCTCGTAGAATTGGTGGAAGAAATACTCTTTTCACCTGATCTACATACACATTTTATTACAGAAATATTCTGGACACAAAAAGCAAAGGTCACACTTACAATTGTACCAAAGCGTAAATGGAAAGTGAGCATGGATTACTAAAAACATCCATGTCCAGGTTGCCTAATGCTCTCAAATATCAATTCTATTTTTGACTACATATTTGTTTCTTCTTAAGATTATATATTCAACTTCAAACCTGTTGACAATGTCTAACCCTATCACACAATTTGTACTTTGCTTGATTTCCTAATGTCTCTATTGATATCTGCTTTCCTATATTTTTCCCCAGTTCATCATTGTGACTGACTCTTCACATGTGCTTACATTTACATACACTCTCTACCCGAAATCTTATTGCGAAAGAACTTTTGGTCCAAATCCTATACTCACTCTTCTTTCTAAACCTACCAACTACCTTCCTAATCCTACCGACTATCAGTTTTTGACTGGATGTTCTCTTCAACATTCAATATCCAAGGTACAAGGTACGATGCCAGTGTATATTGATTTATCTGAGACATCTGTGCTGCACATTACTCAAAGCTAAGTATCCCACTCAAGTCCCCAATGCCCTTCTGGGCTTCAAATCTTACCTAGATTTCTGCTTTCATACTTATGTTTCACATATATACTCTTGTAAATATCGCATTTTGCCAATACCATTATTCATCCCGCAGAATGATTTGTAACCCAAATTGAACATGTTATTAACCCTAACCATACACTGTTCCCTCAGTATAACTTACTTAAGAGCAGGGACAGTGTGGGTCTTACAATATAGGAATGTAGATGATCTTCCACCTGCTGAGAACATCAAAGATCCATGGAGAAATGATCCTTGCAGAAGATATAGGCAGCTATGTAGGACCTGAGAGAGCAATAGTCATCTTCCATGGCAAACAACCTGGTCAGGATTAATTGATAGTCTGAATCAGCCTCTCTCTTCTTAATGAAGAGAAGATGGACTGAACCAGGCCTCTGTGGAGAGCTGTTCCCTGGTGCCTATGGTTGATATACCATTCTAACTTCTGAATGTGTCACAGGATGTTGGGGCAGCCTCCATCTCATGGGAACCCTGGATGCAACTGTTAGCACAAAGTGGTTACCAAGGTAGTGACCATATTCAGTTCCTGAAAGAAGTGACCTCACTTCACTTCCTTGGTGATGGAATTCTCTGAACCTGGGATCCAGGAAGGAAGGCACCCAGAGCCAGTCCCACTCCCAGTTCCAGTGGGCTAACTTGTTTGCTTTTCCCAAAGACATTATCAGTCTTTCTTGGTACCTACTGATGTGAGGATGGAAAAATGCCAGCAGAGCTCTGATGAGGGGCCTTTCCTGAGAAAGCAGGTAGTGGCTCACCTTTGGCTCCTGACAACTTCACAGAGTTGGACAAGGAGACCAGATCTGAAACAGGACAGGCCATTTTGTGGGAACATAATATGGCCCACCAGTCAGAAGACACTCCGGATAGTCACAGACCTATTTGGGGGAAGTAAGTGCCTTTGCCGTTGTAGGTGTGAGTTTGTGGTTTTTTCTCATGTTCTGAGAATAGGTAGGAAAAGTGGTTTGTTTGGTTTGAAGTGGACTGTTTCTAGTAAGTCGTTTGACATGGTGAGTGTTTCTAGGTCTGTGTATCCCACTGTATCCGTGGTTGTAGACATTAGAAAAGAGAATGCATCAATGGATGTGTTGTCTCTAGTTGAAAGCTTCCCCGCATTCATACTGCCCAATTAATGAATGGACTGCAGCTTGCCTTATGGATGGGCAACATCTACTATCTTCTAAAGTTCCTGTTTTCTTCGTGAATTCTGGCCACTCTCCAGAATAGGCTCATGGTTTTGTTTCCCAAATATGTAACACCACAAGATTCTGTGACATGGCCATGTGCTGGATTGCTGAAGGGAATGGGAGCATCTAAGAAAACTCAGATTTCAGTGTGACCAGTAAAGTCTCAGTGGAGAAACCCTTCTTTGGGCCATTTGCTTACTTCTATTTCTATTACCCTGAATTTCAGGAAGGTCTTTGCCTCAGGCCACCCCTTTGTGTAGCCTGAAGAAAACTGTTTTCATATGGAAATGTATGGACATCACCTGTGGCTCTTTGCTTAATTGATTTGGAATGAGATGTGTCGGAATCAGCCTCTTGTCCTTGTATGAGGTTGTGGCTTTGATTCTCAGCACCTGATAGATCTAAAGAAAGATCCCATGTGCTTCCAAAACTAAAATGGCCAAAAGAGCAGTCATTGTTGATGAATATTTTTGCCTTCTTGTTTTAGGTTCCTGACCTCCATAAAGTGAGAATAGGGATCCTTTGTGTCAAATGAGTTCTTGAAATCCCTGCAGAGGCTAGCCCATATTTGCTTGGGTTTTCTCATGACTCCAAATCACATAAAGAATCTATACCCTACAGCCAGTAGGCCTCAAATTGGAGAAGTGGAACACTTTAACAGCAGGAATATTTGATCATTCCTGGTTCACAGGAAGAGTGTCCAGGCCATCATGATTTTAGGCAAATGAGGGGCAAGTGAGCTTATTTGTGCTCATAGAAACCTCCAGCTGGAGGTTATGATGAGTGTCTACATGGAAGAAGATGATGGCCCTGTGGGAGTGTTTTGATTTAAATTGTGGTCATTTTTTGGCGGATGGAAGGGATGACTGGTTCCACCTGGGCTTGAACTCTGGTGTGATTCCCCTTAGAGACTGAGTTCTGAAACTGACCTCAGAGAAGTATTGCCATGAATTGTGTTGGGATTTTAGGAGGCCACGCATGAGACTCACTCTTGGAAACTGAGATCTAGGCCCAGGGTGGTTTCCACAGAGGCCTGAGAATCTCAGCCAGGATATCACATGATTTTATTCTGAAAGACTTAGCACCCATATTTGAGAGTCAAAACACACATGGACCTCACATTGTAGATGTCAGTTGGCCTGGCTTTAGGAGACCTTTTGGCAACTGTTTGAGAAGCATTGACTGTGAGAGTTCTCCAGAGCGTTCATTGTAATGAACTTTCTCAACACTTAATGGTTCCTGAATGAATTGAAACCCACAGTGCCTCTAACTTCATCCTTGAAAAATTTCTAGATAAATACCATGAAATTTTTGAAATTCCCATGACTAGGTGGCACTGCAGAAACTTTTGATGTCCTGTTGCTGATCATGTGTATACCAGACAGTGCCTTGTTTTTGACTGGGTTTCATTAAAATGGTGTAGAACAAGAGAAGCCAGTAATTTGGAGCCTGCTGAGTAGGGGGGCTAGAGCAGTGGTGGGCAGGTGTGTGATAAAACATCATGTTGGGGCCATGTGAATCTGCCATTGGCTTCCAAATTTTTTGTGACTGATATAGTGCAGACATCAGACCCTTATATGTAAAGGCATCTTGTTAAATGGAGAGTTTTCAGGGCAATATTCAGAATCAGGTTGCTATGGTTATTGGGGCAAGCTATGTGGGATACAAGCCTGGTTGGTGCATTCTCCTGCAGACCCTGATCCACCACACGTGACAGAACTCCCTCCAGCACTGTATCTCAGATGAACTTTTTATGTTTTGTGAAGCAAATACCAAATTCCCAGTGCAGCAGCAAGAAATACCACGAAAAGTGGAGGATGACCAAATGTCTTCACAGTCCCCACTGGGAGACACTTAGCTTCCAATGGACACAGTTTAGCTACAAAGAGAGAATTGAGCACTGCTGCCTCATGTTCATTGAAATATAAGAAACCATGTCTTTCGGTTACATAGATGCAGACCCAGCTATGATGGTCTCACTACAAAGGAAGCTAAAGCTCATGACAACAACATATATTTCAAGTGCCCAACCTCAGAAGCCGTTTCCCAAGAATTCTTAGGCCAGCAGAGCTCCTTTTTGTGGAGTGTTTACCCTGTCCTTTACTTTTGGAAACTCCTCTACCACCTCCACGGTTGTGAACTCCCGAGCATATTCCATTCCATATATATGTATTCATAGATTTTCACACTTTTCTACTCTAATTGTGTTTTACTTGGGGCGTAGGTAATGTCAAGGCATTGTTCTGGATGTGAGTGGGAAGATTTTTGTGTAGCACATATTTACATACACATTGGATTCATTTTTCAATTTTCCATTTGAAATACTGAATCCCTGACACTAACCCATACCCTACTAGTCTCTGACTAATAATCCTAATATGATGGTGAAAAATAAGCCAAAAAGAGAAGAAACACAAGCAGTTCAGAGGACGCATTGTGTATTGTTGGAATTGCCTTTTGCATTATATAATGTAGGAGTTATAAGTCTAGTCAATTTTTTTGTTGAAATAGTTCTAAATGTGTTTTTAAAATTAGCAAATATGTGAATCCCTGTCTCCCTTTCTCTGTAGCCTATTCAGTACATGTATTTATATATGCACATATAGAATTCTACCTGATATCACTCGTATACACTTGTGAGGTGGCTGAATTGGCAGATGCAAATTGAGAGAAGAGTTCACTCCTCCTAAACGCTGTTGGAACTGAAAATTCAACCTATGGGTGAGCTTCCTAGTTGAAAAACATTATACATGAATCCATGTTCAGTAAAATGAACATTTTTCGATCTGTAGATTATATACTTTTCATGATGAATTTCTATTGGCATATATGTTGCTACTTTTTTTTTCTTTTATTGGTTGCTCAAAACATTACAAAGCTCTTGAATATCATATTTCATACATTAGATTCAAGTGGGTTATGAACTCCCATTTTTACTCCAAATACAGATTGCAGAATCACATTAGTTACACATCCATATTTTTACATAATGCCCTATTAGTTACTGTTGTATTCTGCTACCTTTCCTATACTCTACTATCCCCACTCCCCTCTCTTCCCATCTTCTCTCTCTACCATACCTACTGTAATTCATTTCTCTCCTTGTTTATTTTCCCACAACCTCTTATATGTAATTTTGTGTAACAATAAGTGTCTCTCTCCATTACCATGCAATTTCCCTCTTCTCTCCCTTTCCCTCCCACATCATGTTTCTGCTTAATGTTAATCTTTTCTTCATGCTCTTCCTCCCTGCTCTGTTCTTAGTTGCTCTCATTATATCAAAGAAGACATTTGGTAATTGTTTTTTAGGGATTGGCTAGATTCACTAAGCATAATCTGCTCAGTGCCATGCATTTCCCTGCAAATTCCATGATTTTGTCATTTTTTAGTGCTGCGTAATTCTCGATAGTATATAAAAGTCACATTTTTTTATCCATTCATCTATTGAAGGGCATCTGGGTTGGTTCCACAGTGTAGCAATTGTGAATTGTGCTGCTATGAAAATCCATGTGGCAGTATCCCTGTAGTACGCTCTTTTAAGGTCTTCAGGGAATAGTCCGAGAAGGGCAATAGCTTGGTCAAATGGTGCTTCCATTCACAGCTTTCCCAGGAATCTCCATACTGCTTTCCAAATTGGCCACACCAGTTTCAGTCCCACCAGCAATGTACAAGAGTACCCTTTTCCCCACATCCTCGCCAGCACTTGTTGTTGTTTGACTTCATAATGGCTGCCAATCTCACTGGATTGAGATGGTATTTTAGGGTGGTTTTTATTTGCATTTCTCTTACTGCTAGAAATGGAGAGCATTTTTTTCATGTACTTGTTAATTGATTCTATGTCCTCCTCTGAGAAGTTTCTGTTCAGGTCCTTGGCCCATTGGGTTATTGGTTATCTTATTGTCTAATTTTCTAAGTTCTTTGTATACTTTGTATACTCTGGATATTAGGGCTCCATGTGAAGAGTGAGGACTAAAAATTTGTTCCCATGATGTAAGCTCCATATTTACCTCTCTTATTGTTTCTCTTTCTGAGAAAAAATAATTCAGTTTAAGTAAATCCCATTTGTTGATTCTTATTATTAACTCTTGTTCTATGGGTGTCCTATTAAGGAATTTGGAGCCTGACCACACAATATGTAGATCGGAGCCAACTTTTTATTCTATCAGACGCAGAGACTCTGATTTGAATCTAGCTCCTTGATCCACATTGAGTTAACTTTGGTGCATGGCGAGAGGAGGGGATTCAGTTTCATTTTGTTGCATATGGATTTCCAGTTTACCCAACACCATTTGATGAAGATGCTATCCTTCCTCCATTGCAGGCCATTAGCTCCTTTATCAAATATAAGATAGTTGTAGCTTTTTGGATTAGTTTCTGTGTCCTCCATTCTGTACCATTGGTCCACCCGCCTGTTTTGGTACCAGTACCATGCTGTTTTTATTATGATTGCTCTGTAATATAGTTTGAAATCTGGTATCGCTATACTGCCTGATTCACACTTCCTGCTTAGAATTGCTTTTGCTATTCTGGGTCTTTTATTTTTCCATTTGAATTTTATGATTGCTTTATCTATTTCTACAAAAAGTTTCTATGGGATTTTGATTGGCATTGCATTAAACCTATAGAGAACTTTTGGTAATATCACCATTTTGATGATGTTAGTTCTGCCTATCCATGAACACGGTATATTTTTCCATCTTCTAAGATCTTATTCTATTTCTCTTTTTAGGGTTCTGTAGTTTGCATTATATAAATCTTTCACCTCTTTTGTTAGGTTTATTCCCAAGTATTTAATTATTTGAGGAAATTGGGAATGCAGTGTTTTGACTCATTTTTGTTTCAGAAGTATTGTCGCTGATATACAGAAATGCCTTTGATTAATTCATGTTGATTTTGTATCCTGCCACATTGCTGCATTCATTTATGAGTTCTAGTAGTTTTTTCTGTAGACCCTTTTGGGTCTTCTATGTATAGAATCATGTCATCTACAAATAGTGATAATTTAAGTTCTCCTTTTCCTATTTTTATGCCTTTAATGTCTTTCATCTCTCTAATTGCTCTGGCCAGTTTTTCGAGAACTATATTGAATAGAAGTGGTGATAGAGGACATCCCTGTCTTGTTCCAGATTTTAGAGGGAATGCCTTCAATTTTTCTCCATTCAGAATGATGCTAGCCTGAGGATTAACATAGATAGCTTTTACAATGTCGAGGTAAGTTCCTGTTATCCCTAGTTTTTAAAATGTTTTGAACATAAAGAAATGCTCTACTTTGTTGAATGGTTTTTCTGCGTCTATCGAGATGATCATATGGTTCTTATCTTTAAGTCTATTGATGTTGTGAATAACATTTATTGATTTCCATATATTGAACCCTCCTTGCATCCCAGGGATGAATCCAAGTTGATCATGGTGCAAGATTTTTTTGATGTGCCTTTCTATCCAATTCGCCAGAATTTTAATGAGGATTTTTGCATCTAGGTTCATCAGAGATATTGGTCTGTAGTTTTCTTTCTTTGAGGTGTCTTTGTCTGGTTTCAGAATCAGGGTGATGTTGGCCTCATAGAATGAATTCGGCAGAGCTCCCAGTTTTTCTATTTCCTGAATAACTTGAGAAGTATTGGTATTAATTCTTCTTTAAAGGTTTTGTAAAACTCTGCTGTATACCCATCCGGTCCTGGGCTTTTCTTGGTTGGTAGTCTTTTGATTGCTTCTTCTACTTCATCCATTGATATTGGTCTGTTTAAATTGTGTGTTTCCTCCTGACTCAGTCTGGGCAAATCATATGACTTAAGAAATTTATCGATGTCTTCACTATTTTCTATTTTATTGGAATACAGGTTTTCAAAATAATTTCTAATTTTCTTCTGTATTTATGTAGCATCTGTTGTAATATTGCCTTTTTCATCCCGTATGTTAGTAATTTGATTTCTCTCTCTTCTTCTCTTCGTTAGCATGGCTAAGGGTCTGTCTATCTTATTTATCTTTTTGAAGAACCACCTTTTAGTTTTGTTAATTTTTTCAATAGTTTCTTTTGTTTCAATTTCGCTATGATTTTAATTATTTCTTGCCTTCTGCTACATTTGCTGTTGTTTTGCTCTTCTTCTTCTAGGGCTTTGAGATGAAGTGTGAGCTCATTTATTTGTTTTTCTTTTCTATTTTGAGGAATGACCTCTAGGCGATGAATTTACCCCTTAAAACTTCTTTTCATTGTACCCCATAGAATCTGATATGTTGTGTCTGTATTTTCATTTATCTCTAAGAATTTTTTGATTTCCTCCTTTATGTCTTCTGTAACCCATTGATCATTCAGTAACATATTCTTCATTTTGGATGTGATGTATGATTTTTTCTTCCTTCTTTTATCATTGGTTTCCATTTCATTCCATTATGATCACAAAAAATTCATGTTATTATCTCCACCCCTTTATATTTACTGAGGGTTGCCCTATGGCATAACATATCGTCTATTTTTGAGAAGGATCCATGTGCTGCTGAGAAAAAAGTATATCCACTTGATGATGGTTGATATATTCTATATATGTCAGTTAAGTCTAGGGTATTGATTGCGAGATTGAGTTCTATAGTTTCTTTTTTCAACTTTTGTTTGGAGGATCTGTCCAATGGTGAGAGAGGTGAGTTGAAATCACCCATAATTATTGTATTGTGGTCTATTTGATTCTTTAACTTGAGGAGAATTTGTTTTATGAACATCGCAGCACCATTATTTGCTGCGTGAATATTGATAATTGTTATGTCTTGTCGGTGAATGGTTCATTTTAGCAGTATATAATGTCCTTCTTTATCCCTTTTGATTAAATTAGTCTTGAGGTCGATTTTATTCGATAGGAGGATGGCCACCCCTGCTTGCTTACGAGGACCGTGTGCATGGTATAAATTTTCCCAATCTTTCACCTTCAGCCTGTGTATGTCTTTTCCATTCAGATGTGTCCCCTGGAGGCAATATATTGTTGGATTTTTTTTTTATTTCAAGTTACAAGCCTATGTCACTTTATTCGAGAGTTTAAGCCATTTACTTTTAGAGTTACTATTGATATATGGTTTGTACTGCCACCCATGTTTGCTTATATCTTTTTTTTAAATTAGTTTGTTTCTCCATGATTAGCTTTTCCCCCGCCCTCTGTCATTACTGAGGCACTTCTCACTCATGGTTTTCGTTGTTGATTTTCATTTCTTCCTCGTGTAGTGTTTTGCTCAAGATGCTTTGCAATGCTGGTTATCTGGCTGCAAATTCTTTTAGGTTTTGTTTATCATGAAATATTTTTATCTCGTTGTCTTACCTTAAGCTTAATTTTGCTGGATACATAATTCTTGGTTGGCATCCATTGTCTTTCAGTGTTTGAAGTACGTTGTTCCAGGATCTTCTCACTTCCAGCATCTATGATGAAAAATCCATTGTTAACCTTTTTGGTTTACCCCTGATTGTAATGATTCTAATCTGCCTCCTTTCTCTGGTAGCTTTTAATATTTTCTCTTTGTTCTGTATATTGGATATCTTCATAACAATGTGTCTTGGCATTGGTCTACTGTGATTTTGTGTGCTCGATGTCCTGTAAGAATCTACAATTTGTTTATCCCTTTCCATTTTTATTTCTGGAAAGTTTTCTGTAATTATTTCATTCAGCAGGTTTCTCATTCCCTTGGTTTGAATCTCTGTACCTTCCTCTATCCATATGACTCATTAGTTTTTTTTTTTTTTATGTTATCCCATATCTCTTGAATGTTTTCTCATAATTTTTTACAGCATTTCTTTGTTGGCTAGACTTTTTTCAAGATGATATATTTTGTCTTCATTCTGTCTTCTACTTGCTCTACACTGTTAGTGATACTCTCAATTGAATTTTTAATTTGGTTTATCATTTCCTTGATTTCTAGAATTATTTTTTGATTTTTCTAATAATCTCTATCTCCTGATAAAGATGCTTAATTTCTTATTTTATCTGTTTATGTAATTTATTTTCAATGTGTTCTATCACTGTTTGTTTTTGCTGTCTCGTATCCTCTTTAAGGTTCCATTCCATCTGTCTAAGGTATTCCTTGAGTTCTTTATATGACCATTTTTCTGATGACTCTAGGTGCTCTTGAATATTTAGGCTGTCCTTCATTGTTCGTACTCTTTTCTTCCTTGCTTTTTTATGCTTCTCATGTTACTTCTCGTTCTGTTTGACTACTGAGTTACTGCTTACTCTTATAAATTTATTTGATGCTTGAGAGGAAAGATATTAGAAGGGAAGGGAGAAGTCACTAAAGAGAATGAGAGTAGGCAGGTAGAATTCAAGTAAGGGGGAATAAAAAAATTGAAATGAAATGAAAAGACAAAAAAATAGAAAATAAAGAAAGAAAATTTTAAGTAATAATGATGATTAAAAAATTGAAAATTAAAATTTAAAATAATAATATTAATAATAATAATAATAAAATAAAAGAAATTAAAAAAATAAAAACATTTTAAAAAGTTAATGAACAACAACAACAAAAATGAAAATGAAAGAAAAAGAAAAAAATACAAATAAAAAAATAGTAATAATACATGCAGTCCTAGAGTTCAATTAACTTCTCTTCCAGTAGGTGGAGCTGTGCGCACTGGGCCAAGCTTCTCCTCTCAATAAGTGGGAACCAATCACTGTGCAGCAGCTCTTCCTCCCAGACTGGGCGGGTCTCCAACCCTGAGTGCCTAGGGCCTTCTCTTGTGCTTCCTCAAGCCAGACCCCACTCACCTGTGACGCTCACCACAATACTGGTTACAAGCCAGGCCTCTGCTCCTGGTAGCCCTGTTTCCATGAACGGCTGGGCACACTCTCCTTAATTGCCTCCCTCAGACCCTAAGTTTGTAGAGCTTGGGGCTGAGAAACCCCAGCGAATTTGCTTGCCCTTCGGGAGCCATGGCCCCGGTAGGTGGTGTAAGAGACCTCAATTGTCAGCACTGGTGGGAGCGGTAGCCGGCAATTACACGCCTCGAGTCCCGAGCCAATCCTGATTCCCTAGGTCTGGGTATTGCGCTCCTTGGAGAGCTGGGAGGGGCCATTACGGCAGAGGTGGGAAGGGCCCTTGAGGTTTCCCTGCGGTGTTGAGAGAGATGGCAATGGGATAACATACTTGTTGCACTGGTTTCAATGAAGTTATCTCCTCCGACTGTGACGTCAGTTCGCTGCCATGGTGGTATACCATTAAAATGGTGACCGTTCATTCCCTTTGCTGGGAGACCAATGCAACAGGTGGGTCCTGACTATCTCTCCCAAGCCCCATTTCAATCCTGTGGCCACTGCCTATGAAGGCTCAGTTGGCTTTTAACTCTGTCAATTCCGAAAGCCCGACCAATTATTTCAGCGGGAATGTTAGTGCTGAGTCACAAAAACCAGATGAATCTAAGCTTGAATGCAGCCAATCCGGGCTTTGTGTGTGTTCTGAGGGGCCCAGACTGTTCGCCCCAGATTCACAACAGGTCAATATTGCCTAGTGATTCTGAGCAAACAGCATTTGGACAGTTTACGACTCCCTATGCCCGCGCAGCTGAAGAGATCAGAGACTTGAATTCTCCATGCCTGCCTTCATAATGGATCTCCTGTATTGCTACTTTTTAATATCTGTGCATTTGCGTGTGTGTGTGTGTATATATATATATATATATATATATATATATATATATACTCTTTAGATTTTTCAAAATATGAAATATATGTGTCTTATTATGCACGCCCCTAAATACATTCATATTCATATCTGTGTTTTTATAATCAACTTTCAACAAGATTATTTTCAGAAATAATCATCCACCTGAAATACATATTGTTTCCTAGTACTGAAAACTAAATTCAGTGAATGGTGCATACAAACCCTAATATTTCTACAGTTACTTAGCCAGTTTAAAATGAATGCAAGTAGATTCCTAGGGGACATGATGTGTATTTTGACTTTCATTTTTATTCAACACTTGTACGTTACTATGTCTTCAGTTCATGCACATGATGGGATATATATTTCAGTCACAAATTAGAAAATTTATAGGCATTTGTTTCACGATCAATCACTTCCTGATTCAGAACACATGTATTCCTCCATGTTTCTTGACTGGTCTTTTCATGAGACTTCTTTCCAAACATATTATTTTTGTTTAACATCATCACGTGTAAAGCAAAACTCAAACACCATTCATCATAAACCATAATCCTAATATTACCATTAGAAATATAACTGGTTGGAATGAATGATTGTATATCAATATAAGATTTCTTATATATTTACACATATCAATTCAATCCATTATTTAAAGTGGAATCAGTTACGTTATTTATTCATAGTATGGTCTATTCATGCATTATCTCTATATTAATAGACACAGGGTACACCTCTTTGTACCCCTAATACTAATGTATACGTCTTCAAAATATTGCTCCCAGAAATGGTGAAAGAAATACTCATGCCACCTGATCTACATATACATTTTATCACAGTAATATTCTGAACAAAAAAAAACCATAAAAATGTCACACTTATGATTGTACCAAAGCCTAAAAGGAAAGTGAACGTGGATAACTAATAACATCCATGTCCAGGTTGCCTAATGCTCTCAAATGTCATTCCCATTTGTGACGAGATATTTGTTTTTTCCTATGATTATGTATTCAAACTCAACCCTGTTGAAAATGTCTAATCCTATCACTCACTTTATACTTTGCCTGATTTCGTAATGTCTCTATTGACACCTGCTTTCCTACATATTTTCCCCAGTTCATCATTGTGACTGACTCTTCACATGTGCTGACATTTCCATTCACTCTCTAAACGAAACCCTATTGCTAAAGAAGCTTTTTATTCCAAATCATATACTCACTCTTCTTCCTAAACCTACTGACTATCTTCCTAATCCTACTGACTATCCCTTTTTGACTGGATGTTCTCTTCTACATTCAATCATCCAAGGTACAAGGTCCTATGCCACTGTATTTCGATTTAACTGAGACAACTGTACAGAACATAATTCAACACTAAGTATCCAAATAAAGGGCCCAATGCCCTTCTGGGCTTCAAATCTTTCTTAGATTCCCGTTTTCATACATATATTTCACGTATATATTCTTATAAATATCGCAGGTTCCCAATCTCATTATTCTTCCTGCAGAATGATTCCTAACCCAAATCGAACATATTATTAACCGTAACCATACACTCACTTTGCAGGAGAGCAATAACAGTGTGGGTATTAAACTACAGGAATCTAGGGGATCTTCACCTGCTGAGAAACTCAAATGTTCATGCAGAAATGATCCCTGGTGAAGATGAAGACAGCTATGAAGTACCTCAGAAAGCAAAAGTCATCTTCCATGGCAATCATCCTGGTCAGGATGGAGGGTTGTGTCTGAATCAGTCTCTCTCTTCTTAATGTATAGAACATGGACCAAACCAGTCCTGTGTGGAAGCTGTTCCCGGGTGCTTATGGTTGATATAACATTCTAACTAGAGAAAGTGTCCCATGAAAATCAGGACAGCCTCCACCTCATGATACTTTTGGAAGCAACTGTTAGGACAAAGTGGTTGCCAAGGCAGTGACATCATTCATATCCTGAAGGAAGTGATCTCACCTCACTTCCTTGGTGATGGAACTCTCTGAACTTGAAATCCAGGAAGCCAGGCACCAAGAGACAGTCCCTGTCCTAGTCCCAGTGGTCTGACATGTTTGGATTTACCAAGGACAGAGTCAGTCTTTCTTGGTACCTACAGATGTGAGGATGGCCAAATGCCAGGAAACCTCTGAAGAGGGGCTTTTCCTGAGAAAGCAGGTAGTGTCTCACCGCTGGCTCTTGAGAACTTCACAGAGTTGGCCAAGCAGACATGATCTGAGACAGGAGAGGTCATTTTGGAAGAACATAGAATGGCCCACCAGTCAGACGACACTCCAGGGAGTCACAGACCTACTAGGGGGAAGGAGGTGCCTTTTTGGGTGTGGGTGTGAGTTTGTGGTTTTGTCTCATGTTCTGAGAATAGGTAGGAAAGGCGGTTTGTTTGGTATGGAGTGGAATATTTCTATTAAGTCCTTTGACAAGGCGAGTGTTTCTATGTGTGTGTATCCCACTGAGTCCATTGTTGTAGACATTAGAAAAGACAATGCATCAATGGATGTGTCCTGTCTAGTAGAAAGCTTCCCAGCATTCATCCTGCCCAATTCATGAGTGGACTCTGGCTTGCCTTATGGATTGGCAACACCTACAAGCTTCCTAATTTCCTGTTTTCTTTCTCAATTCTGGCCACTCTCCAGAATAGTATCGTGGTTTTGTGTCCAAGATTTGTACCTCCAAGATCTGTGACATGGCTATGTACTGGATAGCTGAAAGAAATGGCTAGCATCTCAGAAATCTCAAATATCTGTTGACCAGGAAAGTCTCAGTGGAGAAACCCCTCTTTGTTCCTTTTGCTTACCTATTGTTCTGTTGAATGTCAGGAAGTTTTTTGCCTCAAGCCACCACTTTGTGAACCCTGAAGAAAACAGTTTTCAAATGGAAATGAATGGGAATCACCTGTGACTCTTTGCTTAATTGCTTAGGATTGGGATATGTCTGAATCAGCCTGTTGGCCCTGTGTGAGGCTGTGGCTTAGATTCTCAGCACCTGATGGATCTAAAGATAGATCCCATGCATGCATCCAAAACCAAAATGGCAAAAAGATCAGATATTGTTGATGAACTCTCTTGCCTTCCTCTGGTAGGTTCCTGATATCCATCAAGTGAGAATAGGGATCCTTTGGGTCAAATGAGTTCTTCAAAGCCCTGCAGAGGCTAGGCCATAGGTGTTTGATTTTCATGACTCCAATTCACTTAAAGAATCTAAACCCCAAAGCTAGAAGGCCTCAAGTTGGAGAAGCCAAGCAATATTAAAGGCAGGCCTATTTGATCACTACTGGTTCACAGGAAGAGAGTCCAGGCCACCCTGACTTTAGGCAAATGAGGGGCACGGAGCTTATTTTGGACACTGTCATGGGCTGCGTCCCTTATGGAAACCTCCAGCCAGAGAATATGATGAGTGTCTATATGGAAGAAGATGAGGGCCATGTGAGAGTGTTTGGTTTAAATTGTGGATATTTGTCTGGCGGTTGGAAGAGATCTCTGGGTCCACCTAGGCTTGCACTTTGGTGTGATTCCCCTTAGAGACTGAGTTCTTTTACTGATCTCAGAGAATTATTGCCAGATATTGTGTTGGAATTTTAGATGGCCATGCATGAGAGTTGCCCTTGGAAAGTGACATCTAGGCCGAAGTTGACTTTCCACAGAGCAGAGGGAATCTCAGCCAGGATATCACATGATATTATTCTTAAAGACTTGGCAGCCATATTTGAGAGTCGAAACACACATGGACCATACATTGTAGACCTCAAGGGGCCTGGCTTAATCTGACTTTTCGCCACTTTTGGAAGCCTTGCCTGTAAGAATTCTCCAGAGTTTTCATTGAAATGAGCTTCCTCACCATTTAATGGTTTCTGAGTGAATTAAAATTCACAGTGCCTCCAACTTCATCCTTGAAAATTGGCTATATCAATACCATGAAATTTTTGAAATTCCCATAACCGGGTAGCACTGGAGAATATTTGGATGTCCTGTTGCTGATCATGAGTATACAAGACAGTGCCTTGATTGACTGGGTTTTATGAAAATGGTGTTGAACAGAGATGCCAGTAAGTTGGATCCTGCTGAGTAGTTGTACTAGAGTAGTGGTTGGCAGGTGTGTAATAAAACATCTGTGGTGGGGGCATTTGGATCTGCCATTGGCTTCCAAATGGATTTTGACTGACATTTTGCAGCCAGTAGACCCTTATATGTAAAAGCATATTGTTATATGGAGAGGTTTTAGGGCAATGTTCAGAATCAGGTTGCTATGGTCAATGGGGCAAGCTATGTGGGATAGAAGCCTGGTTGGTGCATTCTCCTGACGAACCTGACCCACCACACTTGACAGAACTTACTTCAGCACTGTGTCCCATTTGAAATCCTTGTATTTCATGAAGCAAACACCAATCTCCCAGTGCAGCAGCAAGAAATACCACGAATAGTGGAGGATGACCAAATGGAATTACAGTCCACAAGGGGAGACACTTAGACCCCAGTGGCCACAGGTTACCTACAAATAGAAAATTCAGCACTGCTGCCTCATGTTCATTGGAAAATAAGAATCCATGTCATCCAGATCACATAGATGAAGACTCAGCTATGATGGTCTCACAACAAATGAAGCTAATGCTCCTGACAACAGCATATATTTCATTGCCCAACCTCAGAGGCAGTTTCTCCAGATGTTAGGCTGGCAGAACTTCATGTTTGTGGAGTTTTTACCCTGTCCCTTACTTTTGGAAACTCCTCTACCACCTGCAAATTTGTGAACTCCTGAGCATTTTTCATTACACATATGTATTCACAGATTTTCTAACTCTTCTCCTCTAATTGTGTCTTATGTGGGGCGAAGGTAATGTCAAGGCATTGTGCTGAATGAGGGTGGGAAGATTTTTGTGTAGCACATATTTGCATACACATTTGATACATTTTCCAATTTTCCATTCGAAATACTAAATCCCTGACACTAACACATACCCTACTAGACTTTGACTTTTAATCCTAATATGGTGGAGAAAAATAACCCAAACAGAATAGAAATACAAGAGGTTCACAGGAGGCATGGTGTATAGTTGGACTTGCCTTTCGTATGATAAATGGTAGGTGTTATAAATCTAGCGAATTTTAATTGAAATAGTTCTCCATGTGTTTTAAAAGTTAACAAACATGTGAATAACTGTCTCCCTTTCTCTGTAGCCTATTCATCACATGTATTTTTATATGCACATATAGAATTCTACCTGGTATCACTCGTACATTTTGTGAGGTGGCTGGCTTGGCAGATGCAAATTGTGAGAAGAGATCACTCCTACTAAATGCTGTTGGAACTGAAAATTCAACATATGAGTGAGCTTCTTATTTGAACAACATAAATCCATGTTCATTAAAATGAATATTTTTGGATCTGTGGATGATATATTACTTCGTGGTGAATTTCGATTGGCATACATAATGCTACTTTTTAATGTCTGTGTGTGTATGTGTGTGTGTGTGTGTATACATATATATATATATATATATATATATATATATATATATATATATATATTCACTCTGCAGATTTTTCAAAATATGAAGTATATTTTTCTTATTATACACTCCCTAAATTCACTCATATTCATGTATTTGGATTAATAATCAAGTTTTCACAAGAATATTCTCAGAATTATTCATCCACCAGAAATACATATTTGTTTCTTAGTACTGAAAACTAACTTTGGGGGATCATATGATGGTGGTGAAGGGAGTGCATCACCCCCATGTACCGTGTCACTGTGCGGGAGAATGACGAGTTATAATCGCTAAAACCTATCTTGTTAGAAATTTCCAGCAAAATTGGGGTGCTCCAAAACCTAGTCGACATATTTCCATCTCACGAGGATCAGCTACGCGGGCTCAAACACGAGTGATTTGTCCGCATAGAGGGTCATGCTGCTTATTCAGGAAATCGGTCTGCGGCTAGAGTCTGCGGCGTGCACTGGGAAACGAAGAGATAGCAATGCAAATATACAGCGGTGTGGATTCTGCTTCCCGGTCCGGGTCTTGCTGAATAATGTGGAGGTAAATATCAACCGAGCCTTCATAGGCAGTGGCAACAGGATTGAGACGAGGCTTGTGAGGGCAAGTCAGGACTCACCCATTGCTTTGGTCACCCAGAAAAGGGAACAAAATGCTGCCTTTCACATGGGATACCAACATGAAAAATTTCTGATGTCATCAGAAAGCAGCAGAGGAGATAACTTCATTGATACCAGCAGTGACAGAAACAGTTGGTCTCCTGGTGAAGAAAGTGAGTCACAAACACTCGGGTCTCTCTCACTTTGTCATCAAGCCAGAGGGGCAGAGCAGAGCAGCTGCCCGCACCTGGAACAGACCCAGTGACACACCTGCATGGTAGTCACGTCAACCCAATTGGAGTAGAGGCAGAACAGAGCTGCTACCCGGGCCCAGAACAGGCCCAGCGACCCACAGGTGTGGTAGTCACATCACCCCAATTGGAGTTGTTGCAGAGCAGAGCCTTCTCCCGTGCCTAGTACAATCCCAGTGGGTCACCGGCATGGTAGTCACATTACCCCAATAGGAGTAGGGGCAGAGCAGAGCCTTTGCCCATGCCCAGAACAGGCCCAGCAACCTGCAGGCATGGTAGTCACGACACACCAATTGGAGTAGGGGCAGAGCAGAGCCACCACCCGCGCCTGCAAGGTAGCAGACCTGCACCTGACCAGAAGAAGAGGCCCAACGGCCTGCTGGCGCGGCAGACACTTTACCCCATTTGGAGTAGGGGCAGAACAGATCTGTAGCCCGTGCTCACAAGGTATCCTGACCTGCGACCAACCGGCAGACCAGGCCCAGCGGCCCACTGGCGTGGTAGTCACGTCACCCCAATTGGGGTAGGGGTAGAGCAGAGTCGCCGCCCACGCAAGCAAGGTAGGCAGACCTGCGACCGATCGGCAGAACACCGCAGGGGTCCACGGGCGTGGTAGACACGTCACACCAATTGGAGGAGGGGCAGAGGAGAGCAGCCTCCTGCGCCTGCATGGTAAGCAGACCTGCGACCGATCAGAATAACAGGCCTAGCGACCCATCAGCGTGGTAGATATATCACCCCAATTGGTGGAACAGCACAGCCACCCCTGCCCCTGCAATGAAGACTTTTCAAATATACAAGAGCAATATAAATATATAGGAAGAAAATTTCAAAATCACAACAGTTTCACCAAGCAGAAAGAAACGCGAGCAGTATGAAAAGAAAAGGAAAAAAGAACCACAAGCAATGCAGGTCAACACAACTTTAGAAGAGGTAATAGCTGCAGCAGATGGAATGTCAGATAAAGAACTCAGGATATACATTCTTCAGATGATCTGAAGTCTCAAGGAAGACATTAGACAGCAAAATCAGACAATGAAAGATCACTTCAACAATGAATTACATAAACAAAAGCAAGAAGCAAAAGATCAACTATACAGGGAGATAGAGGTTGTAAAAAATAACAAACAGAAATCCTAGAAATGCAGGAAGCAATAAACCATCTTAAAAACTCAATTGAGAATACTACCATCAGAGTAGAACACTTATAAGATAGAACATCAGACAATGAAGACAAAGTATTTCAACTTGAAAAGAACATAGACAGCTCAGCCAAACTGTTAAGAAACCATGAACAGAACATCCAAGAAATATGGGATAAAATAAAGAGACCAAACTTAAGAGTCATTGGGATACAGGAAGGTATAGAGGTCCAAACCAAAGGAATGAGCAATCTATTCAATGAAATAATATGAGAAAACTTCCCAGACTTGAAGAATGAGACAGACTCCCACATTCTAAAAGCCTACAGGACGACGAATGTGAAAAATCATAAGAGATCCACACCTAGACACATTATAATGAAGATGCCCAATATACAGAATAAGGAGAGAATTTTAAAATCTACAAGAGAAAGGAAGCTGATTACATTTAGGGGTAAACCAATCAGGATAACAGCTGATCTTTCAACAAAGACTCTGAAAGCTAGAAGATCCTGGAATGACATTTTTCAATCACAGAAAGAAAATGGGTTCCAACCATGTACTGTGTATCCAGCAAAATTAAGCTTCAGGATGGAAGATGAAATAAAACTTTCCATGATAAGCAAAAGTTAAAAGAATTTGTAGCTAGAAAACCATCTCTTCAAAACATCCTTGGCAAAATATTACAGGAAGAGTAATTGGAAAATAATGAAAACCAACAGTGGGAGGTAGGACATTAAAGGGGGGAAATAATCAAAGAGGAAAACAATCCATGTTTAATAACATAAATAAACAAATATGGCTGGAAGAACAACCCTTATCTCAATAATAACTGTAAATGTTAATGGCTTAAACTCACCAATTAACAGACACAGGCCAGTAGAATGGATCACAAAACAAGACCTAATAATATGCTGCCTACCGGAGACGCATTTGATAAGAAAAAGACATACATACACTGAAGGTGAAAGTTTGGAAAAAATCATATCACTCATATGGACTTCGGAAAAAAGCAGGAGTGTCCATACTCATATCAAATAAAATAGATTTCAAGCCAAAGTTAATCAAAAGGGATAAAGAGGGACACTACATACTGTTCAAGAGAACCATACACCAGCAAGACATAACAATCATAAATATGTATGCCCCAAACAATGGTGCAGCTATGTTCATCAAAAAAACTTTTCTCAAGTTCAAGAGTCTAATAGACCACCATACAATAATCATGGGAGACTTCAACACAGCTCTCTCACCACTGGACAGGACTTCCAAACAAAAGTTGAAATAGGAAACTATAGAACTCAATAACACAATTAATAACCTAGACTTAATTGACATATATAGAATATACGACCCAACATCAAGCAGTTACATTTTTCCTCAGCAGCACAGGGATCCTTCTCAAAAATAGATCATATATTATGTCACAGGGCAACTCTTAGACAAATTAAAGGAGTAGAGATAATACCATGCATCTTATCTTATCATAATGGAATGAAACTAAAAATCAATGATAAAAGAAGGAAGGAAAAACCATGCATCATTTGGAGAATGAACAATAGGTTACTGAATGATCAATGGGTTATAGAAGACATCAAGGAGGAAAATAAAAAATTCTTAGAGAAAAATGAAAACACAGACACAATATATCGGAATCTATGGGACACATTGAAAGCAGTTCTAAGAGGAAAATTCATTGCTTGGAGTTCATTCCTTAGAAAAAGAAAAATCAACAAATAAATGATCTCATACTTCATCTCAAAATGTTAGAAAAACAAGAGCAAACAACAGCAAAAGAAGTAGAAGGAAAGAAATAATTAAAATCAGAGCAGAAATCAATGAAATCGAAACAAAAGAAACAATTGAAAAAATTGACAAAACTAAAAGTTGGTTCGTTGAAAAAATAAATAAAATGGACAGACCCCTAGCCATGCTAATGAAGAGGAGAGAGAACTGAAATTACTATCATATGGGATGAAAAAGGCAATATTACAACAGATATTTCAGAAATACAGAAGATAATCAGAAATTACTTTGAATCCTTATACTCCAAAATAATAGAAGATAGTGAAGGCATCGAAATATTTCTTAAGTCATATGATCTGACCAGAGTGAGTTAGGAGGATATAGACAACCTAAACATACCAATATCAATTGAGGAAATAAAAGAAACCATCCAAAGACTACCAACTAAGAAAATCCCAGGACCGTATGGGTATACATCAGACTTTTACAAAACCTTTAAATATGAACTAATACCAATACTTTTCAAGCTATTTCAGAAAATTGAAAAAGAGGGAGATCTTCCAAATTCATTCTACGAGGCCAATATCACTCTGATTCCTTCACCAGATAGACACTTCAAAGAAAGAAGACTAAAGACCGATATCTCTAATGAACCTAAATGCAAAAATCTTAAATTAAATTCTGGAGAATCAGTTACAAAAACATATCAAAAAAATGTGGACCATGATCAAGTAGGATTCATCCCTGGGATGCAAGGAGGGTTCAATATACGAAAATCAATAAGTGTTATTCACCACATCAACAGACTTAAAAATAAAAACCATATTATCATCTAGATAGATGCAGAAAAAGCATTCGACAAAGTACAGCATCCCTTTATGTTCAAAACTCTCGAAAAACTAGGAATAACAGGAACATTCCTCAATATTGTAAAAACAATCTATGCTAAACCGCAGGCTAGCGTCATTCTTAATGGAGAAAAATTGAAGACATTCCCTCCAAAATCTGGAACAAGACAGGCATGCCCGCTCTCACCACTTCTGTTCAATATAGTTCTCAAAAGACTGGCCAGAGCAATTAGACAGATGAAAGAAATTAAAGGCATATAAATAGGAAAAGAATAACTTAAATTATCACTATTGCAGATGACATGATTCTATACCTAGCAGACCCAAAAGGGTCTACAAAGAAACTAATAGAGCTAATAAATGAATTCAGCAAAGTGGCAGGATATAAAATCAACACGCATAAATCAAATGCATTCCTGTATATCAGCGACAAATCCTCTGAAATGGAAATGAGGACAACCACTCCATTGACAATATCCTAAAAAAAAAAATGGGAATCAACCTAACAAAAGAGGTGAAAGTCTTATACAATGAAAACTACAGAACCCTAAAGAGAGAAATAGAAGAAGATCTTAGAAGATGTAAAAATATACCCTGTTCATGGATAGGCAGAACTAACATCATCAAAATGGCGATATTACCAAAAGTTCTCTATAGGGTTAATCCAATGCCAATCAAAATCCCAAAGGCATTTCTTGTAGAAATAGAGAAAGCAATCATGAAATTCATATGAAAAAATAGAAGACCCAGAATTGCAAAACAATGCTAAGCATTAAGTGTGAATCAGGTGGTATAGCGATACCAGACTTCAAACTATACTACAGAGCAATAGTAACAAAAATAGCATGGTACTGGTACCGAAAAAGGCAGGTGGACCAATGGTACAGAATAGAAGACACAGAAACCAATCCACAAAACTACAACTATCTTATATTTGATAAAGGGGCTAAAAGCATGCAATGGAGGAAGGATAGCATCTTCAACAAATGGTGTTGGGAAAACTGAAAATCCATATGTAACAAAATGAAACTGAATCCCTTTCTCTCGCCATGCACAAAAGTTAACTCAAAATGGATCAAGGAGCTTGATATCAAATCAGAGACACACTGTCTGATAGAAGAAAAATTTGGTTACGATGTACATACTGTGGGGTCGGGCTACAGATTCCTCAATAGGACACCCATAGTACAAGAGTTAATAACTAGAATCAACAAATGGGACTTACTCAACTAAAAAAGTTTTTTCTCAGCAAAAGAAACAATAAGAGAGGTAAATATGGAGCCTACATCCTGGGAAGAAATCTTTACTACTCACACTTCAGAGAGAGCCCTAATATCCAGAGTATACAAAGAACTTAAAAAATTAGACAATAAGATAACAAATAACCCAATCAACAAATGGTCCAAGGACCTCAACAGACACTTCTCAGATGAGGACATACAATCAATCAATAAGTACATGAAAAAATGCTCACCATCTCCAGCAGTCAGAGAAATGCAAATTAAAACCACCCTAAGATACCATCTCACTCCAGTAAGATTGGCAGCCATTATAAAGTCAAACAACAAGAAGTGCTGGCAAGGATGTGGGAAAAGAGGTACACTTGTACATTGCTGGTGGGACTGCAAATTGGTGCAGCCAATTGGGAAAGCAGTATGGAGATTTCTTGGAAAGCTGGGAATGGAAGCACCATTTGACCCAGCTATTCCCCTTCTTGGTCTATTCACTAAAGACCTAAAAAGAGCATGCTACAGGGACACTGCTACATCGATGTTCATAGCAGCACAATTCACAACAGCAAGACTGTGGAACCAACGTAGATGCCGTTCAATAGAATAATGGATAAAAAAAATGTGGCATTAACACACAATGGATTATTACTCTGCATTGAAAAATGAAAAAATCACAGAATTTGCAGGAAAATGGATGGCATTAGACTGGATTATGCTACGTGAAGCTACACAATTCCTGTAAAACAAATGCCAAATGTCATCTTTGATATAAGGAGAGTAACTAAGAACATATAGGGACAAAGAGCATGACAAGATGATTAACATTAAACAGGGATGAGAGGTGGAAGGGAGGGAGAAGGGAAATTGCATGGAATTGGAAGGAGACACTCTGGGTTATACAAAATTACAAACAAGAGGAATTGAGGGGAAAGGGAAAAATAATACAAGGGGGAGAAATTTATTACAGTAGAGGGAGTAGAGAGAGAAGTGGGGAGGGGCAGGGAGGCTAGGGGGGATAGTAGAGGATAGGAAAGTCAGCAGAATACAACAGACACTAGTATGGCAATATGTGAATCAATGGATGTGTAACTGATGTGATTCTGCAATCTGTATACAGGGTAAAAATGGGAGTTCATAACCCACTTGAATCAAAGTGTGAAATATGATATATCAAGAACTATGTAATGTTCTGAACAACCATAAATAAAAATAAAAAAAAACTATCTTTGGTGCATAATGCACACAATTCTAATATTTCTACAGTAACTGACCCAGTTTAACATCAATGCAAGTAGATTCCTATTGGACATGATGTGTATTTTGACTTTCACTTTTATTCAACACTGATACATTACTATTTCAACAGTTTATGCACATAACAGGATATATATTTCATTCACAATTTAGAAAATTTATAGGCATTTGTTTCACTTTCAATCACTTCCTGCTTCAGAACACATGGATTCCTCCATATTTCTTGACTGGTCTTTTCATGAGACTTTTTTCCAAACATATTATTTTCGATTTCCATAATCACTTTTGAAACAAAACTCACACACACTTCATGATAAACAATAACCCTAAGATTACCATTAGATATATAACTGGTTGGAGTGAATGATTGTATGTCAATATATGATTTCCTATATATTTTCAGATATCAATTCAATCCATTATTTAAAGTGGAACCAGTTATAATATTTATTCACAGTATGGTCTATTCATGCATTATCTCTATATTCATAGACACAGGGTACACCACTTTGTACCCCCAATACTAATTTATATGTCTTCAAATATTGCTCCCAGTAATCGTGGAAGAAATACTCATGTCTTATGATCTACATATACATTTGATCACAATATTTTTCTGGGCACAAAATGCAAAAATCACACTTATGATTGTACCAAATCCTAAATGGAAAGTGAACATGGATTACTAAAACGATAAATGTCCTGGTTGCCTAATGCTTTCAAATGTCATTCCTATTGGTGACGACATATTTGTTTCTTCCTAAGATTATGTATTCAATCTCAACCCTATTGAAAATGTCTAATCCTATCACTCACTGTATAATTGCCTAATTTCGTAAGGTCTGTATTGATATTTTCCTTTCTACATATTTTCCCCAGTTAATCATTGTGAATGACTCTTCACATGTGCTGAAATTTACATTCACTCTATAACCAAAACACTATTGCTACAGAACTTTTGCTCCATGTCCTATACTCACTCTATTTCCTAAACCTACTGACTACCTTCCTAATCCCACCGACTATCTCAATTTGAGTGGATGTTCTCTTCTAAAATCAATCTTCCAAGGTGTAAGGTCCTATGCCATTGATTATCGATTTATCTGAGACATCTGCGCAGAACGTAATTATAAGCTAAGTATCCCAATCAAGGGCCTAATGCCCTTCTGGGCTTCAAATCTTACCTAGATTTCTGTTTCCATACTTATATTTCACCTCTATAATCTTATAAATATCGCAGGTTCCCAATACTATTAATCATCCTTCGCAATGATTCGTAACCCAAATCAAACATGTTATTAACCCTAACCATACACTCTTCCCTCAATCTAACTTTGCAGAAGAGCAGGGACAGAGTTCGTCTTACAATACAGGAATGTAGGGTATCTTCCTCCTGCTGAGAACCTCAAATGTCCATGCAAATTTGATCCCTGGAGAAGATGTAGGCATCTATGAAGGACCTGAGAGAGCAAATGTCATCTTCCATCGCAAACAACCTTTCCAGGATGAAGGGTTGTGTCTGAATAAGCCTCTCTCTTGTTAATGTACACAAGATAGACCAAACCAGGCATGTGTGGAGAGCTGTTCCTGGGTGCCTATGGTTGATATACCATTCTAACTTGTAAAAGTGTCACAGGAAGTAAGGGCAGCCTCCATCTCATAGGACAAAGTGGTTGCCAAGGCAATGACCTCAAAGAATTCCTGAAGGAAGTAATCTCACCTCACTTCCTTGGTGATGGAACTCTCTGAACTTGGAATCCGGGAAGCCAGGCACCCAGAGCCAGTCTCAGTCCCAGTCCCAGTGGTCTTATTTTTTGGATTTACCAAGGACAGAGTCAGTCTTTCTTGGTACCTACTGAGGTGAGGATGAACAAATGTCAGGAAAGCTCTGAAGAGGGGCCTTTCCTGAGACAGCAGGTAGTGGCTCACCGCTGGCTAGTGACAACTTCACAGATTTGGCCAACGAGACCATATCTGACACAGGACAGGCGATTTCATCAGAACATAGTTTGGCCCACCAGTCAGAAGACACTCCCAATAGTCACAGACCTACTTGGGGAAGGAGCTTCCTTTGTGTGTGTGGGTGTGGGTTTGAGATTTTGTCTCATGTTCTGAGAATAGGTAGGAAAGGCGGTTTGTTTGGTTTGGAGTGAACTGTTTCTGGTAAGTCGTTTGACAAGGCCAGTGTTTCTTTGTCTGTGTATCCCACTGTGTCCGTGGTTTTAGATATTAGAAAAGAGAATGAATCATTGGATGTGTCCTGTCTAGACTCAACTTGCCCAATTTATGAATGGACTGCGGCTTGACTTATGGGTGGACAACTCCAACAATCTTCCTAAGTTCCTCTTTTCTTCCTGAATTCTGGCCACTCTCCAGAATAGGCTCATGGTTTTTTGTCCAAAATATGTACCACCTCCAAGCTCTGTGACATGGCCATGTACTGGATAGCTGAAAGAAATGGGAGCATCTCAGAAAACTCAGATATTAGTTTGACCAGGAAATTCTAAGTGAAGAAACCCTGCTTTGGGCCTTTTGCTCACCAATTGTTCTGATGCCCTGAATGTCAGGAAGGTCTTTACCTCAGGCCACACCATTGTAGAGCCTAAAGAAACAGTTTTCAAACGGAAATGAAAGGGCATCACCTGTGGCTCTTTGCTTAATTGCTTTGGAAAGGGATGTGTCTGAATCAGCCTTTTGGCCCTGTGTGAGACTGTGGCTTAGATTCTCAGCACCTGATGGATCTAAAGAAGGATCCCATGTGTGCATCCAAAACCAAAATGGACAAAAGAGCAGTCAGTGTGGATGAAGTCTCTCGCATTCCTCTGTAAGGTTCCTGTCATCCATCATGTGAGAATAGTGATAATTTGGTTCAAATGTGTTCCTCAAAACCCTGCAGAGGCTAGCCCATAAGTGCTTGGTTTTTCTCAAGACTCCAATTCACATAAAGAATCTAAAACACACAGTCAGTAGGCCTCAAATTGGAGAAGCAGTGCCATATTAATGGCAGGCCTATTTGATCACTCTTGGTTCACTGGAAGGATGTTCTGGCCACCCTTATTTTAGGCAAATGAGGGGCAAGGGAGGTTATATTGGACACTGTCTTGGGCTGCACCCCTCATGGAAACCTCCAGCCAGAGATTATGATGATTGTGTAAATGGAAGAAGATGAGTGCCATGTGGAAGTGTTTTGGATTTAATTGTGGATATTTGTGTGACACTTGGAAGACATAACAAGGTCTACCTGGGCTTGAACTCTGGTGTGATTCCCCTTATAGACTGAGTTCAGGAACTGATCTCAGAGAAGTATTGCCATGTATTGTGCTGTGATTTAAGAGGCGATGTATGAGAGTCACCCTTGGAAACTGAGATCTAGCCCCAGAGTGGCTTTCCACAGAGCACTGGGAATTTCAGCCAAGATAACACATGATTTCATTCGAAAGACTTGGCAGACATAGTTGAGAGTGAAAACACACATGGACCTCATATTGTAGACCTTAATGGGCCTGGCTTAATGTGACCTTTTGGCCATTCTTTGGGAAGCCTTGCCTGTGAGGGTTCTCCAGAGCTTTCATTGAAATAATCTTGCTCACCATTTACTGGTTCCTGAATGAATTGAAACCCACAGTGCCTCCAACTTCATCCTTGAAAAATGTCTAAATAAATACCATGAAATTTTTGAAATTCCCATGACCAGGTGGCACTGGAGAATCTTGGGATGTCCTGTTCCTGATCATGGATGTACCAGACAGTGCCTTGCTTGACTGGGTTTTATGAAAATTGTGTAGAACAGAGGTGCCAGAAAGTTGCAGCCTGCTGAGAAGTGGGCCTAGAGCTGTGGTGGGCAGGAGTGTGATAAAACATCTGTGTTGGAGCAATGTGGATCTTCCATTGACTTCCAAATGGCTTGTGGATTACATGAAGCAGCCAGCAGACCCTTGTAATTAAAGGCATCTTGTTATATGGAGAGGATTCAGGGCAATGTTCAGAATCAGGTTGCTATGGACAAGGATGCAATGTGGCAAGCTTTGAGGGATAGAAGCGTGGTTGGTGCGTTCTTCTGCAGACTCTGAACCACCACACATGACAGAACTCCCTCCAGCACTGTGTCTCAGTTGAACTCCTTGAATTTCATGAAGCAAATACCAAACTCCCAGTTCAGCAGCAAAAACCCCACAAAAAGTGGAGGAGGACCAAATGGCTTCACAGTCCAACGGGGAGACACTTAGCCCCCAGAGGCCACAGTTTACCTAAAAAGAAGAAAATCAACACTGCTACCTCATGTTCATTGGAAAATAAGATACCATGTCCTCCACATCACATAGAGGCAGACCCAGCTTTGGTGGTCTCACTACAAAGGAAGCCAATTCTCCTGACAACAACATATTTTTCACGTTCCCAAACTCAGAGGCAGTTGCTCTAAAAGTTTTTAGGCCAGCAGAGCTCCATGTTTGTGGAGTGTTTACCCTGTCCCTTACTTTTGGAAACTCCTCTACAACCTCCAAGGTTGTGAACTCCTGAGCATTTTCCATTCCAGATATGTATTCACTGATTTTCTATCTATTCTCCTCTAACTGTGTCTTACTTGGGGTGAAGGTAATTTCAAGGCATTGTTCTGGATGAGAGTGGGAGGATATTTGTGTAGCATATATTTGCATACAAATTGGATTCAATTTCCAATTTTCCTTTTGAAATACTGAATCCCTGACACTAACCCATACATACTAGAGTCAGACAACTCATCCTAATATGATAGAGAAAAATAACACAAACCTATAGAAATACAAGCAGTTCATTGGAGGCATGTTGTATAGTTGGACTTGCATTTTGCATTATACAAGGTAGGAGTTATAAATCTAGTCAATGTTTAATAGAAAAAGATCTCCATGTGTTTTTAAAGTTAACAAATATGAGAATTCATGTTTCCCTTTCTCTTTAGCCTATTCACACTTGTATATTTATATGCATATATAGAATCCTACCAGGTATCCCACGTACGTCTTTGTGAGGTGGCTGACTTGGCAGATACAAATTGTGAGAAGAGATCACTCCTCCTAAATGCTGTTGGAACTGAAAATTCAACCTATAAGGAGCGTCCTAGTAGAACAACATTATACGTAAACTCATGTTCAGTAAAATAAATATTTTTGCATCTGTGGATGATATATATTTACTGATGAATTTCGATTGGCATTTATATTGCTACTTTTTAATGTCTGTGAGTGTTTTGTGTGTGTGTTTGTGTGTGTGTGTGTGTACACTCTCCAGATTTTTCAAAATATGAAATATATGTGTCAAATATACACTCTCTAAATTCATTTATGTTCATGTATGTGGATTTTTAATCAACTTTTCACAAGATTATTCTTGTGAAAAGTTGATTAAAAATATTCAGAAATATTCATCCACCTGAAATACATATTTGTTTCCTAGTACTGAAAACTAACTTCAGGGAATGATGCATACAAATCCTAATTATTCTACAGTAACTGACCCAGTCTAACATCAATGCAAGTAGATTCCAATGGGACATGATATGTAATTCTTTATTCATTTGTATTCGACACTTTTACATTATTATTTCTTCAGTTTTTGCACATCATAGGATATACATTTCATCCACAAGTTCACAAATTTGTAGGCATTTGTTTCAAATTTAATCACTTTTTGCTTCAGAACACATGTATTGTCAAGGTTTCTTTACTGGTATTTTCATGAGTCTTCTTTCCAAACACATTATTTCCATAGTCACTTTTGAAGCAAAACTCACACACTCTTCATGATAAACCAAAACACGAATATTACCATTAGATGTATAACTGCTTGGAATGAATGATTGTATATCAATATACGATTTCCTGTGATTTTTCAGATATTAGATCAATTCATTTTTTAAAGTTGAAAAAAGTTATATTATTCATTCACATTACGGTCTATTCATTCTTTATCTCTATATTCATAGACACAGGGTACACCTCTTTGTACCCCCGATTCTAATTTTACATCTTCAATATATTGCTTGCAGAAATGTTGGAAGACATACTCATGTCACCTGATGTACATATACATTTTATCAAAGTAATATTCTGGACAAAAAAATGTAAAGGTCACATTTATGATTGTACCAAAGCCTAAATGTAAAGTGTACATGAATTACTAAAAACATCCATGTCCAGGTTGCCTAATGCTGTCAATTGTCAATCCTATTGGTGACTACATATTTGTTTCTTCCTAATTTATATATTCAAACTCAACCCTGTTGGAAATGTCTAATCCTATCACTCACTTTATACTTTGCCTGATTTCATAATGTTTCTATTGATATCTGCTTTTCAACAAATTTTCCCAAGTTGATGCTAGTGACTGACACTTCATATGTGCTGACATTTACATTCACTCTATAATCGAAACCCTATTGCTAAAGAACTTTTGGTCCAAATCCTATACTCACTCTTCTTTCTAAACCTACCGACTATCTTCCTAATCCTACCGACTATCCCTTTTTGACTGGATGTTCTCTTCTACATTCAATAAAATGTCCTATGCCATTGTATATCGAATTATCTGAGACAATTTTGCAGAGCATAATTCAAAGCTAAGTATCCCAATCAAGGGCCCAATGTCCTTCTGGGCTTCAAATCATACCTAGATTTCTGTTTTCATACTTATATTTCACCTCTATATTCTTGTAAATATCGCAGGTTCCCAATAGCATTATTCATCGCACAGAATGATTCGTAACCCAAATCAAACCTGTTATTAACCCTAAACATACTCTGTTCCCTCAATCTCATTTTACAGAAGAGCAGGGACAGAGTGGTTTTTACAATACAGGAAACTTGGGGACCTTCCACCTGCTGAGAACTTCAAAGGTCCATGCAGAAATGATACCTGGAGAAGTTGTAGGCAGGTATGAAGGACCTGAGAGAGCAAAAGTCATCTTCCAATGCAAACAACCTGGTCAGGATGAAGGGATATGTATGAATCAGCCTCTCTCTTCTTATTGTAGAGAAGATGGACCAAACCAGACCTGTGTGGAGAGCTGTTCTTGGGTGCCAATGGTTGATATACCATACTACCTTGTGAAAGTGTCACAGGAAGTAGGGGAAGGCTCCATCTCATGGGACCTTTGGAAGCAACTGTTAGGACAAAGTCGTTGCCAAGGCAGTGACCTCATTCAGTTCCAAAGAAAGTGACATACCTCATTTCCTTGGTGATGGAACTGTCTGAACTTGGTATCCAAAAAGCCAGGCACCAAGAGACAGTCCCAGTCCCAGTCCCAGTGGGCTCACTTGTTTGGATTTACCAAGGACAGAGTCAGTTTTCTTGGTACCTAATGATGTGAGGATTGCCAAATGCCAGGAAAGCTCTGAAGATGGACCTTTCCTGAGAAAGCAGATAGTGGTTCACCACTGGCTCCTGACAACTGCACAGAGTTGGCCAAGGAAACCAGATCTGAGAGAAGACAGACCATTTCAGGGAAACATAGTATGGCCCACCAGTCAGAGGACACTCTGGATAGTCACAGACCTACTTGGGTGAAGGAGGTGCCTTTGTGGGAGTGTGTGTGGGTTTATTGTTTTGTCTCATGTTCTGAGAATAGATGGGAAAGGCGGTTTGGTTTGGAGTGGACAGTTTCTAGTAAGTTGTTTCACAAGGTGAGTGTTTCTATGTCTGTGTATCCCACTGTGTCCATTGTTGTAGACATTGGAAAAGAGAATGCATTAATGGATGTGTCCTGTCAAGTGTAAATCTTCCCATATTTCAACCTGCCCAATATATGAATGGAGTGCAGCTTGTCTTGTCGATGTGCAACACCTGCTATCTTTCTAAGTTGCTGTTTTCTTCCTGAATTCTGTCCACTCTCTAGAATATGCTCATGGATTTATGTTCAAAATATGTACCACCTCCAACTCTGTGACATGGCCATGTACTGGATAGCTGAAGAGAATTGCGAGCATCTCAGAAAACTCAGATATCAGTGTGACCAGGAAAGTCTCAGTGGAGAAACCCTGCTTTGGGCCTTTTGCTTACTTATTGTTGTTTTTCACTGAATGTCAGGAAGTTCTTTGCCTCAATCCACCCCTTTGTGAAGCCTGAAGTAAACAGTTTTCAAATGGAAATGAATGGCATCACCTGTGGCTCTTTGCTTAATTGCTTTGGGAAGGGATGTGTCTGAATTAGTCTCTTGGCCATGTGTGTGGCTTTGAGTTAGATTCTCAGCACCTGATGCATCTAAAGAATGATCCCATGTGTGCATCCAAAACCATAATGGCAAAAAAATCATTCATTATGGATGAAGTCTCTTGCCTTCCTCTGTTAGGTTCCTGAACTCCATCAAGTGAGAATAGGGATTCTTTGGGTCAAATGAGTTCTTCAATTCCCTGCAGAGGTGCTTGGGTTTTCGAGAAACTCCAAATCACATAAGAAATTGATACCTGAAATCAGTAGGCCTCAAATTGGAGAAACACAGAAGTATTAACGGCAGGCTTATTTGATCACTCCTGGTTCACAGAAACGGTGTCCAGGCCACCCTGACTTTAGGCAAATGAGGAAAAAGCGAGCTGATTTTGGACACTGTCTTGGCTTTTCTCATGACTCCAATTTACATAAAGAATCTACACCCCACAGTCAGAGAGCCTCAAATTGGATAAGCGGAGCAGTATTAAGGGCAGGCCTATTTGATCACTCCAGGTTCACAGGAAGGGTGCCCAGGCCACGCTGAAGTTAGGCAAAAGAGGTGCAAGAAGCTTATTTTGGACATTTTCTTGGGCTGCACAACTCATGGAAAACTCCAGGAAGAGGTTATGATTAGTGTCTATATGGAAGAAGAATAGGGCCATGAGGGAGTATTCTGGTTTTAATTGTTTTCATTTGAGTAGCGGTTGGAAGAGTTGTCTGGGTCCACCTGGACTTGAACTCTGGTGTGATTCTCCTTATAGACTGAGTTCTGGAACTGACCTGAGAGAAGTATTGCCAGGAATTGTGTTGGGATTTTAGGAGGCCAGGCATGAAGTTGCCATTGGAACCTGAGATCTAGGCACAGGTTGGCTTTCCACAGAACACTGCGAATCTCAGCCAGGATATTACATGATTTTATTCTGAAAGACTTGGCATGCATTATAGAGATTCAAAACCCACATGGACCTCGCTTTATAGACCTCAATTGGCCTCGCTTCATGTGACTTTTTGGCCACTCATTGGGTAGCCTTGCTTGTGAGAGTACTCCAGCGCTTTGCCTGAAATTAGTTTCCTAACCCTTTAAGGGTTCCTGAATGAATTGAAACCCACAGTGCCTCCAACTTCATCCATGAAAAATTGCTAGATAATTACCATGAAATTTTTAAAATTCCCATGACCAGATGTCACTGGAGAACCTTTGATGTCCTGTTGATGATCATGAATATACCAGACAGGGCCTTGATTGACTGGGTTTCATGAAAATGGTGTAGAACAGACATGCTAGTAAGTAGGAGCCTGGTGAGTAGTGGGCCTAGAGAAGTGTTATGCAAGTGAGTGATAAAACATCTGTGGTGGTGCCATGTGGATCTTCCATTGGCTTCCAAATGGCTTGAGACTGACATGGTGCAGCCATCAGACCCATATACGTAAAGGCATATTTTTATATGGAGAGGTTTTAGGGCAATGTTCAGAATCATGTTGCTATTGTCAAGGGGGCAAGCTACGTGGGATAGAACCCTGGTTGGTGCATTCTCCTGGAGACCATGCCCACCACAGCTGACAGAACTCCCTTCAGCACTGTCTCCCATTTGAACTCATTGTATTTCATGAAGCAAATACCAAACTCCCAGTGCAGCAGCAAAAAACACGACGATAATTGGAGGATGACCAAGTTGTGTCACAGTCCACACGGGGAGACACTTAGCCCTCAGTGGCCACAGTTTACCTACAAAGAGAGAATTCAGCACTGCTGCCTCATTTTTATTGGAAAATAAATAACCATGTCCTCCAGGTCACATAGAAGCAGATCGAGCTTTGATTGTCTCACTACAAATAAAGCTAAAGCTAATGAAAACAACATATATTTTAAGTGCCCAACCTCAAAGGCAGGTTCTCAAAAAGTCTTTAGGCCAGCAGAGCTCCATGTTTGTGGAGTGTTTACCCTGTCCCTTACTTTTGGAAACTCCTCTACCACCTCCAAAGATGTGAAATCTGGAGCATTTTCCATTCCTGATAGGTATTCACAGATTTTCTAACTCTTCTCCTCTAATTGTGTCTTACTTGGGGCGAAGGTAATGTCAAGGCATTGTTCTGGAGGAGAGTGGGAAGAATTTTCTGTAGCATATATTTGCATACACATTGGATTCAGTTTTTTATTTTCCATTCAAAATACTGAATCCCTGACTCTAACCCATACCCGACCAGACTCTGACTACTAATTCTAATATGATGGAGAAAACTAACCCAAACAGAATAGAAATACAAGCAGTTCAGAGTAGTCCTGGTGTATTGTTGGACTTGCCTTTTGCATGATACAGAGTTGGAGTCATGAATCTAGTCGATTTGTTGTTGAAATAGTTGTCCATGTATTTTTAAGGTTAACAAATATGTGAATTCCTGTCTCCCTTTCTCTGTATTCTTATATGCACATATAGATTCCTACCTGGTACCACACGTACATTCTTGTGAGGTGGCTGACTTGGCAGATACAAATTGTTAGAAGAGATCACTCCTACTAAACTTGTTGGAATTGGATATTCAACCTATGGGTGAGCTTGCTAGTTGAAGAGCATTATACATAAATCCATGTTCAGTAAAATTAATATTTTTAGATCTCTGGATGATGCATATTTTATAATGAATTTTGATTGACATATATATTGCTACTTTTTTGTCTGTGTGTGTGTTTTGTGTATATATATATATATATATATATATATATATATATATATACACTCTCCAGATTTTTCAAAATATGAAATATATGTGTCTTATATACACTACCTAAATTCATTCACGTTTATGTATGTGGATTTATAATCAACTATTCACAAGATTATTCTGAGAAATATTCATCCACCTGAAATTTGCCTAATGATCTGAAATGTCAATCCTATTTGTGACTACATATTTGTTTCTTCCTAAGATTATATATGTAAACTCAACCCTGTTCAAAATATCTAATCCTATCACTCACTTTATACTTTGCCTGTTTTCGTAATGTCTCTATTGATATCTGCTTTCCTACATATTTTCCCCAGTTCATCATTGTGACTGACTCTTCACCTGTGCTGACATTTACATTCACTCTCTAATCGAAACCCTATTGCTAAAGAACTTTTTTTTCCAATTCCTATACTCACCCTTATTCCTAAAAGTACTGACTATCTTCCTAATGCTATCGACTATCCCTTTTTGACTGGATGTTCTCTTCTACATTCAATCATCCAAGTAAATGTGGGGCGAGCTTCAGAGGGGGAGACAACCAACAGACTATCTCATGCAACATCAAAGGGTTTTTTTGGTGTCCAGCATGCTGGGGCTCAGAGATCACTTGAATCGAGCAGATAGCCCTGAGAATAGCTTAAGTAGAGCTTATATACTTTCCCTGGAGAGGGCAGGGAGGGAATTTTATTGATGGGTCAGGGCGAGTGGGTGGTTTGCGTGCAACTGGGTGAGGGAGTACATTCTGCAGTTGCGCAGCTGGGGACAGAACATTCTGGGAACAAGATTTGCAAGCATTTCTGAAGATTTCAACAGTGTTTTGTTAAGCATACAGAAAAATAAGAAGTGACAAGTACCTATTTATTAACCTTTAATTCCCCACTTCTTCTTCTGGCTACTTTTAATCATAAAAATGATCATTGGAGGGTGTCACATTCTATGTCTGCTAGTGGGGTATTACCATAAGTTTAACTCGTCCAATTTGAGCCTGGAGAAAAGAAATTACACGGTTGAGCAAACAGGGTTTTATAGTTAGCAATAATATGAGGATTATTATTGGACCTGCCAGGTTGATAAAAACGTAGTTAACCAGGAGGAGTGTGTGAACCAAGACTCAAGCCACCCTTTTTGGGCCTCTCTCTCTTGTTGATGCTCTTCAAGGTGTCTTTTAAATTTACTCATAGATTTTATTACAACTCCAGTATGGTCAGCATAAAAACAACATTCTTTCCTCAATGCATCACAAAGGCCCCCTTCTCTAATAAAGAGGAGGTCCAACCCTCAACTGTTCTGTAAAACAACTTCAGAGAGAGAGGTTAAAGATTCATGCAAAGCTCTGATGGGGGTTTCTAATATCTTAGTTTTGCTCTATTGCTGCTTCTAATTGGGTCATTTGTTGTGTCCCATGGACAATGGCAGTGGCTCCTGTGCCCACCCGTGCAGCAACTCCTATTCATAATAGGATGGCTAAAGTGAGCGATACATGTTCCCAGTGGAACCAGTTGTATGCCCCCCCCCATTTGATCTTCAAACGAACCTGCATCATGATAGAGCACTCTGGGAAACATCTGCACCATTTCAAAATTAATCCCATCTGTTGACCATTTCATGAAAACATAAACAATGTTTAAGTATATAGAATTATGCTGTTGTAGGGACAGACAAGGCAAGGCACCTAAGGCACTGAAGACAGGGAAACAGTCCTATTTTGTTGCAACCGGATTCAGAGGGCATTGCTTCTGTTGTAATCAATTAATCCCCTGAAACTCAAGTTTAGGTAGTTTCAGAATTTTGTACCCAGCATATAAGGATGGGGCTCAGAAGTTTACAGTCTGCAGAAGTTCAAAAAAGCAGTATTTGTTTCTGATTTTTCCTCTGTTCTGGGCAAGTTAAATTTTCAAGGACACATGGGAGGGGGAGAGCTTTTTATTCCCTTTCTTATTTTCCCCCTGCCAGCTGTTACAACGGAGCCCATTTGGTAATTTCTTTATCTTAGAAATGTAGCCATTTCTGTGAAGCCCCAGCTGAAGGCCAGAGGCCTTGTTCACATATTTTGTGAAAAACAAGTTAGGGGTTGTCTAGCTTAGAAGTACTGAGTTTTTTAACCAGTGGCCAAGTAGAACAGGGCAATACAAAAAGAGAAAGTTTATCTACATTGAACTCTTTATAGAAACTCTATGCTGAAAGTTCTAAATTCAGCCATGGTGAAGACTTCTGGAGAAGGACATTTAAGACTTTTCTGTGGGCCTGGTACAGAGGGGGAATACGGGGAAGGTGGGGCTGAGAGAAGCTCTGAGGATCTGAGAATGAGGAAAAAGAGAGATGTAAAAGAATAATTGGAAAGGGGTTTGGGAATTTCCTAGCAACAAAACTTCAGCAGTAGAACAGGTAGAGCAGAGCAGAAAACGGGAGTGAGTATCCCAAAATTCTGTGAGGGACTTTAAATTTTAGTAACCTGTTTTCAGTGATGACAAAGCAACTTTAATGGCCATTTATATTACATCTTGGATAAGGGTCTGAGAGCTCTCCTCAGCTCGTTTGAGCTTTGGGTCAGCTGGAAAGAGGACCTGGTGGGACCCGGTGAGGGCACTGACAGGAGAAGAGAGGAATGAGTCGGTGGAGGGGTACCTCAGTACCTGCTACCTCACTAGTGGGCAATTGTCTGAGAACTGGTGGAGGTTTGGGTTTCTGATCTAGTAATTGGAGGGGAGAAATCAGGTTGCTGAGGTGGGAGTGACAGCAGAGAGTCTGGAGCAGAAGGCTGAGGATAAAAATCTATTGGAGAAGCATAGTTCAGGATGTGAGTGAAGGAGGGAAAAGGCTTCCACATAGGGGAATCTCCTTTCACCCTTTTGAGCACTTGCAGAAGTTAAAAAGGTCACGCAAAATTTGAGGATCTAGAGACCCCTCTGGGGGCCATCCTTTTTCTGTTTTCTACTTGGTAATATGGCCAATGCTGTGTACTGAATTTGATGAAGTATTGGGGTTCCATCAGGCAGCCCCTGTATGATCACATCTCCATGAAATACAGAAGAAGTCGGCTTTTCCCCCACACAGCCGTTACTGTTTGTGGCTTTGATAGTTTGCCGGGCAAACATAGTAATCTAGGCTAGCCAACCGCATCTGGCTCGCGTGTCCCTACATCCATAAAGTTTGTTTCCATTATCTATGGTACGGAAGTGATTTAATGGTATTTTAGTGGGATTTTCTTCATCAGGGATATCCCAATAAAAAAGACCTATGGCCAGCTGACAAATGTCTGGGTGGAGAGATGGCCACCAGGTCCCTAAGGGGGCTGTATGTGAGATAGATTATACTCTTTTCCAGTAGGATTTGTGATCAGCCATCGCTGCTTAACAGGCTGATGAGGGTTAGGACTACTTGTGGCCAAGGGGAGAGTATATAACCTTATCCACATGGCGAATACACAATTTGAAACTGTTACCAGTCTTTTCCAGTTTCCAGAAAGATTCTGGACAAGGAGCAGGCTTGAGATGAGAGGCATGGATCCAGGAAGTGATTCTGTATACCTTTACCACTGTAGGTGTTATAAGTAACACCTGGTATGGTCCTTTTCAGCAGGGTTCCAGGGATGACACCTGATGTCATCTTACATACATGAAGTCTCTTATTTGATATGGATGTGGAATCCCCTGGTACACAGTTTGGTAGGCAGTGGCCAGCTATTTTCACAGGTATCACTGAGTTCTTTCAAGAGCTTTAAGTCTGTCAACCAAGAGGGTGTGAAATGGATCCTTAGGTCTTACAGTTGGGCTTAGGACCCTTACTGGACGAGGGCCACCATAGAGAATTTCTCAGGGGGTAAGGCTACTCAAAGAAACAGAAGGATTTTTTCTTGCATGAAACATTGCATAAGTCAGGAGCATAGTCCAATCTTTTATGCTGGTCTCTAAGCTTAATTTCGTTAAGGTCTCTTTAATTGTTCTATTCATTCTTTCTACTTGTCCTGAACTCTGGGGTCTATAAGCACAATATAACTTCCAATTAATCCCCAGGTTCCTGGCTAACCCCTGACTTACCTGGGCCATGAACATCGGTCCATTATCAGATCCTATTACCGGCTTAGCTTCCTCCAAAGGTAGAGAGGCTTAGTCAGAAGCAGGGGAATCACTTAGAGTGTGTTGTGTGTTAGGGGACGAGGGCAGTGGATAAGGAGGGGAAGAAGAGTCCAGTAGAGTCAAATCTTGTGACTCAGGGAGAACAGAGGGTGGAGGAGGTGGAAGAGGTGAGGGTTTGAGAGATCATGGGGGAAGGAGTATGAGCAGAGGCATGGGCAAGGAAAGGCTTCACCCATGGTGGAGGAGATTTGCAGAGGTTGGCAAAGTTAAGATATATGGCTGTTGATCAGGATGGATATGTGGCCCTGGCTGAAAGACAATATATCTGACTTTTTAAATTAGTGGGAAGTAGAAAGATATTTCTAGGGGCCATACGACTCCAAAATGGGCCATTCTGAGGCACAGAGAGTCTGCCAGGTCTAGCGTTTTACTAAAAAAAGAAAGATACTGAGCCCATAAGCAGACTTTGGTTCAGTGATCAAGGGTCAGGGACAGAGCCATTGAAGTGCTCTGTCCCATAATGAAAGGTACACAAACAGTAAAAGCAAAGTCACATGACACAGATAAGACAAGACCATGAAGACAGGCAATGGACGTCCAACACTGAGACCAGGAATGCGTAGCCGGCAAAACCCGACAGGATGGCAATACCTAATCTAAAACAAAATATCACTGAGTCGATGAAGCAATTGTTCCTTGATTCTCCGAGTCCTCTGCGGGGTCCCCCAGGGAGGTGCCCTATGTCTCTGTGACACGTCTCTCAGCCACCGTCGGAGAGACCCCAGGCTCTTCATCTCCAGCAATTTTGCCAAGCCCTAACATGACACCTGAAACCAGAAAGAGGCGCCTTACTTGCTCCGAGAGGAGCCCGTTGGGGGTCTCTCATCCGCCACTGCCAGAACTCGGTGGAACCTCAATATGTAAAGGTCAGGCGAGTGTCGGAGGAAGAGACTACCAAGAGACTGTCTCATGCAACAGCAAAGGGTTTTTTTTGGGTCCAGCTTGCTGGGGCTCACAGCTAACTTAAATAGATCAGAGAGCTCTGAGAACAGCTTATGCAGAGCTTACATACATTTCTTGGAGAGGGAAGGGAGGGAAGTTTACTGATGTGTAAGGGTGAGTGGGCGGTTCGCGTGACACCGAGTGAGGCAGTACATTCTGCAGTTTGGCAGTTGGGAACAGTACATTCTAGAACAAGATTAGCAAACATTTCTCAAGATTTCAACAGTGTTTTGTTAAGCATACAGAAAAACAGGAAATTACAAGTACCTATTTTATTAACCTTTCACTACCGACTATCCCTTTTTGACTGGATGTTCCTTCTACATTAATTCATGCAAGGTACAAGGACCTATGCCATTGTATATTGATTTATCTGAGACATCTCTGCAGAACGTAATTCAATGCTGCGTATCCCAATCAAGGGCCCAATGCCCTTCTGGCCTTCAAATCATACTTAGATTTCTTTTTTCATACATATATTACACCTATATATTCTTATACACATAGCAAGTTCCCAATACCATTATTCATCCAGCACAATGATTTCTAACCCAAATCAAACATGTTTTTAACCATAATCATACACTGTTCCTTCAATCTAACTTTATAGAAGAGCAGGGAAAGAGTTGATTTTACAATAAAGAAATGTAGGGAAACTTCCACCTGCTGAGAACCTCAAAGGCCCATGCAGAAATGATCCCTGGAGAAGATGTAGGCAGCTATGAAGGACCTGAGAAAGCAAAAGCCATCTTCCATGGCAAACAACCCGGTCAGGATAAAAGGTTGTGTCTGAATTAGATTCTCTTCTTAATGTAGAGAACATGGACCAAAACAGGCCTGTGTGGAGATCTATTCCTGGGTGCCTATGGTTGATATACCATTCTAACTTGTGAAAGTGTCACAGGAAGTAGGGGCAGCCTCAATCTCATGGGACCCTTGGAAGCAACAGTTAAGACAAAGTGGTTGCCAAGACAGGGACCTCATTCAGTTCAGGAAGGAAATGACCTCACCTCACTTCCTTGGTGATGGAACTTTCTGAACTTTGGATCCAGGAAGCCAGGCACACAGAGCCAGTCCCAGTCCCCATCCCTGTGGTCTCACTTATTTGAATTTACCAAGGACAGTCAGTCTTTCTTGGTACCTTCAGACGTGAGAAGAACAAATGCCAGGAAAGCTCGGAAGCGTTGCTTTTCTTGAGAAAGCAGTTAGTGGCTCACCGTTGGCTCCTGAGAAGTTCACAGAGTTTGCCAAGGAGACCAGATCTGAGACAGGACAGGCTATTTTGGGGGAACATATTATGGCCTACAAGTCAGAGGACACTCCGGATAGTCAAAGACCTACTTGGGGGAAGAAGGTGCCTTTGTGGGTGTGGTTGTGGGTTTGTGGTTTTGTCTCATTCTCTGAGAATAGGTAGGAAAGTCAGTTTGTTTCGTTGGAAGTGGACTGTTTCTAGTAAGTCGTTTAACATGGCGAGTGTTTCTCTGTCTGTGTATCTCACTGTGTCCGTGGTTGTAGACATTAGAAAAGAGAATTCATGAATGGATGTGTCTTGTCTAGTAGAAAGCTTCTCAGCATTCATATTGCCCCATTTATGAATGGACTGTAGCTTGCCTTATTGATGTGCAACACCTGCTATCTTCCTAAGTTCCTGTTTTCTTCCTGAATTCCGGCCAATCTCAAGAATAGGCCTATGGTTTTGTGTCCAAGATCTTTACCACCTCAAAGCTCTGTGACATAACAATGTACTGGATAGCTGTAGGGAATGGGGAGCATCTCAGAAAACTCAGATATCAGTGTGACCAGGAAAGTCTCAGTGGAGAAACCCTGCTTTGGGCCTTTTACTTACCAATTGTTCTGTTGCCCTGAATGTCAGGAAGGTCTTTGCCTCTGGCCACCCTTTTTTGAAGCATGAAGAAAACAGTTTTCAAAGGGAAATGATTGGGCATACCTGTGGCTCTTTTCTTAAGTGCTTTGAAAAGGGATGTGTATGAATCAGCCCCCTGGCCCTGTGTGTGTCTGTGACTTAGATTCTCAGCACCTGATGGATCTAAAGAAAGTTCCCATGTTTGCATCCAAATGAAAAATGGCCAAAAGAGCAGTCATTGGGATGAAGTCTCTTGACTTCCTCTGTAAGGTTCCTGAACTCCATCAAGTGAAAATAGGGATCCTTTGGGTCAAATGAGTTCTTCAAAACCTACAGAGGCTAGCCCATAGGTGTTTGGTTTTATCATGACTAAAATTCACATAAAGAATCTAAACCCCACAGTCAGTAGGCCTCAAATTGGAGAATTGGAGCGGTATTAATGGCAGGCCTATTTGATCACTCCTGGTTCACAGGATGGGTGTCCAGGCCACCTTGACTTTAGGCAAATGAGGGTCAAAGGAGCTTATTTTGGACACTGTCTTGGTCTGCGCCCCTCATTTAAACATCCAGCCAAATTATGATGAGTGTCAATATGGAAGAAGATGAGGGCCATATGGGAGTGTTCTTGTTTTAATTGTGGTAATTTGTGTGGTAGTTGGAAGAGATGACTGGGATCACCTGGGCTTGAACTCTGGTGTGATTCCCCTTAAAGAATGAGTTCTGGATCTGACCTCAGAGAAGTATTGCCGTGAATTCTCTTGGGATTTTACTAGGCCACGAGTGAGAATCGCCTTTGGAAACTGAGATCTAGGCCCAGGATGGCTTTCCACGGAGCTAGGGGATTCTGAGCCAGGATATCACATGATTTACTTCTTGAAGACTTGGCAGCCCTAGTTGAGAGTCCAAACACATATGGACCTCACATTGTAGACCACAATGTGTCTGGATTCATGTGACCTTTTTGCCAGTCTTTTGGAAGGCTTTTCTGTGAGTGTTCTCCAGAGCTTTCATTGAAATGAGCTTCCTCACCATTTAATGGTTCCTGAATTAATTGAAACCCACAGTGCCTCCAACTTCATTTTTGAAATATGACTAGATTAATACCATGAAATTTCTGAAATTTTCATGACCAGGTGGCACTGGATAAACTTTGGATTTCCTGTTGCTGATCATGAGTGTACCAAAGAGTGCCTTGATTGACTGGGTTTCGTGAAAATGGTGTAGAACAGAGATGCCAGTAATTTGGATCCTGCTGAGTACTGGGTGTAGAGAAGTGGACTGTAGGTGTGTAAATAAATATTTTTGGTAGGACCACCTGGATCTTCCATTGGCTTTGAAAGACTTGCGACTGACATGGTGCAGGCAGCAGACCTTTATATGTAAAGGCATCTTGTCATATGGAGAGGTTTCAGGGCAATGTTCAGAATCAGGTTGCTATAGTCAAGGGGAAAGCTATGTAGGATAGAAGCCTGGTTCGTACATTCTCTTCGCGACCCTGACCAACCACACATGACAGAACTCCTCCAGCATTTTTATCCCAGTTGAACTCCTTGTATTTCGTGAAGCAAGTACCAAACTCCCAGTGCAGCAGTAAGAAACACCCTGGAAAGTGGAGGATCACCAAATGGCTTCACAGTCCACATGGGAGACACTTCAGCCCAGTGGCCTCAGTTTACCTACAAAGAGAGAATTCAGCACCGCTGCCTCATGATCATTGGAAAATAAGAAACCATGTTCTCCAGGTAACATAGATGCAGACCCAGATTTCATGGTGTCACTACAAACGAAGCTAAATCTCCTGACAATTACATATATTTCTTGTTCCCAACCTCAGAGGAAGTTTCTCAAGAAGTCTTTAGGCCACCACAGCTCCATGTTTCTGGATTGTTTACCCTCTCCCTTACTTTTGGAAACTGTTCTACCACCTCCAGTGTTGTGAACTCCTGAGCATTTTCCATTCCACATAAATTCACAGATTTTCTAACTCCTCTCCTCTAATTGTGTCTTACGTTTAGCGATGGTTATGTCAAGGCATTGTTCTGGATGAGAGAGGGAAGATTTATGTGTATCACATTTTTGCATACACATTAGATTCATTTTCCTTTTTTTCATTTGAAATACTGAATCCCTGACACTAACCCATACCCTACTAGACTCTGACTACTAATCCTAATATCATGGAGAGAAAGAAACCTAACCGAATAGAAATACAGGCCTTTCATAGGAAGCATGGTGTATACTTCTATTTGCCTTCTGCATTATCAAGAGTATGTGTTTTAAATCTAGTCAACTTTTCATTGTAATATTTCTCCATGATTTTTTAAAATTATCACATATATAAATTCCTGTCTCCCTTTCTCTGTATCCTATTCAGCACATGTATTTTTTTATGCATATATATAATATCCTACCTGGTATCACACGGATATTCTTTTGAGCTCCCTGACTTTGGAATATAAAATTGTGAGAACAGATGACTCTCCCTAAATAATGATGGAACTGAAAATTCAACCTATGGGTGAGCTTCCTAGTGAAAAACACTATACATAAATCCATGTTCAGTAAAATGAAGATTTTTGAATACGTGGATGAATTATATTTCATGATGAATTTCGATTGGCATATATATTGCTAAATATTAATGTGTGTGTGTGTGTGTGTGTATGTGTGCATGTGTGTGTGTGTGTGTGTGTGTGTTTGTGTATTTTTTTTAAATCTGGAAAAAATATATATGTATATATATATATATAAATATATATATATATATTTTTTTTCCTCCAGATTTTAAAAAAAATATGAAAAATATGTGTCTTATTATACACTCCCTAAATTCATTTATATTCATGTATGTGGGTTCAAAATCCAATCTTTACAAGATTATTTTCAGCAATATTTATATTCCTGTAATACATTTTTGTTTCCTACTACTGAAAACTAAGTTCAGTAGGTGGTGCATACAAATCCTAATATTTCTACAGTACCTGACCCAGTTTAACATCAATGCAAGTATATTGCTATGGGACATGATGTGTATTTTGAAGTTCATTTTTATTCAACACTGGTATATTACTATTTTATCTGTTTATTTACATCATAGGATATATTTTTTCATCCACAACTTCACAAAATTATAGGCATTTGGTTCACATTCATTTACTTACTACTTAAGAACACATGTATTCCTCCAAGTTTCTTTACTGGTCTTTTCACTAGACTTCTTTCTAAACACATTATTTTTTATTCCATAATCATTTTTGAAGCAATACTCACCCTTCACGATAAACCGTAACCCTAATATTACCATTATATATATAACTGGTTGGAATGATTGTATATATATCAATATAAGATTTCCAATATATTTTCAGATGCAAACTCAATCCATTATTTAAAGTTGGAACTAGTTATATACTTTATCACAATATGGTCTATTCATGCAACATCTCAATAATCATCAACACAAGGTACACCTATTTGTATCACCAGTACTAATTTATAAGTTTCCAGAATATTACTCCCCATAATGGTGGAAGAAATACTCATGTCACCTTATCAACATATACAATTTATCACGGTAGTATTCTGGACACAAAATGCAAAGGTCACACATATGATTGTACCAAAGCCTAAATGGAAAGTGACCATGGATTACTAAAAACATCCATGTCCAGGGTGCCTAATGCTCTCAAATGTCAATCCTATTGATTACTACATATTTGTTTCTTCCTAAGATTATATATTCAACCTCAAGCCTGTTGAAAATGTCTAATCCTATCACTCACTTTGTACTTTGCCTGATTTCCTAATCTTTCTATTGATATCTGCTTTCCTACATATTTTTCCCAGTTCATCATTGTGACTGTCTCTTCACATGTGCTGACATTTACATTCACTCTCTAACTGAAACCCTATTGCTAAAGAACTTTTGGTCCAACTCCTAGAGTCACTCTTCTTCCTAAACCTACTGACTATCTTCCTAATCCTACAGACTATCCCTTTTTGACTGGATGTTCTCTTCTACATTCAATCATCCGAGGTACACGGTCCTATGCCATTGTATATCGATTTATCTGAGACCTCGGTGCAGAACATAATTCAAGCTAAGTATACAAATCAAGGGTTCTGTTGCCCTGAATGTCAGGAAGGTCTTTGCCTCAGGCCACCCCTTTGTGAAGCCTGAAGAAAAAATTTTCAAATGGAAATAAATGGACATCACCTGTGGCTCTTTGCTTAATTGCTTTGGAAAGGGATTTGTCTGAATCTGCCTCTTGGCCCTGTGTGAGGCTGTGGCTTAGATTCTCAGCACCTAATGGATCTAAAGAAAGAACCCATGTGTGCATTCAAAACCAAAATGGCAAAAAGAGCAGTCATTGTGGATGAAGATTCTTGCCTTTCTCTGTTAGGTTCCTGACCCCCTTCAAGTGAGAATAGGGATCCTCTTTGTCAAATGAATTCTTCAATGCTCTGCAGATATGCTTGGGTTTTCTCATGACTCCAAATCACATAAAAAATCTATACCTGACATTCAGTAAGCCTCAAATTATAGAAACAGAGCGGATTTAATGGCAGGCCTTTTTGATCACTCCTGGTTCACAGGAAGGGTGTCCAGGCCACCCTGACTTTAGGGAAATTAGAGGCAAGGGAGCTTATTTTGGAAACTGTCTTTGGTTGCGACCCTCATGAAAACTTCCATCCAGAACTTTTGATGAGGGTCTTTATGGACGAAGATGAGGGCCATGTGGGAGTTTTTTTGTTCTAATTGTGGTCATTTGTGTGGGGGTTGGAAGAGATGACTTGGTCCACCTGGGCTTGAACTCTGGTGTGATTTCCCTTAGAGCCTGAGTTCTGGAACGTACCTCATAGAAGTATTGAAATGAATTGTGTTGGTTTTTAGGAGGCCACGCATGAATGTCACCCTTTGAAACTGAGATCTAGGCCCAAGGTGGCTTTCCACAGAGCAATGGGAATCTCAGCCAGGAAATCACATGATTTTATTCTGAAAGACTTTGCAGCCATTGTTGGCCCTCGGAAGCAAGAAGGAGTGGCCATACTCATATCGATTAAAATCAACTTAAACCTAAGTTAATCAAAAGTGATAAAGAAGGACACTATATACTGTTAAAAGGCACCATTAACCAACAAGACATAACAATTATCAATTTGTATGCATTAAACAATGGTGGTGCAAAGTCATAAAACAAACTCTCCTCAACTTCAAGAGTCATATAGGCTATAACACAATAATTACGGGTGACTTCAGCACACAACTCTCGCAATTGGACAGATCCTCTAGAGAAAATCTGAATTAAGAAACTATAGAACTTAATAGAACAATCAATAACCTAGACTTAACCAACATATATAGAATATATCAAACATCATAAAGTGGATACATGTTCTTCTCAGCAGCACATTGGTCCTACTCAAATATAGACCATATATTATGCCATATGGAAACTCTTAGTAAATATAAAAGTATGGAGATAATACCATGCACCATATCTGATCATAATGGAATGAAACTTGAAATTAATGATTGAAGAAGGAAGGAAAAATTCTACATCACATGGAAAATGAACAATATGTTACTGAATGATCAATGGGTTACAGAAGACATAAAGGAGGAGATAAAAAATTTCTTAGAGACAAATGACAATACAGACAAAACATACCGGATTCTATGGAAAACAATGAAAGCAGTTTTAAGAGGGAAATTCATTTCTTGGAATTCTTTCCTCAAAAAAAAAAAAAGAAAAAAAACAACAAATAAATGATCTCACACTACATCTCAAAAACCTAGAAAAAAAAAAGCAAAACAACAAATGTAGTAGAAGACAAGAAATAATTAAAATTAGAGGAGAAATCAACAAAATTGAAACAAAAAAAATTGAAAAAATAAAAGCTGGTTCTTTGAAAATAAATTAAATCGACAGGGCCTTAGCCATGCTAATGAAGAGAAGTAGAGAGAGAACTCAAATTACTAACATATGGGATAAAAAAGGCAACATCACAACAGACACTACAGAAATTCAGATGATAATTAGAAAGTATTTTGAAACCCCATATTCCAATAAAACAGAAGATAATGAAGATATTGATAAATTTCTTATGTCATATAATCTGCCAAGTTTGAGTCCGGAAGACTCACACAATTTAAATAGACCAATAACAAAGGAAGAAATAGAAGAAACCTTCAAAAGACTACCAACCAAAAAAAGCCCTGGACCAGATGGTTATACAGCAGAGTTCTACAAAACGTTCAAAGATGAATTAATACCAATACTTTTCAAGCTATTTCAAAAAATAGAAAAAGAACAAGTTCTTCCAAATTCATTCTATGAGGCCAACATCACCCTGATCCCAACACCAGACAAAGACACTTCAAAGAAAGAAAACTACAGACCATTATCTCTAATAAACTTGGATGCAAAAATTCTCAATAAAATCCTGGCAAATAAAAAACAAAAGCATATAAAAAAATTGTGCTTCATGATCAAGAGGGATTCATCCCAGGGAAGCAAGGCTGGTTCAATATACGGAAATCAATAAATGTAATCCATCACATCAATAGACTTAAAGAGAAGAACCATATGATCATCTCGATAGATGCAAAAAAAAGCATTCTACAAAGCACAGCATCCCTTTTTCTTTAAAACTCTATAAAACACTAGGAATAACAGGAACTTACCTCAACATGGTAATAGCTATATATGCTAAACCTCAGGCTAGCATCATCCTAAATGGAGAAAAACTGAAGGCATTCCCTCTAAAATTTGCAACAAGACAGGGATGCCCTCTATCACCACTTCTATTTAATTTAGTTCTTGAAATACTATCCAGAGCAATGATACAGACAAAGGAAATTAAAGGCATAAAAATAGGAAAAGAAGAACTTAAATTATCGCTATTTGTGGATGACATGATAATATATTTAACAGACCCAAAAGGGTCTACAAAGAAACTGCTAGAGTTAATAAATGAATTCAGCAAATTGGCAGGATATAAAATCAACACGCATAAATCAAAGGCATTCTTGTATATCAGCAACAAAACTTCTGAAATGGAAATGAGGAAAACCACTCCATTTACAGTATACTCAAAGAAAATAAAAAACTTGGGAATCAACCTAACCAAAGAGGTGAAAGATTTATACAATGAAAACTACAGAACCCTAAAGAGAGAGATAGAAGAAGATGTTAGAGGATGGAAAAATATGCCCTGTACATGGATAGGCAGAAATAACATCATCAAAATGGCGATATTACCCAAAGTTCTCTACAGGTTTAATGCAATGCCAATCAAAAACCCAATGGCATTTCTTGTAGAAATAGATAAAGTAATCATGAATTTCATATGGAACAACAAAAGACCCAGAATAGCGAAAGCAATTCTAAGCAGGAAGTGTGAATCCAGAGTTCAAACTGTACTACAAAGCAATAGTAACAAAAACAGTGTGGTACTGGTATCAAAACAGGCAGATGGACCAATGGTACAGAATAGAGGACACAGAGACATATCCACAAAATTACGACTTTCTTATATTTGAAAAGGGACCTAAAAGCATGCAATGTAAGAAGGATAGCATCTTCAACAAATGGTGCAGGGACAATTGGAAATTCATATGCAACAAAATGAAACGGAATCCCTTTCTCTCACAATGCATAAAAGTTAACTCAAAATGGATCAAGGAGCCAGATATAAAATCAGAGACACTGCGTCTGATAGAAAAAAAAGTTGGCTACGATGTACATACTGTGGGGTTGGGCTCCAAATTCCTTAATAGGACACCCATAGCCCAAGAGTTCATAAAAAGAATAAACAAATGGGACTTACATAATCTAAAAAAGTTTTTTCTCAGCAAGAGAAACAATAAGAGAGTTAAATAGAGAGCCTACATCCTGGGAACAAATTTTTACCCCTTACACTTCAGATAGAGCCCTAATATCTAGAATATACAAAGAACTCAAAACAATTAAACAATGAGATAACAAATAACCCAATCAACAATGGGCCAAGGATCTTAACAGACACTTCACAGAGGAGGATATACAATCAATCAACAAGTACATGAAAAAATGCTCACCATCTGTAGCAGTCAGAGAAATGCAATCAAAACCACCCTAAGATACCATCTCACTCCAGTAAGATTGGCAGCCATTATGAAGTCGAACAACAATAAGTGTTGGTGAGGATGTGGGGTAAAGGGTACACTTGTACACTGCTTGTGGGCCTGCAAATTGGAGAGTCCAATATGGAAAGCAGTATGGAGATTCCTGGGAAAGCTGGGAATGGAACCACCATTTGAGATATCGCCCTTCTCAGACTCTTCCCTGAGGATCTTAATAGAGAGCAGTATAAGGATACTGCCACATCGATGATCATAGCGGCACAATTCACAATAACTAGACTGTGGAACCAAACTAGATGCCCTTCAATAGACAAATGGATAATAAAAATGTGGCATCTATACACAATGGAGTATTACACAGCACTGAAAATGACAAAATCATAGAATTTGCAGGGAAATGAATGGCATTAGAATAGATTATGCTAAGCGAAGCTATCCAATCCTTAAAAAACAAATGCCAAATGTTTCCTTTTATATAGAGAGAGCAAATAAGAAGAGAACAGGGAGGAAGAACATGAGAAAAATATTAAAACTAAACAGAGATGAGTGGGGGGAGAGAAAGGGAGAGAGAAGGAAAATTATATGGAAATGGTAGGAGACTACTCAATGTTACACAAAATTACATATAAGAGGTTGTGAGGCTAAAGAGGGGAAAACAAGGGAGAGAATTAAACAACAGCAGATGAGGTAGAGAGGGAAGATGGGAGGGGAGGGGGAATAGTAGGGGATAGGAAAGGTAGCAGAATACAACAATAACTAGTATGCTATTATGTAAAAACGTGAGTGTGTAACTGATGTGATTCTGCGATTTGTATTTGGGGTAAAAATGGGAGTTCATAACCCAATTAAGTCAAATGTATGAAAGATGATATATCATGAGCTTTATAATGTTTTGAACAACCAAAAAAAAAAGAATTGAATTTCCAATATTTGAGTCATATAACAACTTTATTTTTTAATAAAATTGTATTTTATTTGTTATCTTACTTGCTGGTATCTGCCTTTCAGTTTTAAAAAACTATGTGCTTTAGCCATTCATCCATGTAGTATGTAACAGAAAATTTTGAGTGTCTCCATATAACCAGATTGGCAAGGCATCAAGGTTTCCTTCACAAACAAGGTGAAGGCTTTGCCATTAGAAATTTAATATTCTGCAAAACAATTTTTTTTAACTTTTCAATTAAATTTCCAAAAAAATTTAGAAAAAAAAAGAATCTAAACCCCACAGTAAGAAGGCCTCAAAGTGGAGAAGTGGAGCATTTACGGCAGGCCTATTTGATCACTGCTGGTTCACAGGAAGCGTGTTCAATCAACCCTGATGTTAGGCAAATGAGGGGCAAGGGAGCTTATTTTGGGCACTGGTTTGGATGTGCACCTCATGGAAAACTCCATCCAGAGGTTATGATGTGTGTTTATATGGAAAAAGATGAGGGCCATGTGGGAGTGTTTTGGTTTTAATTGTGGTCATTTGTGTGGTAGTTGGAAGAGATGACTGGGTCCACCTGGGCTTGAACTCTGGTGTGATTCCCCTTAGAGAATGAGATTTGGAACTGACTTCAGAGAAGTATTGCCATGAATGTTGTTGGGATTTCAGGAGGCCACGCATGAGAGTCGCCCTTGGAAACTGAGATCTTGGCCCAGAGAGGCTTTCCAGAGAGCACTGGGAATCTCAGCTAGGATATCACAGGTTTTATTCTGAAAGACCTGGCAGCCATCGTTGAGAGTCAAAACACACATGGACCTCACATTGGAGACCTCAATGGGCCTGGCTTCATGTGACAATTTGGCCACTCTTTGGGAAGCCTTGCCTGTGAGAGATCTCCAGATCCTTCATTAAAATGAGCTTCCTCAACATTTAATGGATCCTGAATGAATTGAAACCCACAGTACCAACAACTTCATATGTGAAAAATAGTTAGATAAATACCATGAATTTTTAGAAATTCTCATGACCAGGTGGCACTGGAGAACCTTTGGATGTCCTGTTGCTGATCATGAGTATACCAGACAGTGCCTTGATTGACTAGGTATCATGAAAATGGTGTAGAACAGAGATGCCAGTAAGTTGGAGCCTGATATGTAGTGGGCCTAGAGCAGTGGTGTGCAGGTGTGTGATAAAACATCTGTGGTGGGGCCTGTGGATCTGCCATTGACTTTCAAATGCCTTGACACAGACACGGTGCAGCCAGCAGACCCTTCTATATAAAGGCATCTTGTTATATGGAGATTTTTCACGGCAATGTTTAGAATCAGGTTGCTATGGTCAAGGGGCAAGCTATGTGGGATAGAAGCCTATTTGGTGCATTCCCATGCAGACACTGACCCACCACACGTGACAGAACTCCCTCCAGCACTGTGTCCCACTTGAACTCCTTGTATTTCGTGAAGCAAATACCAAACTCCCAGTGCAGCAGCAAGAAACACAATGAAAAGTCGAGGATGACCAAGTGGCTTCACAGTCCACATGGGGTGACACTTAGCCCCCGTGGCCACAATTTAGCTACAAAGAGAGAATTTAGCACTGCTGCCTCATGTTCATTGGAAAATAAGAAACCATGTCCTCCTGGTCACATAGATGCAGACCTAGCTTTGATGGTCTCACTACATCGGAAGTTAAAGCTCCTGAAAACAACATATATTTCAAGTGCCCAAGCTCAGAGGCAATTTCTCAAGAAGTGTTTAGGCCAGCAGATCTCCATGTTTGTGGAGTGTTTACCATGTCACTTACTTTTGGAAACTGCTCTATCAACTCCAAGGTTGTGAACTCCTGAGCATTTTCCATTCTAAATATATATTCACAGATTTTCTAACTCTTCTCCTCTAATTCTGACTTACTTGGGGCAAAGGGAATGTCAAGTCATTGTTCTGGATGAGAGAGGGAAGATTGTTTTGTAGCACATATTTGCATACACATTGGATTCATTTTCCAATTTTCTGTTTGAAATACTGAATCCCTGACACTAACCCATACCCTACTAAACTCTGACTACTAATCCTAATATAATGGAGAAAAATAACCCAAACAGAATAGAAATACAAGCATTTCAGAAGAAGCATGGTGTATAGTTGGAATTACCTTTTGCATGATATAAGGTAGGAGTTATAAATCTAGTCAATTATTTGTTGAAATAATTTTCCATGTGTTTTTAATGTTAAGAAAAATGTGAATTCCTGTCTCCCTTTCTCTGTAGCCTATTAAGCAAATGTATTTTTATATGCACAAATAGAATCCTACCTGGTTTCACATATACATTCTTGTGAGGTGGCTGACTTGGCAGATACAAATTGTGAAAAGAGATCACTCCTCCTAAACGCTGTTTTAACTGAAAATTGAACCCATGGGTGAGCTTCCTAGATGAACAACACTATACACATATTCATGTTCAGTAAAATGAATATTTTGGGATATGCGGATGAGTTATTTTTCATGATGAATTTCAATTGGCATATATATTGCTACATTATAATGTGTGTGTTTGTGTGTCTATATATACATTATATATATATATATATATATATATATATATATATATATATATATTCTCCAGATTTACCAAAATATGAAATATATGTGTCTTCTTATACACCGCCTGAATTCATTCATATTCATATATGTGGATTTATAATCAACTTTTAAAAAGTTTATTCTCAGAAATATACATCCACTGAAATAAATATTTGTTTCCTAGTACTGAAAACTAACTTCAGGGAAGGGTGCTTACAAATCCTAATATTTCTACAGTAACTGACCAAGTTTAACATCAATGCAAGTAGATTCCTATTGGATATGGTGTGTTTATTAAAGTTCATTTTAATCAAACCTGGTACGTTATTATTTCTTCAGTTTATAGACATCATAAATTATATCCTTTCATTCACAAGTTCACAAATTTAAAAACATTTGGTTCACTTTCAATCACTTCCTCCTTCAGAACACTTATATTTTTCCATGTTTCTTGACTGGTCTTTTCACTAGACTTCTTTCTAAAGACATTATTTTCGATTCCATAATCATTTTTGAAGCAAAACTCACACACTATTTATGATAAACGGTAACCCTAATATAACCATTAGATATATAAGTGGTTGGAATGAATGTATGTATATCAATAAATGATTTCCTCTATTTTTTCAGATATCAATACAATCCATTATTTAAATTTGGAACCAGTCATATAATTTATTCACAGTATGGTCTATTAATGCATCATCTCTATATTCATCAACACAGGGTAAGCCGATTAGTATCCCCAGTACTAATTTATATCTTTTCAAAATATTTCCCCCAGAAATGGTGGAAGAAATACTCATGTCACCTGATCTTCATATACATATTAACACAGTAATATTCTGGACACAAAATGCGAAGGTCACCCTTATGATTGTACCAAAGCCTCAATGGAATGTGAACATGGATTACTAAATATATCCATGTTCAGGTTGCCTAATGCTCTCAAATGTCAATCTTATTGGTGACTACAAATTGGTTTCTTCTTAAGATTATGTATTCAACCTCAACCCTGTTGAAAATGTCTAATCCTATCACGTTATACTTTGCCTGATTTCCTAATGTCTCTATTGATGTCTGCTTTCCTACATATTTTCCCCAGTTCATCATTGTGCCTGACTCTTCACATATGGTGTCATTTATATTCACTCTCTAACCAAAACCCTATTGCTAAAGTACATTTGGTCCAAATCCTAGACTCACTCTTCCTTCTAAACCTACTGACTATCTTCCTAATCCTACACACAATCCCTTTTTGACTGGATGATCTCTTCTACATTTAATCATCTGAGGTACAGGGTCTTATGCCATTGTATATCAATTTAACTGAGACCTCGGTGCAAAACATAACTCAAGCTAAGGATCCCAATCAAGGGTCCAAATCCTTCTGGGCTTCAAATATTACCTAGATTTCTGTTTTCATACTTATGTTCTACCTCTATATTCTTATAAATATCGCTGGTTCCCAATACCATTATTCATCCAGCAGAATGATTTCCAACCCAAATCGAACATGCTATTAATCCTAACCATACAATGTTCTTTCAATCTCACTTTACAGAAGAGCAGGGACAAAGTTGGTATTACAATACAGGAAGTTAGGAGATCTTCCAACTGCTGAGTACCTCAAAATCCATGCAGAAATGATCCCTGGAGAAGATGCAGGCAGCTATGAAGGACCTGAGAGAACAAAAGTCATATTCCATGGCAAAAAAACATGGTCAGGATGAAAAGATGTGTCTGAGTCAGCCTCTCTATTCTTTATGTAGGGAAGATGGACCAAACCAGGCCTGTGTGGAGAGCTGTTCCCAGGTAACTATGGTTTCTATACCATTCTAACATGAGAAAGTATCACAGGAAGTAGGGCAGCCTCCATGTCAGGAGACAATAGGAAGAAACTGTTAGGACAAAGTGGTGGCCAAGACAGTGACCTCATTCATTTTCTGAAGGTAGTGACCTCACCTCACTTCCTTGGTGATGGAGCTCTCTGAATTTTGTGATCCAGAAAGCAAGGCACCCTGAGCCAGTCCCAGTCCCAGTCACAGTGGGCTCATTTCTTTGGATTTTCCAGGAACAGAGTCAGTCTTTCTTGGTACCTACTGATGTAAGGGTTGCCAAATACCAAGAAAGCTCTGAAGAGGGGTCTTTCCTGAGAGGATAGGAATTGGCTCACCACTGCGTCCTTACAACTTCACAGATTTGACCAAGGAGACCAGATCTGAGACAGAAAGGCCATTTCTGGGGAGCATTGTATGTCCTACCAGTCAGAGGACATTCCAGATAGTCACAGACCTACTTGGAAGAAGGAGGTGCATTAGAGGGTGTTGGTTTGTGTTTGTGGTTTTTTCACATGATCTGAGAATAGGTAAAAAAGGAGGTTTGTTTGGTTTGGAGTGGACTGTTTCTAGTAAGTCATTTGACAAGGAGACTGTTTCTGTGTCTGTGTATCCCATTGTGTTTTTCTTTGTAGATATTAGAAAAGAAAATAGCTCATTGGGTGTGTCCTGTCTAGTAGAAAACTTCCCAGTATGCATCCTTCCCAATTAATGAATGGACTGAGGCTTGCCTCATCCATGGGCAACACCTGCTATCTACCTAAGTTCTCATTTTTTTCCTGAATTCTGGCCACTCTCAAGATTAGTATCATGTATTTTTGTACAAGATACGTACCACCTCCAAGCTCTGTGACATGGCCATGTACTGGATAGTTGAAGAGAATGGCGAGCATCTCAGAAAACTCACATATCAGAGTAACCAGAAAAGTCTCCTAGGAGAAACCCTGCTTGGGAGCTTTTGATTACCTATTGTTCTGTTGCTCTGAATGTCAGAAAGGTCTTTGCCTCAGGCCAAACCTTAGTGAAGCCTGAAGAAAAGAGTTTTCAAATGGAAATGAATGGGAATCACCTGTGGCTTTTTACTTTATTGCTTTGGAAAAAGATTTGTCTGAATCAGCCTCTTGGCCCTGTGTGAGCCTGTGGTTTAGATTTTCAGCACCTGATGGGTCTAGAGAAAGATCCCATGTGGGCATTCAAAACCAAAATGGAAAAAAGATCAGTCATTTTGGATGAAGCCTCTCGCCTTCCTCTGTAATATTTCTGACCTCCATCAAGTGAGAATAGGGATCATTTGTGTCAAATGAGTTCTTCAAAGCCCTGCAGAGGCTGGACAATAGGTGCTTGCGTTTTCTCATGACTCCAATTCACACAAAGAATCTATACCCCACAGTCAGTAGGCCTCAAATTTGAGAAGTGGAGCAGTATTAACAGCAGTCCTATATGATCACTTCTGTTTCACAGGAATGTTGTCCAGGCCACCCTGACTTTAGGCAAATGAGGGGCAAGGGAGATTATTTTTGACACTGTCTTGGGCTGTGCCCCTGATGGAAACCTCCAGCTAGAGTTTATGATTAGTGTCTATATAAAAGAAGAAGAGGGCCCTGTGGGAGTGTTTTGGTTTTAATTGTCATCATTTGTGTGGCAATTGGAAGAGATGCCTGGGTCCACCTGGGCTTGAACTCTGTTGGGATTCCCCTTAGAGACTGAGTTGTGGAACTGAACTCAGAGAAGTATTGCCATGAATTGTGTTGGGATTTTTGGAGGCCACGCATGAGATTCGCCATTGGAAACTGAGATCTAGGCCCAGGGTGACTTTCCACAGAGCACTGGGAATCTCAGCCAGGATATCACAAGATTTTATTTTGAAAGATTGTCAGCCATAGTTGAGAGTCAAAACACACATGGAATTCACATTGTAGACCTCAATGGGCCTGGCTTCATGTGACCTTTTGCCCACTCTTTGGGAAGCCTTGCCTGTGAAAGTTCTCCAGAGCTTTCATTGAAATGAGATTCCTCACCTTTTAATGGTTCCTGTATAAATTAAATCCCACAGTGCCTCCAACTTCATTATTGAAAAATATCTAGATAAATACCATGAATTTTTTGAAATTACTATGACCAGGTTGCACTGGAGAACTTCTGAATGTCCTGTTTCTGATCATGATTGTACCAGACAGTGCCTTGATTGACTGGGTTTCATGAAAAAAGTGTAGAACATAGATGCCAGAAAGTTGGAGCCTGCAGACTAGTGGGCCTAGAGCAGAGGAGTGTAGGTGTGTGAAAAAAACATTTGTGGTGGGGCCACTTGGATCTGCCATTGGCTTAGAAAGACTTGTGACTGACATGGTACAGCCAGCAGACCCTTCTATGTACGGGCATCTTGTTATATGGAGAGGATTCCTGCCAAAGGTCAGAATCAGGTTGCTATTGTCAAGTTGAAAAGCTATGTGGGATTGAAGCCTCACTGGTGCATTTTACTAACCCACCACACGTGAGAGTACATCCTCCAGCACTGTGTCCCAGTAGAACTCCTTGTATTTCGTGAAGCCAATACCAAACTCACAGTGCAGCAGTAAAAAACACCACGAAAGTGGATAATGACCAAATGGCTCTACAGACAACACAGTTAGATACTTAGACCCCAGTGGCCAAAGTTTACCTACAAAGAGAGAATTCAGCACTGCTGCCTCATGTTCACTAGAAAACAAAAAACCATGTCATCCAGGTCACATAGATGGAGAACCAGAATTGATGGTCTCACTACAAAGGAAGCTAAAACTACTGACAACAATATATATTTTAACTGCCCGACCTCAGAGGCAGTTTCTCAAAAAGTCATTGGGCCAGCATAGCTCCATGTTTGTGGAGTGTTTACCCTCTCCCTTTTTGTAACCCGTTCTACCTCCTACAAGTTTGTGAACTCCTGAGCATTTTTCTTTCCACATATGTATTCACAGATTTTCTAACTTTTCTCCACTAATTGTGTCTTATTTGGGGCGAAGGTAATGTCAAAGCATTGTTCTGGATGAGAGTGGGATGATTTTTGTGTAGCACATATTTGCATACACATTAGATTCATTTTCATATTTTCCATTTGAAATACTGAATCCCTGACACTAACCCATACCCTACTAGACTCTGACTACTAATCCAAATATGATGGAGAAAAAGAAACTTAACAGAATAGAAATACAGGCCTTTCATAGGAGGCATGGTGTATACTTGGACTTGCCTTCGGCTTTATCAACGGTATGTGTTATAAATATAGTCAACTTTTCATTGTAATACTTCTCCATGAGTTTTTAAAATTAACACATATGTAAATTTCTGTCTCCCTTTCTCTGTAGCCTATTCATCACATGTATTTTTTAATGCATCTTTAGAATTCTACCTGGTATCACATGTACATTCTTGTGAGCTTGATTATTTTGGAAGATACAAATTGTGAGAAGAGATCACTCCCTCTAAATACTGATGGAACTGGAAATTCAACCTATGGGTGAATTTCCTAGATGAACAATATTATGCATAAATAAATGTTCAGTAAAATGAATATTTTTGGATACGTGGATGATATCTATTTTATTATGATTTTCAAATGGCATATATATTCCTACATTTTAATGTCTGTGTATGTGAGTATCTATCTATCTATCTATCTATCTATCTATCTATCTATCTATCTATATAGATATAGATATCTACTCTTTAGATTTTCCAAAATATGAAATATATGTGTCTTATTATACACTTTCTAAATTTACTCATGTGTGTGTATGTGGATTTATAATCAAATTTTCACAAAATAATTCTTAGAAATATTCATCCACCTTAAATACATATTTATTTCCTAGTACTGAAAACTAAATTCAGTGAATGGTGCATACAAATCGTAATATTTCCACAGTGACTGACCCAGTTTCACATCAATGCAAGTAGACACCTATGGGACCATGATGTGTATTTTGAAGTTCATTTTTATTCAACACTGATACATTACTATTTCTGCAGTTTATGGACATAATAGGATATATTCTTTCATCCACAATTTCACAAATTTATAGGCATTTAGTTCACTTTCAATCACTTCCTACTTCAGAACACATGTATTCCTCCATGTTTCTTGACTGTTCTTTTAATGAGATTCTTTCCAAACACATTATTTTTGATTTCCATAATCATTTTTGAAGCAAAACTCAGACACTCTTCATGATAAACCATAATGCTAATATTACCATTAGATGTATAACTGGTTAGAATGAATTTATGTATATCAATATAAGATTTCCTATATATTTTCAGATATCAATTCAATCCATTATTTAAAGTTTGAACCAGTTATATTATTTATTCACAGTATGGTCTATTAAGGCATCATCTCTATATTCATACACCGATGGTATACCTATTTGTATCCCAAATACTAATTTATAAGTCTTTAAAATATTGCTTTAAGAATATTGGAAGAAATACTCTAGCCACCTGATATATATATACATTTCATCACAGTAATATTCCTGACACAAAATGCAACGGACACACTTATGATTGTACCAAAGCCTATATTGAAAGTGAGCATGTATTACTAACAACATCCATGTCCTGATTAACTAATGATCTCAAATATCATTCCTATTGGTGAGTACATATTTGTTTCTTCCTAAGATTAAATATTGAAACTGAACCCTGTTAAAAATGTCTCATCCTATCACTCACTTTGTACTTTGCCTGATTTCCTAATGTCTCTATTGATATCTGATTTCCTACACAATTTCCCCAGTTCATCACTGAGATTGACTCTTGAAATATGCTGACATTTACATTCACTCTCTAACAAAACCCCTATATCTAAAGAACTTTTGGTCCAACTCCTAGACTCACTGAAATGGGTTCTTCAAAGCCCTGCAGAGGGTAGCCCATAGGTGCTTGGGTTTTCTCATGACCCCAATTCACATAAAGAATCTATGCCCCACAGAGAGTAGGCCTCAAATTGGAGAAGTAGAGCAGTATTAATGGCAGGCCTATTTGATCACACCTGATTCACAGGAAGGGTTTCCAGGCCACCCTGAATTTAGGCAAATAAGGGGCAAATGAGCTTATTTTGGACACTGTCTTAGGCTGCGCCCCTCATGGAAACCTCCAGCAAGAAGTTATGATGAGAGTTTATATTGAAGAAGATGAGGGCCATGTGGGAGTGTTTTGGTTTAATTGTGGTCATTTGTGTGGTAGTTGGAAGAGATGACTGGGTCCACATGGGCTTGAACTCTGGAGTGATTCCCCTTAGAGACTGAGTTCTGGAAATGAACTCAGAGAAGTATTGACATGAATTGTGTTGGGATTTTAGGAGGCCACACATGAGAGTTGCCCTTGGAGACTGAGATCTAGGCCCAGGATAGCTTTCCAAAGAGCACTGGGAATCTCAGCCAGGATATCACATGACTTAATCAGAAAGACGTGGCAGCCATTGTTGAGAGTCAAAACACACATGGACCTCAATTGTAGACCTCAATGGGCCTGGCTTAATGTGACCTTTTGGCCACTCTTTGGGAAGCCTTGCCTCTGAGAGTTCTCCTGAGCTTTAATTGAAATAATCTTCCTCACCATTTCATGGTTCCTGAATAAATTGAAAGCCACAGTGCCTCCAAATTCATCCTTGAAAATTGGCTATATAAATACCATGAATTTTTTAAATTCCCATGAACAGGTGGCACTGGAGAACCTTTGGATATCTGTTGCTGATCACGAGTGTACCAGACATTGCATTGATTGACTGGGTTTCATGAAAATGGTGAGAACAGAGATGCCAGAAAGTTGGAGCCTGCTGACTAGTGGGCCCAGAGCAGTGGTGGGCAGGTGTATGATAAAACATCTGTCGTGGGGACACGTGGTTCTGCCATTGGTTTCCGAATGATTTGTGACTGACATGGTGCAGCCAGCAGAACCTTACAAGTAAAGGGACCTTGTTATATGGAGAGGTTTCAGGGCAATGTTCAGAATCAGGTTGCTATGGACATGGGTGCAAGCTTTTTGGGATAGAAGCCTGGTTGGTGCATTCTCCTGCAGACCCTCATCCACTACACGTGAGAGTACTCCCTCTAGAACTGTGTCCCAGTTTTTCTCCTTGTATTACGTGAAGCCAATACCAAACTCCCAGTGCAGCAGTAAGAAACACCACGAAAAGTGGAGTATGACCAAATGGCTTCACAGATCACATGGTTAGACACTTAGACCCCAGTGTCCTCAGTTTACTAACAAAGGGAAAATTCAGAACTTCTGCCTCATGTTCAATAGCATATAAGGAACCATGTCATCCAGGTCACATAGATGCCGACCCAGGTTTGATGGTCTCAATACAAAGGAAGCTAAAGCTCCTGACAACAACAAATTTTTCAAGGGCCCAAACTCAGAGGCAGTTTCTCAACAACTCATTAGGCCACCAGAGTTCCATGTTTGTGGAGTGTTTACCCTGTACCTTACTTTTGGAAATTCCACTACCACCTCCAATGTTGTGAACTCCTGAGCATTTTCTTTTCCAGATATATATTCACAGAATTTCAAACTCTTCTCCACTAATTGTGTATTACTTGTGGCGAAGGAAATATCAAGGCATTGTTTTGGAGGACAGTGGGAAGATTTTTGTCTAGCAAATATTTGCATACACATTAGATTCATTTTCCTATTTTCCATTAGAAATACTGAATCCCTGTCACTAACCCATACCCTACTAGACTCTGACTACTAATCTTAATATGATGTAGAAAAAGAAACCTAACAGAATAGAAATACAGGCCGTTCATAGGAGGCATGCTGTATACTAGGACTTGCCTTCTGCTTTATCAAGTGAATGTGTTATAAATCTAGTCAACTTTTCATTGTAATACTTCTCCATGAGTTTTTAAAGTTAACACATATGTACATTTCTGTCTCCCTTTCTCTGTACCCTATTCATCTCATGAAATTTATTATGCATATTTAGTATCCTACCTGGTATCACACGTACATTCTTGTGAGCTTGCTGTTTTAGGAAGATACAAATTGTGAGAAGAGATCACTCCCCCTAAATACTGATGGAACTGAAAATTCAACATATGGGTGAATTTCCTAGATGAACAGCATTATACATAAATCCATGCTCAGTAAAAAGAATAGTTTTGGATATGAGGATGATATATATTTCATGATGAATTTTGATTGGCATACATATTACTACATTTTAATGTCTGTGTTTGTATCTTTATATATATATTTTTTTTTTCTCCAGATTATTCAAAATATGAAATATATGTGTCTTATTTTACACTCACTAATTTAACTCATGTTCCTATATGTGGATTTATAATCAAATTTTCACAAAATTATTCTCAGAAATATTCATCCACATGAAATACATATTTATTTCCCAGTACTGAAAACTAACTTCGGTGAAAGGTGCTTACAAATCCTAATATTTGTACAGTAACTGACCCAGTTTAACATCAATGCAAGTAAAATCCTATGGGACATGATGTGTATTTTGAAGTTCATTTTTATTCAACACTGGTACATTACTATTTCTTCAGTCTATGGACATTATAAGATAATACTTTTCATCCACAAGTTAACAAATCTGTACGCATTTGGTTCACTTGCAATTACTTCCTGCTTCAGAATATATGTATTCCTCCATGTTTCTTGACTGTACTTTTCATGAGATTATTTCCAAACACATTATTTTCGATTTCCATAATCATTTTTGAAGCAAAACTCCCACACTCTTCATGATAAACCATAATGCTAAAATTACCATTAGATGTATAACTGGTTAGAATGAACTTATGTATATCAATATAAGATTTCCTATATATTTTCAGATATCAATTCAATCCATTATTTAAAGTTTGATCAAGTTATATTATTTATTTACAGTATGGTCTATTAAGGCATCATCTTTATAATCATAGGCACAGGGTACACGTACTTGTGTCCCCAATACTAATTTATAAGTCTTAAAATGTTGCTTTCAGAAATGTTTGAAGAAATACTGTAGTCACCTGATATACATTTACATTTCATCACAGTAATATTCCTGACAAAAAATGCAATGGACACCCTTATGATTGTACCAAAGCCTAAATTTAATGTGAGCATGTATTACTAACAACATCCATGTCCTGATTAACTAATGATCTCAAATATCATTCCTATTGGTGACTACATATTTGTTTCTTCCTAAGATTATATATTCAAACTCAACCCTGTTAAAAACGTCTTATCCTATTACTCACTTTGTACTTTCCCTGATTTCCTAATGTCTCTATTGATATCTGCTTTCCTACACATTTTCCCCAGTTCATCACTGTGACTGACTCTTCACATATGCTGACATTTGCATTCACTCTCTAACCAAAACCCTATATCTAAATAACTTTTGGAACTATCCCTTTTTGTCTGGAGGATCTCTTCCTCATTCAGTCATCCAAGGTACAAGGTCCTATGCCATTGTATAACGATTTATTTGAGACAACTTTGCGGAAATAATTCAAAGCTAAGTATCCCAATCAAGGGCCCAGTGTTCATCTGGGTTTCAAATCTTTCCTAGATTTCTGTATTCATACTTATATTACACCTATATATGCTTGTAAATATCGGAGGTCCCCAATACCATTATTCATCTCGCAGAATGATTCCTAACCCAAATTGAACATGTTATTAACCCTAACCATGCACTGTTCCCTCAATTTAACTTTACAAAGACCAGGGACAGAGTTGGTGTTATAATACAGGTAGGTAGGGGATCTTCCACCTGTTGAGAACCTCAAGTTCCATGCAGAAATAAACCCTGAAAAAGATGTAGGCAGCTATGAAGGACCTGAGAGAGCAACAGTAATCTTCCTTGGTAAAATACCTGGTCAGGATGAAGCGATGTGTCTGAATAAGCCTCTCTTTTCTTAAAGTAGAGAAGATGGACCAAACCAGGTCTGTGTGGAGAGCTGTTAACATGTGCCTATGGTTGATATACCATTCTATCTTGTGAATGTGACACAGGAAGTAGGGGAAGCCTCTCTCTCGTGGGACCCTTGGAAGCAAATGTTAGGATAAAGTGGTTACCAAGGTAGTGACCTCATTCAGTTCCTGAAGGAAGTGACCTACCTCACTTCCTTGGTGATGGAACTCTCTGAACTTGGGATCCAGGAAGCCAGGCACTCAGAGCCAGTCCCAGTCCCAGTCCCAGTGGGTTCACTTGTTTGGATTTACCAAGGACAGAGTCAGTCTTTTTGGTACATACTGATGTGTGGATGGCTAAATGCCAGGAAAGCTCTGAAGAGGGGCCTTTCCTGAGAAAGCAGGTAGTGACTCACTGATTGATGCTGAAAACTTTACAGAGTTGGTAAAGGAGACCTGATCTGAGACAGGACAGTCCATTTCGAGGGAGCAGAGTAAGGCCCATCAGTCTGAGGACACTCTGGATAGTCACAGACCTACTTGGGGGAAGGAGGTGCCTTTGTGGGTGTGGGTGTGAATTTGTGTTTTTTTATCATGTTCTGAGAATAGGTAGGAAAGGCAGTATGTTTGGTTTGGAGTGGACTGTTTTTAGTAAGTCATTTGACAAGGCGAGTGTTTTTAGGTCTGTGTATCCCACTGTTTTCGTGGTTGTAGACAACACCTACTTCTTTCCTTAGTTCCTGTTTTCTTCCTGAATTCTGGCCACTCTCCAGAATAGGCTCATGTTTTTTTGTCCAAGATATGGACCTCCGTCGAGTTCTGTGACATGGCCATGTACTGGATAGATGAAGGGAATTGGGAGCATCTCTGAAAACTCGGATATCAGTGTGACCAGTAAAGTCTCAGTAGAGAAACCCTGCTTTGTGCCTTTTGCTTACCTACTGTTCTGTTGACCTGAATGTCAGGAAGGTCTTTTCCTCAGGCCACCAGTTTGTGAAGCCTGAAGAAAAGTGCTTTCAATTGGAAATGAATGAGCATCACCTGTGGCTCTTTGCTTAATTGCTTTGGAAAGGGATGTGTCTGAATCATCCTTTCGGCTCTGAGAGAGGCTGTGGATTTGATTATCAGCACCTGATGGATCTAAAGAAAGATCCCATGTGTGCATCCAAAACCAAAATGGCAAAAAGATCAGTCATTGTGGATGAAGTCTCTTGCTTCCTCTGTTAGGTTCCTGACCTCCATTAAGTAAGTATAGGGATCCTTTGAGACAAATGAGTTCTTCAAAGCCCTGCAGCAGTGCTTGGGTTCTCATATGACTCCAAATCACATAAAGAATCTATACCTCACAGTCAGTAGGCTTCAAAATGAAGAAACAGAGCAGTATTACTGGCAGGCCTATTTGATCAATCCTGATTTACAGGAAGGGTGTCCAGGAAACCCTGACTTTAGGAAAATGAGGGGCAAGGGAACTTATTTTGGACACTGTCTTGGGCTGCGCCCCTTATGGAAACCTCCAGCCAGAGGTTATGATGAATGTCTACATGGAAGAAAATGAGGGCCATGTGGGAGTATTTTGGTTTTAATTGAACATATTGTTAACCCTAACCATACACTGTTCCCTCAATCTAAGTGTTCAGAAAAGCAGGGAAAGATTTGGTCTTACAATACAGGAATGCAGGGGATCTTCCACCTGCTGAAAACTTCAAAGTTCCATGCAGAAATGAACCCTGGAGAAGATGTAGGCAGCTATGAAGGATCTGAGAGAGCAAAAGGCATCTTCCATGGCAAACAGCCTGGTCAGGATGAAGGGTTGTGTCTGAATCAGATTCTCTCTTCTTAATGTAGAGGAGAGGCCTGTGTGGAGAGCTGTTCAGAGGTGACTATTGTTTCTTTACCATTCTAACTTGTGAAAGTGTCACAGGAAGTAGGGACATCCTCCATGTTATGAGACCTTAGGAAGCAAATGTTAGGACAAGTTGGTTGCCAAGGCAGTGACCTCACTCAGTTACTAAAGGAAGTGACCTCACCTCACATCCTTGTTGATGGAACTCTCCAAATTTGGGTTCCAGGAATCTAGGCACCCAGGCCCAGTCCCAGCACCAGTTCCAGTGTTCTTACTTGTTTGGATTTTCCAAGGACAGAGTCAGTCTTTTGTGGTACCTACTTATGTGAGAATGGCCAAATTCCAGAAAAATTCTGAAGAGGGGCCCTTCCAGAGAAAACAGATAGAGGCTCACTGCTGGCTCCTGACAACTTCACAGAGTTGACCAAGAGTCCAGATCTGAGACAGGACAGACCATTTCTGGGGAACATAGTATGGCCCTCCAGTCAGAGGACACTCTGGATAGTTCCAGACCCACTTGGGGGAAGGAGGTGCCTTTGTGGTTGTGGGTGTGGGTTTGTGGTTTTTTCTTTTGTTCTGAGAATAGTTAGGAAAGGGGGTGTGTTTGGTTTGGAGTGGACTGTTTCTAGTTAGTCCTTTGACAAGGCGAGTGTTTTTAGGTCTGTGTATCCCACTGTTTTCGTGGTTGTAGACATTAGAAAAGATAATGCCTCAATGGGTGTATCCTCTCAAGGAGAAAACTTCCCAGCATTCATCCGGCACAATTTATGAATGGAGTGTGGCTTGCCTTATCAATGGGCAACACCAACTATCTTCCTACGTTCCTGTTTTCTTCCTGAATTCTGGCCACTCTCCAGAATAGGCTCATGATTTTGTGTCAAATATATGTACCACTTCCAAGTTCTGTGACATGGCCATGTACTGGTAGCTGAAGGGAATGGCAAGCATCTCAGAAAACTCAGATATCAGTGTAGCCAGTAAAGTCTCAGTGGAGAAACCCTGCTTTGGGCCTTTTGATTACCTATTGTTATGTTGCCCTGAATATCAGGAAAGTCTTTGTCTCAGGCCACCCCTTTGTGAAGCCTGAAGAAAACAGTTTTCACATGGAAATGAATGGGCATTACCTTTGAGTTTACAATAAAACCTTCACAGATTTGGCTCTCATTAAGTTAAAAATACTTTTAGATTGTATCTCAGTGTAAAAAGTAACATGGAACTGTACATATCTTATTGATAACAAGTCCAATTATAGAACACAAATGATATACATAAATCTCCAACACTCCAACATGTTTTTCTTTTAAGCCTAGAATTACCATACAACCTTAGAACACCAGCTTGATACAATGGTCTTTGCAAGCTTCTACCTTACAGACTTGTATACCTGGAAGATATGAACACATTAACACCACAATTACATTGATGTTTTTGTATTAAACAAGTTTAGATTTTAAAGAAATAACATGGCACAATTTTATAAAAACAGTACTTGTTTTACCAGCTGTTTAATTTTTTAAGATTACTTGCTCAAAACTTACACATATAACCAAGTTACACACACCTTTTTTTATTATTTACTTAAACCCTTTTAATTACTTAATCATATAGACTCTCTTATCCAGAAACACGATTTTCCTCTATTATATCTATATCTAGAACCTTTTAGTTTCTCTTTTCCATCTACTAACCTCTTTCTGTTCACATTTCAATACAATGCTTTTCAATTTCTGAATTTAAGCAGATTATTTTATAGACATCTACATTTTATTAATGCCTTTTTGAAAACCTAGAAAACTTATTGGCCTAATTTTAAAGACATCTTTATTTTTATCTGTTTACCCAATTTGAATTAAAACATATGAATCACGTGAATCAAAGACATTTGGATACATTTTTAAATTTATCTTGAGCGCTCCTCATCTGTCAATTGTCATATCCCTGCATGATATATGGACATACACGACATACAGACATACCAACATACAACACGTAACACAAATGTAACACATAACACAATAGTAAAGGCCTTGTAGCTTTTTTCAGGTGAAATCTCCATTGCAATGCTGAAAACTCCAGAGTCGATCAAAAATAGAACTGATCAGAAAACATTAACCCATCAGCAGAATCAAGATCATGAGCTCAAAAAAAAAAATTACAGAATCTAAGAAAAGCAAGAGTCCTAAAAATGATGACTGGCCAGTAATTAGTAAATACCATATTATATACTTTTTTGGTTAGGTCTAGTTTGAGTTCAGGTAAAAAGACACATTTACTCTTTTTATCTGTCTCCTGCTGAGTGCTGCAGGCTTCTTTTATTTGCATATCAAAGTAAGTCCTGGCTGAGGTCTGGAAAACTGGAAAGACTGGAATTCTGAGAAGAAACCTCACGCCTAAGGCATTTATCTATAAGTCATAATTTCCAGGTTTGGATGTTGAAAATTTTGATGCAAGTTTAAGATGTAATTCTCAAAATTTTATTTCTTTAGATTTTTCTACACTAGAAAAACTTGCTCACACAAAACTGAAAATAGGATCATTTTTTGATAATATTAATGCCACCATCAGAAGAAGTTTCTATAGGATCATTAAGCCCCTTTCTTTGTTATGAAGTTTCTAATAGTATTAAGTTAAATTAAATTGGCTGAAAAATTTTTAAAAAGAACCACATGCTACCATGTGTATCCGAAATTAAGCTTTAAAAATTTCCAAGACTGTTGCTAATTAATGTCATTTCAATAAGCCAGACCAACGTTTTAATTTAGTACCATTTTTTAAAATCTTACACACTGATGGGAATAGATACCATATCATAATTTATTATCTCTTCCCAAGTTAATGCACTGATATATCTAGTGAAATTTTTTCAGGCTGTCTAGTTCAAAATTAAAACTCTTTATTTTTTTTTACCCTAAGTATTTAAGTTTCCTAGCATGAACTACCTGAAATCAAACTAAACAATTGTTTAAACCCAACTTTTAACTGTAAGATAGTGCAATGCTTTAGAAACCCATTTAGATACCAGATGGTTAAAATAAAAAAAATCATTTCTAGAAACACATTCACCCTAGATCATCCCCAAGAAACAATCTATAATATCAACATATTAATGCATTCATTGTCCCTTTTGTTAAGTAAACAGAGGTGGAGAAATCCTTAAAGTGCACGTAAGGAATAAGGGAGTTCCCCACAGCAAAATGGATCTGGCAGCTGCTGGGAGTCCCTTAGCCTCACCATTTACTTACAGGATTAGTTCCTCTGGTTTGCTTTGACCCCAGGCACCAGGCATATTCTATGTCTCCCAACTTTGCAGTAGTCAGCTCCCAAAAATTTCATTCTCTGCTTCAGTTGTTTTGAGTGCTAGGCTTACCCAAGAGGGCAGAGTGGGGTTTATTTAAAGTCCCCTCTGGGGTGTCAAAATTTATGACTGAAGGCTTGGTTCCCATCCCAAAGCCAATTAATGCCAATTTAATAATGAGAACAGGGTTTTGAGAAAAGTTTAAGCGAGATATCAAAGTTCTTAGACCCCAGACATTTCCCTCTGCAGTGGGCATGCTCAATCCAACTACGGGAAGAAAAGAAATCACTGCTTCCGTAATGTTGCTTAACAAAGGGGAGTAAAGTTTATCAAAGTTCTTTAAAGCACAGCTAAGAGAGGTGAAAAGGTGAGAACAGAAAAACTGGCGGTTCTATTGACTTTTGGTCCCTCACAGGAGAAGCATTAGTTTAAAATTTAGCTAAAGTAACTTCCACATATGTAATGCAGGTTGGAACTCGGGACTCTGCATCGGACCAAACAATGCCATCACATTTAACAGAAACACAGATAAAATGACACACAAAGACCATCATGCAGCTCCCGTTTGTTCACAACCCCAAGATCTACAATCTTGTGACTCAGAGAGAATGGAGGGAAGAGGGGGAGGAGTAGAAGGTTTGAGTGATAGGATCCTGGGTGAATTGGTCGGATTGGAGGCAGGGACCAGGAATGGCTTCAAGGAAAGAGGCATGGAATGGCTTTGTCCCATAATGAGAGTTTCTCAAACAGAGACAAGGACAATACAAACGTGACACAAACATGTACACACAGTTAACATTTAACACGAGTTCAGAAGTAAAGATTAGAACCTAGTAACTGTCAAAACCTGATGGGTTAGACCACAAAGACAGACAGTGAATTCAACCTGAGAGAAAAAAGTAGTCAGCAAGATATGATGGGTTGCCAGCAGAGTCACCTAATGTGGGCTCATTCGTCCCTCCTCACCTAATGAGAGCACATCCGTCACTCCCCGAGTCCTCCAAGGCATCCCTTGCAAGGACATGGCCTGTGGCTTTAGGACACGTTTGTCCACCACTGACAGGGGGAACTTACATTCTCCGCTGGAAGCCACTCTGCCAACCCAAACCAAAAACGGAAAAATGGAACCTGAACAAAAAGCTCTGAGTTATCACAAGGAAAAATGAAAAGAAGCGCCTTACTTACCTCCAGAGGGGTCTGTTGGTGTGTCCTTGTCCTATGCTGCGTGATTCCTGGCCAACGCACCAAATGTAAGGGTCCGGTGAACGTCGGAGGAAGAGACCACCAAGAGAACGCGGCTCATGCAACAGAAAAAGGCGTTCATTGAGGATCCAATCCAGCATGCTGGGGCTATGTGCTCACTCAAGAAGGGAGAGCAGCCCAGAGCCCCGAGCAGGGGTTGAGCAGTGCTTAAGTACACTTTTTGGGGAGGGCGGGACTTTACATATATCACAGTCTCCTTTAAGAAATCAACATACACCGCAGAAAAATCAAACAACAATTCCTAAACATGATTAGTTCATTCATTGGCAGGAACAGGTCAGGCGGGAGTGATAGGTGAGTTCTAAAGCGAGGTACACATTCAAACAGATTGGTTTAGGCCTTGCGATGCCTATGTGCCAGGCCACACAGGGTCCTAGGTTATTAAACAACCAGGCGGTCAGGGGGAATATTTACTGGGCAGTCCGGAATTGTACTACAAGCTACAGGAATTTCAGGTTTTGCATGTAGCATAGGAACTTAACAATACCTGGTCCTTTACATTTTAACTCAGGCCTTGCAGCTTAGAAACTTTACAAAACCCAGTCTTTTACACTTCAACTTTTACACTTTAATTTCAATTTATTTTACCCTTTCAGATCACTCCTGGTGGACAAGAAGGGTGTCCAAGCCACCCTGAATTTAGGCAAATGAGTGGCAAGGGAGCTTATTTGGGACACTGTCTTGGGCTGTGCCCCTCATGGAAACCTCCAGCCAGATGTTATGATGAGTGCCTTTATAGAAGAAGAGGAGGGCCATGTGAGAGTGTTTTGGTATTAATTGTGGTCATTTGTGTGACGGTTGGAAGAGATGACTGGGTCCACCTGGGCTTGAATTCTTGTGTGATTCCCCTTAGAGACTGACTTCTGGAACTGAACTCAAAGAAGTATTGCCATGAATTGTGGTGATATTTTAAGAGGTCAAGCATGAGAGTCGCCCTTGGAAACTAAGACCAAGGCCGAGGGTGGCTTTCCACAGAGCACTGGGAATTTCAGCAAAGATATCCCATGATTTTATTCTTAAAGACTTGGTAGCCATAGTTGAGAGTCAAAACACACATGGACCTCACATTGTAGACCTCAATGGGCCTGGCTATATCTAACCTTTTGGTCACTCTTTGGGAAGCCTTGCCTATGAGAGTTCTCCAGAGTTTCATTGAAATGAGCTTCCTCAACATTTAATGGTTCTTGAAAACCACAGTGCATACAAACACAATAGAAATACAAGCAGTTCAGAAGAGGCATGGTGTATAGTTGGACTTGCCTTTTGCATTATGTAGGGTAGGTGTTATAAATCTAGTTAATTTTTAATTGAAATAGTTCTCCTTGTGTTTTTAAAGTTAATAAATATGTGAATTCCTGTATCCTTTTCTCTGTAGCCTATTCATCACATGTATTTTTATATAAACATATTGAATCCTACCTGGTATCACATATACATTCTTGTGAGGTGGCTGACATGGCAGATACAAATTATGACAAGAGATCACTCCTCCTAAACGCTATTGGATCATAAAATTCAGCCTAAGGGTAACCTTTCTAGTTGAACAACATTATTCATAAATCCATGTTCAGTAAAATTAATATTTTTGGATCTGTGGACGATATATATTTCATCATGAATTTCAATTGGCATATATATTGCCACTTTATAATGTCTGTGTGTGTTTTGCTCTTTGCTTAATTGCTTTGGAAAGAGATGTGTCTGAATCAGCCTCTTGGCCCTGTGTGAGGCTGTGGCTTAGATTCTCAGCACCTGATGGATCTAAAGAAAGATCCCATGGGTGCATCCAAAACCAAAATGGCCAAAAGAGCAGTTATTGTGGATGAAGACTCTCACCTTCCTCTCTAATGGCCCTGACATCCATCAAGTGAAAATAGGGATCCTTTGGGTCAAATGAGTTCTTTAAAGCCCTGCAGAGTTTAGCCCATAGGTGCTTGGGTTTTCACATGAATCCAATTTACATAAAGATTCTAAACCCCACAGTCATTTGGCCTCAAATTGAAGAAGATAAGGGGCATGTGGGAGCATTTTGTTTTGAATTGTGGTAATTTGTTTGGCGCTTGGAACAGATGACTGGGTCCACCTGGGCTTGAACTCTGGTATGATTCTCCTTAGAGACTGAATTCTGGAAGTGACATCAGAGAAGTATTGTCATGAATTGTGTTTGGATTTTACTAGGCCATGCAACCTAGATCTCAGGTATTAATTGTGGTGCAGGGAGATCTAGGTGCAGGGTGGCTTTGCCCAGAGCACTGGGAATCTCAGCCTGAATATCACATGATTTTATTCTGAAATTCTTTAAAGCCACAGTTGAGAGTCAAAACACACATGGACCTCACATTGTAGACCTCAATGGGCCTGACTTCATGTGACCTTTTGGCCACTCTTTGGGAAGACTTGCCTGTGAGTGTTCTCAAGATCTTTCATTGAAATGAGCTTCTTCAACATTTAATGGTTCCTGAATGAATTGAAACCCACAGAGCCTCCAACTTTATCCTCAAAAAATGGCTTGATAAATACCATGAAACTTTTGAAATTCCCATAACCAGGTGGCACTGGAAAACTTTTGGATGTCCTGTTGCTGATCATGAGTGTATCTCACAGTGCCTTGACTGACTGGGTTTCATGAAAATTGTGTAGAACAGTGATGCCAGTATGTTGGAGCCTGTTCATTAGTGGGACTAGAGCATAGGTGTGAAGGTGTGTGATAAAACATGTGTGTTGGGGCATGTGGATCTGCCATTGGCTTCCAATTGCCTTGTGACTGACAGGGTACAGCCAGCAGACCCTTATATGTAAAGGCATCTTGTTATATGGATAGGTTTCTGGGCAATGTTCAGAATCAGGTTGCTATGGACAAAGGGGCAACCTATGTGGGACAGAATCCTGGTTGGTGCATTCTCATGCAGACTGTGTCCCTCCACACGTGACAGAACTCCCTCCAGCACTGTGTCCCAGTTGAACTCCTTGTATTTCATGAAGCAAATACCAAACTCCCAGTGCACCAAGGAGTAACACCACGAAAATTGGAGCATGACCAAATGGCTTCACAGTCAACCCGGGGAGACACTTACACCCCAGTGGCCATAGTTTAACTACAAAAAGAGTATTCAGCACTGCTGCCTCATTTTCATTGGAAAATTAGAAACAATGTCCTTCAGGTCACATATTTGCACACCCAGATTTGATGGTCACACAACAAAGGAAGCTAAAGCTCCTGACAACAACATGTATTTTAAGAGCCCAACCTCAGAGAGTTTCTCAAGAAGTCTTTACACAAGCAGAGCTCAATGTTTGTGGAGTGTTTACCCTGTCCCTTACTTTTGGAAACTCCTCTACCACCTACAAGTTTGTGAACTCCTGAGCATTTTTTATTCCTGATATGTATTTACAGATTTTCTAACTTTTCTCCTCTAATTGTATCTTACTTGGAACTAAGGTAATGTCAAGGCAATCTTCTGGATGAGAGTGTGAACATTTTTGTGTAGCACATATTTGCATACCAATTAGAGTCATTTTCCATATTTCCATTCGAAATACTGAATCCTTGACACTAACGCATACCCTAATAGACTCTGACTACTACTCCTAATATGATGGAGAAAAATAACACAAACAGAATAGGAATACAAGCAGTTCAGAGGAATCATAGTGTATAGTTGGACTTGTTTTTTGCATGATTAATTGTAGGTGTTATAAATCTAGTCAATTTTTAATTGAAATAGTTCTCCATGTGTTTTTAATGTTAACAAATATGTGAATACCTATCTCCCTTTCTCTGTAGCCTATTCAGCACATGTATTTTTAAATGCACATATAGAACACTACCTGGTATCACACCTACATTTTGTGAGGTGGCTAATTTGGCAAATACAATTTGTGAGAAGTGATCACTCCTGTTAAACTCTGTTGGAACTGAAAATTTAACCTGGGGGTGTGTTTCCTAGAAGAACAACATTATACATAAATACATGTTCTAAAAGAAATAATTTTGCATCTGTGGAGGATATATATTTCATGATAAATTTGATTGCTAATTTATTGTCTGTGTGTGTTTTTTTGTATATATATATATATATATATATATATATATATATATATACATACACTCTCCAGATTTTTCAAAATATGAAATATATGTGTCTTATATACACTCCCTAAATTCATTCATGTTCATGTATATGGATTTATAATCAACTTTTCACAAGATCATTCTCAGAAATATTCATCCACCTGAAATACATATTGTTTCCAGTACTGAAAACTAACTTCAGTTAATGTTGCATACAAATACTAATAATTCTACAGTAACTGACCCAGTTTAACATCAATGCAAGTACATTCCTATGTGACATGATGTGTATTTTGAAATTCATTTTAATTCAACACTGGTACATTACTATTTCTTCAATTTATGCACATCATAGGATACATATTTCATCCACAAGTTAGCAAACTTATAGGCATTTGTTTCACTTTCAATCACTTCCTGCTTCAGAACACATGGATTCTTCCAGGTTTCTTGACTGGTCTTATAATGAGACTTCTTTCGAAATATATTATTTTTGATTTTTTTTATCACTTTTGAAGCAAAACTGACACTCACTTCATGATAAACCATAACTATAATATCACCACTAGATGTATAACTGGTTGGAATGAATGATTTTATAACAATATAGTATTTTTTATATATTCTCTTATATCAGTTTATTCCATTATTTAAAGTGGAACCAGTTATATTATTTATTCACTATATTGTCTATTCATGCATTATCTCTATATTCATAGACACAGGGTACACCTCTTAGTACCCCCAATACTAATTTATTAGTCTTCTAAATATTGCTCCCAGAAATGGTGGAAGAAATACTCATGTCACCTGATCTACATATGCATGTTATCATAGTAATATTCTGGACACAAAATGCAAAAGTCACACGTATGATTGTACCAAAGCCTAAATGGAAACTGAACATGGATTACTAAAAACATCCATATCCAGGTTGCCTAATGCTCTCAAATGTCAATCCTATTGGTGACCACATTTTTGTTTCTTCCTAAGATTATATATTCAACCTCAAAACTATTGGAAATGTCTAGTTTTTTCACTCACTTTATACTTTGCCTGATTTCCTAATGTCTCTATTGATATCTACTTTCCTACATATTTTTTCCAGTTCAACATTGTGACTGACCCTTCACATGTGCTGACATTGACATTCACTCTCTAACCGAAACCCTATTGCTAATGAACTTTGGTCCAAATCCTATACTCTATCTTCTTCCGAAACATACTGACTATCTTCCTGATCCTATCGACTATCCCTTTTTGAGTGGATGTACTCTACTACATTCAATCATCTGAGGTACAAGGTCCTATGCCATTGTATATCGATTTTTCTGAAACATGTATGCAGAACATAATTCAAAGCTACGTGTCCCAATCTATTGCCAAATGCACTTCTGAGCTTCAAATCTTACCTAGATTTCTGTTTTCATACTTATATTTAACCACTATATTTCTATATATTGCAGGTTCCCAATAACCTTATTCATCCCGCAGAATGATTCCTAACCCAAATCGAACGTGTTATTAACCCTAACCATACACTGTTGCCTCAATCTAACATTACAAAAGAGCAGGGACAGGGCTATTCTTTCAATTAGGGATGTAGGTTATCTTCCAACTGCTGAGAACCTCAAAGTTCGATGCAGAAATGATCCCTGGAGAAGATGTAGGCAGCTATGAAGGACCTGCATGAGCAAAAGCCATCTTCCATGGCAAACAACCTGGACAGGATGAAGGGATGTGTATGCATCAGACTCTCTCTTCTTAATGTAGAGAAGATGAACCTAACCAGGCCTGCGTGTAGAGCTGTTCCATGGTGTCTATTTTGATATACCATTCTAACTAGTCAAATTGTCACAGGAAGTAGGGGCACCCTCCAACTCATGGAACCATTGGAAGCAAGTCTTAGGACAAAGTTGTTGCCAAGGCAGTGACCTCATTCAGTTGCAAAGAAAGTGACATACCTCATTTCCTTGGTGATGGAACTCTCTGAAATTGGGATGCAAGAAGCCAGGCACCAAGAGCCAGTCCCAGTCCCAGTCCCAGTGGGCTCACTTGTTTGGATTTACCAAGTACAGAGTCAGGCCTTCTTGGTACCTACTGATGTGAGGATGGCCAAATGCCAGTAGAGCTCTGAAGAGGGGCCTTTCTTGAGACAGCAGGTTGTGGCTAACAGCAGGCTCCTCGCAGAATAACAGAGTTGGCCAAGGAGACAAGATCTGAGACCAGACAGGCCATTTCGAGTGGAACATAGTATGGCCCACCAGTCAGAGGACACTCCAGATAGTTAAAGACCTATTTTTGGGAAGGAGGTGCCTTTTTGGTTGTGGGTGTGAGTTTGCGGTTTTGTTTCATGTTCTGAGAATAGGTAGGAAAGGTGGTTGGTTTGGTTTGGAGTCGACTGTTTCTAGTAAGTCTATAGACAAGGCGAGTGTTTCTATGTCTGTGTAGCCACTGTGTCCGTGGTTTTAGACATTAGAAACGAGAATGCATCAATGGAGGTGTCCTGTCTAGTAGAAAGCTTCACAGCATTCATCCTGCACAATTGATTAATGGACTGTTGCTTGCCTTATGGATGGGAAACACCTACTAACTTCCTAAGTTGCTGTTTTCTTCCTGAATTCTGGCTACTCTCCAGAATAGTATCATGGTTTATTGTCCAAGATATGTACCACCTCCAAACTCTGTGACATGGCCATGTCCTTGATAGCTGAAGGGAATGGGAACATCTCAGAAAACTCAGATATCAGTGTGACCAGTAAAGTCTCAGTGGAGAAACCCTGCTTGGCTCCATTTGCTTATCTATGTTTCTGTTGCCTTGAATGTCAGGAAGGTCTTTGCCTCAGGCCACCCCTTTGTGAAGCGTGAAGAAACAGTTTTCAAATGGAAATGAATGGGCATCACCTGTGGCGCTTTGCTTAATTGCTCTGGAAAGGGATGTGTCTTAGTCAGACACTAGGCCCTGTTTGAGGCTGTGGCTAAGATTCTCAGCTCCTGATAGATCTAAAGAAGATCCCATGTGTGCATCCAAAACCAAAATGGCAAAAAATCTGTCATTGTGGATGAAGTCTCTTGCCTTCTTCTGTTTGGTTCCTGACCTCCATCAAGTGAGAATAGGGATCCTTTGGATCAAATGAGTTCTTCAAAGTCCTGCAGAACTGCTTGGGTTGTCTCATGATGCCAAATCACATAAAGAATCTATACCTGACAGTAAGCAGGCCTCAAATTGGAGAAGCAGAGCAGTATTTATGGCAGGCCGAGAGCAGTTGTGTGCAGGTGTGTGACAATACATCTGTGGTGGGGTCATGTGGATCTTACATTGGCTTCCAAATGGCTTGTGACTGACATGGTGCAGCTAGCAGAACTTTGTATGTAAAGGCATCATGTTACATGGAGAGTTTTCAGGGTAATGTTCAGAATCAAGTTCCTATGGTAAAGGGGGCAAGCAATGGGGGATAGAAGCCTGGTTGGTGCATTCTCCTGCAGACCCTGACACACCATACGTTACAGGACTCCCTCCAGCATTGTGTCCCAGTTTAACTCCTTGTATGTCATGAACCAAATACAAAACACCCACTGCAGCAGCAAGAAACACCACGAAAAGTGGAGGATGACCAAATGATTTCAAAGTCCAGACGGGGAGACACTTATCCCCCATTGGCCACAGTTTAGTTACAAAGAGTGAATTCAGCACTGCTGCCTCATGTTCATTGGACAATAAGAATTCATGTCCTCCAGGTCACAAAAATGCAGACCCAAGTTTGATGGTCTCACTACAAAGGAAGCTAAAGCTTCTGAAAACAACATATATTTCAAGTACCCAACCTCATTGTCAGTATCTCCAGAAGTGTTTAGGCCAGCAGAGATCCATGTTTGTGGAGTTTTACCCTGTCCCTAAGGTTTGGAAACGTCTCTTCCACCTCAAAGGTTGTGAACTACTGAGCATTTTCCATTCTACGTATGTATTCACAGATTTTCTAACTCTTCTCCTCTAATTGTTTCTTACATGCAGCGTGGTTATTTCAAGCCATTGTTCTGAATGAAAGTGGGAATTTTTTGTGTGTAGCACGTATTTGCATACACATTGGATTCATTTTCCAATTTTCCATTCGAAATACTGAATCCCTGACACGAACCCATACCCTACTAGACTCTGACTACTAATTCTAATATCATGCAGAAAAGTAACACAAACAGAATTGAAATACAAGCAGTTCAGAGGAGGCATGGTGTATAATTGATCTTGCCTTTTGCATGATAAATGTCAGGTGTTATAAATCCAGTCTATTTTTAATTGAAATAGATCTCCATGTATTTTTAAAGTTAACAAATATGTGAATTCCTGTCTCCCTTTGTCTGTAGCCTATTCAGCACATGTATTTTTATATGCACATATCAAATCCTACCTGGTGTCACACCTACATTCTTGTGAGGTGACTGACTTGGGAGATACAATTTGTGAGAAGACATCACTCCTCCTAAACGCTGTTGGAACTGATAATTCAAATAATGGGTGAGCTTCCTAGTAGAAAAACATTATACATAAATCCCTGTTAAGAAAATTGAATATTTTTGGATCTGTGATTGATGTATATTTCATAGTGAATTTAGATTTGCATATATGTTGCTACATTTTAATATCTGTATGTGTCTGTGTGTGTATACACACACACACACACACACACACACTCTCTCTCTCCAGATTTTTCAAAATATGAAATATATGTATCTTATTTACACTCCCTAAATTCATTTATGTTCAAGTATGTGGATTTATAATCAACTTTTCACAAGATTTTTCTCAGAAATATTTATCCACCTGAAATACATATTTGTTTCCTAGTACTGAAAACTAACTTCAGTGAATGGTACATACAAATCCTGTTGATAGCCACAGCCAAGGGTCTCCAGTAAATACCATATGTACTACTGCACAACCTAAGGCAGGCATGGTCCCTAAGCCACATGCTCGTTGTTTAAACAGAGAGGGGGAGATGATGAGAGCCACAGCCAAAGGGGCCCCAGGAAACCTCCAGCTGCCAGCAAACTTCCAGCTGCCGGCTGATGATTGGCTCCACAGCGGCCCCAGCAACATCTAGCTGATTGGCTCCTCTGTGGTGATGCTCAATGGGATGTTTCCCTGCCCTTTCAGACAACGGAGCTGCTCATTGGTGGACTTTTTTGGCTCCGCCCATGTGACCCAGCCAATTGGCCTCAAAAGGAGGAGGCTTGTGGTTGAGGGAGAGGCTTGTGGGAAGACTGTGGTGGCAGTTGGGCTCTGAGGGTTTTTCCTGAGAAGCTGTTTTGTTTGGCTTGTGTGGTTCTAAAAATAAAGTTTGTTTCTTTTGACAATTGGCTCCTGAATTGTGCCCAGCCAGACTGATGATAATCATGTAAAATGTTGATTTTAAATCGCATACATGAACTTGAATGAATTTAGGGAGTGTATAATAAGACACATATATTTCATATTTTGGAAAATCTGGAAAATCTGGTATATATATATATATATATATATATATATATATATATATATATATACACACACACACACACACACAACAATAAAATGTAGCAATATATATGCCAATCGAAATTTATCATGAAATATATATCATCCACATATCTAAAAATATTCATTTTACTGAACATGGATTTATGTATGATGTTGTTCACTAGGAAGCTCACCCATAGTTTGAATTTTCAGTTCCATCAGTATTTAGGGGAAGTGATCTATTCTCATAATTTGTATATTCCAAAGTTAGTGAGATCACAAGAATTTACGTGTGTTACCTGGTAGGAGTCTATATATGCATAAAAATATACATGTTCTAAAAAGGCTACAGAGAAAAGGAGACAGGAATTTACATATGTGTTAACTTTGAAAACTCATGGAGAAATATTACAATGAAAAGTTGACTAGATTTATAACACATATCCTTGATAAAGGAAAAGGAAAATCCAAGTATACACCATGCCTCCTACAAAAGGCCTGTATTTCTATTCTGTTAGGTTTCTTTTTCTCCATCATTTTAGGATAGTAGTCATAGTCTAGTAGGGTATGGGTTAGTGTCAGAAATTCAGTATTGCAAATGGAAAATAGGATAATGTATCCAATGTGTATGCAAATATGTGCTACACAATAATCTTCCCACTCTCACCTAGAACAATGCCTTGACATTACCTTTGCCCCAAGTGAGACACAATTAGAGAAGAAGAGTTAGAAAATCTGTGAATACATATCTGGAATGGAAAATTCTCAGGAGTTCTCAACCTGGGAGCAGGTAGAGGAGTTTCCAGAAGTAAGGGATTGGGTAAACACTCCACAACCATGGAGCTCTGCTGGAAAAAAGACTTCTGGAGAATCTGCCTCTGAGGTGTTGCACTTGAAATATATATTGTTGTCAGGAGCTTTGTCTTCATTTGTAGTGAAACCATCAAAGCTGGGTCTGAATCTATGTGACTTGGAGAACATGGTTTCTTATTTTCCAATGAACCTGAGGCAGCAGTGCTGAATTCTCTCTTTGTAGGTAAACAGAGGCCAGTGGGCCAAAGTGTCTAACCATGTGGACTGTGAAGCCATTTAGTCATCCTCCAATTTTCATGGTGTTTCTTGGTGCTGAACTGGTAGTTTGGTATTTGCTTCAAGAAATACAAGGAGTTCAACTGGGACACAGTGTTGGAGGGAGTTCTGTGACATGTGCTGGGTCAGAGTCTCCAGGAGAACTCACTAACCCGGCTTCTATCCCACATAGCTTGCCCCCTTGACCATAGCAACCTGATTCTGAACATTTCCCTGAAACCTCTCCATATAACAAGATGCCTTTGCATATAAGGGTCTGCTGGGTGCACCATGTTAGCTAAAAGCCATTTGGAAGTCAATGGCAGATCCACATGGCACCACCATAAATATTTTATCACACACCTGCACACCACAACTCTGGGCCAACTACTCCGCAGTCTCCATCTAACCGGCATCTCTGTTCTACACCACTTTCATTATACCCAATCAATCAAGGCACTGTCTGGTACACTAATGATCAGCAACAGGACATCAAAGGTTCTCCAGTGCCACCTCATCATGCGAATTTCAAAAATTTCATGGTATTTATCTAGCCATTTTACAAGGATGAAGTTGGAGGCATTGTGGGTTTCAATTCTTTCAGGAATCATTCAATGTTGAGGAAGCTCATTTCAAGAAAGTTCTGGAGAACTCTCACAGGCAAGGCTTTCCAAAGAGTGGCCAAATAGTCACATGAAGCCAGGCCAATTGAGGTCTACAATGTGAGGTCCATGTGTGTTTTGACTCTCAACTATGTCTGGCAAGTATTTCAAAATAACATCATATGATATTCTGTCTGAGATTCCCAGTGCTCTGTGGAAAGCCACCCCGGGCCTAGATCTCAGTTTCAAAGGGCGACTTTCATGGGTGGCCGCCTAAAATCCCAACACAAATCATGGCAATACTTCTCTGAGGTCAGTTCCAGTACTCAGTCTCTAAGAGGAATCACACCAGAGTTCAAGCCCTGGTGGACCCAGTCATCTTTTCCTACTGCCACATAAATGACCACAATGAAAACCAAAACACTCCCAAATGGCCCTCATCTTCTTCCATATAGACACTCATCATAACCTCTGGCTTGACGTTTCCTTGAGGGGCACAGCCCAAGACAGTGTCCAAAATAATCTCCCTTTCCTCTCATTTGCCTAAAGTCAGGGTGGCCTGGACACCCATTCTGTGAACCATGAGTGATCAAATAACCCTGACTTTAATACTGCTCTGCTTCTCCAATTTGAGGCCTACTGTCTGTGGAGTATAGATTCTTGATGTGAATTGGAGTAATGAAAAAACCCAATAACCCATTGGCTACACTCTGCAGGGTTTTGAAGAACTCATTTGACCCAATAAATCCCTATTCTCATTTTATGGAGGTCAGGAACCTTACAGAGGAAAGTGAGAGACTTCATCCTCAATGACTGCTTTTTGGGCCACTTTGGTTTTTGATGTGCCTTCTGGAATGTTACATATTTTTTTTTTTTTTGGTTTTAGTGCCTTCTGGAATATTACATAATTTTTTTCTTTAGACATTATTGCCAGAGTTCCTATCTTCATCCCAGTGCAGGTGAAATCAAAGATAATACCAATCTACAGCTTGTGCAATAGCCATCCCTGTACTGCTTGCAGAACTTGCCTGGACACATTGTGAACTCACCTAAATGCATTGTGAACTATCTGTTGGTGCAGCGACTTGTGGTAGTGTTGGGGTATATTTGCTGATGATGTCATCGGTGGTACAATTTTTCCAAAAGGAGCCATCAATTGGCTTGGTGTATCTTCCTCCCTTCTGCGTGTCATGATCGTCCAGCTAAAATTTGGGGGGCCAACAGAGGTGAGGCAAAGAACCTCACCCACCCCCGCTGGTACAAAGACCTCTCCACATGTGTGGCTCTATACTGGACGGGTAGTCAGTGACGGGTAAGATCCAATTGCAATGGTACCAACTTAACGGGTAAAGACCATATGTACTATTGGACAACCTAAGGCAGGCACGGTCCCTAAGCCACATGCGTGTTGTTTAAACAGAGAGGCGAAGATGTTGAGAGCCACAGCCGAAGGGGCCCCAGCAAAATTCCTGCTGCCAGCAAACTTCCAGCTGCCGGCTGATGATTGGCTCACAGCGGCCCCAGCAACACCTAGCTGATTGGCTCCTCTGCGGTGATGCTCAATGGGCTGTTTCCCTGCCCTTTCAGACCACAAAACTGCTCATTGGGGGACTTTTTTTGACTCCGCCCACATGACCCAGCCAATCGCCCTCAAGAGCAGGAGTATTGTGGGAGGCGGAGAGAGGCACCTGTGGGAGGGAGAGGTTTTGGGAAGCCAGTGGTGGCAGTTGGGGCTCTGAAGGTTTTTTCCTGAGAGGCTGTTTTGTTTGGCATGTGTGGTTCTAAAAATAAAGTTAGTTTCTTTTGACAAGTGGCTGCTGATTGTGCCCAGCAAGACTGCGGCATTTTCCTAATATTTCTACAATAACTGACCCAGTTTAACATCAATGCAAGTAGATTCCTGTGGGAGAGGACATGATGTGTATTTTGACGTTCATTTTTATGTAACAGTGGTACATTACTATTTCTTCAGTTTACGCACATCATAGTATATATATTTGATCCACAAGTTCACAAATTTATAGGCATTTGTTTCACTTTCAATCACTTTCTGCTTCAAAACACATGTATTCCTCCAGGTTTCTTGACTGGTCTTTTCATGAGACTTCTTTCCAAACACATTATTTCCGATTTCCATAATCACTTTTGAAGCAAAACTCACACATTCTTCATGAAAAACCATAATGCTGATATAACCATTATATATATTACTGGTTGGAATGAAGGATTGTATATCAATGTAAGATTTTCTGTATATTTTCAGATATCAATTCAATCCATTATTTAAAGTTAGAACCAGTTATAATATTTCTTTACAGTATGGTCTATTCATGCATTATCTCTATAATTATAGACACAGTGTACACCATTTTTACCTCCAAAAATAATTGATACGTCTTCAAAATATTGCTCTCAGAAATGGTGGAAGAAATACTCATGTCACCTGATCTACATATACATTTTACCACAGTAATATTCTGCACACTGAAAGAAGAGGTCAAACTTATGTTTGTACCAAAGCCTAAATGAAAAGTGAGCATGGATTACAGAAAACATCCATGTCCATATTGCCTAATGCTCTCAAAAGTTCATCCTATTGGTGATTACATGTTTGTTTCTTCCTAAGATTATATATTCAAACTCAACCCTGTTGAAAATGTATAATTCTATCACTCACTTTATACTTTGAATGATATCCTAATGTCAATTGATATCTGCATTCCTACTTTTTCCCCCAGTTCATCCTTTTGACAGACTCTCCACATGTGCTGACAATTACATTCACTCTCTATCCGAAACCCTATTGCTAAAGATCTTTTCATCCAAATCTTATACTCACTCTTCTTTCAAAACCTACCAACAATCTTACTAATCCTACAAATTATTTCTTTTTGACTGGATGTTCTCTTCAACATTCAATCAACCAAGGTACAAGGAATTATGCCATTGTATATTGATTTATCTGAGACATCTGTGCAGAATATAATTCAAAGCTAAGAATCCCAGCCAAGGGTCCAATGCAATTCTGGGCTTCAAATATTACCTAGATGTCTGTTTTCATACTTATATTTCACTTATATTCTTATAAATATCGCACGTTCCCAATACCATAATTCATCCCGCAGAATGATTCCTAACCCAAATGGAACATGTTATTAACCCTGACCATACACTGTTCTCTCAATCTATCTTTACTGAAGAGCAGGGACAGAGTTGGTCTTTCAATACAGAAATTAGGGGATCTTCCACTTGCTGAGAACCTCCAAGGTCATTAAAGAAATGATCCCTGGATTAAATGTAGGCAGCTATGAATGACGTCAGAGAGCAAAAGTCATCTTCCATGACAAACAACCTGGTTAGCATGAAGGGATGTGTCTGAATCAACATTTCTTTTCTTAATGTATAGAAGATGGACCAAACCAGGCCTATCTGGAGAGCTTTTTTTGGGTGCCTATGGTTGATATACCATGCAAACTTGTGAAAGTTTCACTGGAAGAAGGGGCAGCCTCCAACTCATTGGACTTTGGAAGCAACTGTTAGGACAAATTGGTTGACAAGGCAGTAACCTAATTCAGTTCCTGAAGGAAGTGACCTACGTCACTTCCTTGGTGAAGGAATTCTCTGAATTTGGGATCCATGAAGACAGGTACCCAGAGCCAGTCTCAGTCCCAGTCCCAGTGGGCTCACTTGTTCAGTTTTACCAAGGACAGGGTCAGTCTTTCTTGGTACCTACCTATGTGAGGATGGCCAAAGGCCAGAAGAGCTCTGAAGAGGGACCTTTTCTGAGAAAGCAGGTAGTGGCTCACCGCTGGCTCCTGACAACTTCACAAAGTTGGCCAAAGAGACCAGATCTGAGTCAGGACAGGACATTTTGGGAGAACATTTTATGGCCCACCAGTCAGAGGACACTCTGGATAGTCACAGACCTACTTGGGGTAAGGAGGTGCCTTTGTGGGAGTGGTTGTGGTTTTGTGGTTTTGTCACATGTTCTGAGAATAGGTAGGAAATGTGGTTTGTTTGGTTTGGATTGGACTGTTTCTAGTAAGTCGTTTGACATGTAAGTGTTTCTATGTCTGTGTATCCCACTGTGTCTGTGGTTGTAGACATTAGAAAAGAGAATGAATTAATGGATGTGTCCTGTCTAGTAGAAAGCTTCCCAGCATTCATCCTGCCCAATTGATTAATGGACTGCGGCTTGCCTTCTGGATGGGCAAAACCTTCTATCTTCCTAAGATCCTGTTTTCTTCCTGAATTCTGGCCACTCTCCAGAATAGGCTCATGGTTTTGTGTCCAAGATATATACCACCTCCAAGCTCTGTGACATGGCCATGTACTTGATAGCTGAAGTGAATGTCAAGCATCTCAGAAAACTCAGATATCAGTGTGACCAGGAAAGTCTCAGTGGAGAAACCCTGCTTTGTGTCTTTTGCTTACCTGTTCTTCTGTTGCCCTAAATGTCAGGAAGGTCTTTGCCTCTGGCCACCCCTTTGTGAAGCCTGAAGAAAATAGTTTTCAAATGAAAATGAATGGGCATCACCTGTGGCTCTTTGCTTAATTGCTTTGTAAAAGGATGTGTCTGAATCAGCCTCTTGACCCTGTGTGAGGTTGTGGCTTAGATTCTCAGCACCTGATGCATCAAAAGATAGATTCCATGTGTGCATTCAAAACAGAAATGGCAAATGAGTCTCTTGCCTTCCTCTATTAGATTCCTGACCTTCATCAAGTAAGAATCAGGATCCTTTAGTTCAAAAGAGTTCTTTGAACCCCTGCAGAAGTGCTTGGGTTTTCTGATGACTCCAAATCACATAAAGAATCTATGCCTGACAGTCAGTAGGCCTCAAATTGGAAAAGCATGACAGTATTAACACCATGCCTATTTGATCAGTTCTGGTTCACAGGAAGGGTGTGTAGGCCACCCTGACTTTCGGCAAATGAGGGGAAAGGGAGCTTATTTTGGACAGTGTCTTGGTCTGCGCCCCTCATGGAAACTTCTAGCCAGAGGTTATGATTAGTGTCTATATGGAAGAACATGAGGGCCATGTGAGAGTGTTTTGGTTTTCATTGTTGTCATTTGTGTGGCGGTGGGAAAAGATGACTGCGTCCACCTGGGTTTCAACTCTTGTGGGATTCCCCTTGGAGACTGAGTTCTGAAACTGACCTTAGAGAAGTATTGCCATGAATTGTGTTGGAATTTTCGGAGGCCACGCATGAGAGTCACCCTTGGAAACTGAGATCTAGGCCCAGGGTGGCTTTCCACAGAGCACTGGGAATCTCAGCGAGGATATCACTTGATTATATTCTGAAAGACTTGGCAGCAATAGTTGAGAGTCAAAACACACATGGACCTCACATTGTAGACCTCAATGTGGCTGGCTTTATGTGACCTTGGGCCACTCTTTCAGAAGACTTGCCTGTGAGAGTTCTCTAGAGCTTCCATTGAAATGAGATTCCTCAATATTTAATGGTTCCTGAATGAATTGAAACCCACAGTAACTCCAACTTCATCCTTGAAAAATGGCTAGAAAATACCATGAAATTTTTGAAATTTCCATGACCAGCTGGCACTGGAAAACCATTTGATGTCCTGTTGCTTATCATGAGTATACAAGACAGTGCCTGGTTTGACTGAGTTTCATGATAATGGTGTAGAAAAGATATGCCAGTAAGTTGGAGCCTGCTGAGTAGTGGGCCAAGAGCAGTAGAGTGTAGGTGTGTGAAAAAACATCTGTGGTGGGGCCACGTGGATCTGCCATTGGCTTATAAATGGTTTGTGACTGACATGGTGCAGCTAGCAGACCTTTGGATGTAAAGGCATCTTGTTGTATGGAGAGGTTTCAGGGCAATGTTCAGAATCATGTTGCTATGGTCAAGGGGGCAACTATGTGTGATAGAAGCCTTCTTGGTACATTCTCCTGCCGATCCTGACCACCACACATGACAGAACTCCCTGCAGCACTGTATCACAGTTAAACTCCTTTATTTCATAAAGTAAATACCAAACTTTCAGTGCAGCATCAAATAACATGATTAAATGTGAAGGATGATCAAATGGCTTCACAGTCCACATGGGGAGACACTTAGCCCCCAGTAGCCCCAGTTTGCCTACAAAGAGAGAATTCAGTACTGCTGCCTCGTGTTCATAGGAAAATAAAAATAAACATGTCGTCCAGGTCACATAGATGCAGACTCAGCTTTGATGGTCTCACTACAAAGGAAGCTAAAGCTCCTGACAACAACATATATTTCAAGTGCCCAACCTCAGAGGCATTTTCTCAAGAAGTCTTAAGGCCGACACAGCTCCATGTTTGTGGTATTTACCCTATCCCTTACTTTTGGAAACTCCTCTACCACCTTCAAGGTTGTGAACTCCTGAGCATTTTCCATTCCAGATATTTATTATGAACTCAAACAACAACAAGTGCTGGCGAGGATGTGGAGAAAAGGGTACACTTGTACATTGCTGGTGGGACTGCAAATTGGTGCAGCCAAATTGGAAAGCAGTATGGAGATTTCTTGTAGAGGTGGGAATGGAACCACCATTTGACCCAGGTATTCCCCTTCTCAGTCTATTCCCTAAAGACCTAAAAAAAATGCTACAGGGACACTGCTACATTGATGTTCATAGCAGCACAATTTACAATAGCAAGACTGTGGAACCAACCTAGATGCACTTCCATAGATGAATGGATAAAAAATGAGGCATTTATACACAATGGAGTATTACTCTGCTTTAAAAAATGACATAATTTTTACAGAGAAATGGATGGCATTAGAGCAGATTATGCTAAGTGAAGCTAGCCAATCCCTAAAACCAAATGCCAAATGTCTTTTTGATATAAAGAGATTAACTAAGAACAGAGTAGGGACGAATAGAATGAGAAGAAAATTAACATTAAACAGGGATGAGAGGAGGAAGGGAAAGGGAGAGAGAAGGGAAATTGCATGGAAATAAAAGGAGACCCTCAGGGTTATACAAAATTACATACAAGAGGAGGTGAGGGAAAGGAAAAAATTATACAAGGGGGAGAAATGAATTACAGTAAAGAGGTAGAGAGAGAAGAGGAGAGGGGAGGTAAGGGGAGGGGGATAGTAGAGGTTAGGAAAGGCAGCAGAATACGACAGACACTAGTATGGCAATATGTAAATCAATGGATGTGTAACTGATGTGATTCTGCAATCTGTTTATGGGGTAAAAATGGGAGTTCATAACCCACTTGAATCACAGTGTGGAATATGATATATCAAGAACTATGTAATGTTTTGAACAAGCATAAATAAAAATTAAAAAAAAGAAAACTAACTTTGGTGAATGGTGCAAAGAAATCCTAATATTTCTACAGTAACTGACACAGTTTAACATCAATGCGAGAAGATTCCTGTGGGACATGATGTGTATTTTGATGTTCATTTTTTTTCAGCACTGGTACATTACTATTTCTTCAGTTTATTCACATCATATTATAATATATCATCCACAAGTAAGGAAATTTATCGTCATTTTTTTCAATTTCAATCACTTCCTGCTTCAGAACTCATGAATTCCTCGGTGTTCCTTGACTGGCATTTTCATGAGACTTCTTTCCAAACACATTATTTTCGATTTCCATAATCACATTTGAAGCAAAACTCACACAAACTTCATGATAAATCGTACCCTAATATTAACATTAGGTGTATAACTGGTTGTCATGAATGATTGCATATCAATATAAGATTTCTTATATATTTTCAGATATCAATTCAATCCATTATTTAAAGTGGAACAAGTTGTATTATTTATTGAAATTAAGGTCTATTCATGCATTATCTGTATATTCATAAAAACAGGGTACACCTCTTTTTACCCCCAATGCTAATTTATACGTTTTCAAAATACTGCTCCTAGAAATGGTGGAAGAAAAAATCATGTCATCTGATCTACATATACATTTTATCACAGTAATATTCTGGAAACAAAATGCAAAGGTCCCACTTAGGATTGTACCAAAGCCTAAATGTAAAGTGAACATGGATTACTAACAATATCCATGTCCATGTTGCCTAATGCTCTCAAATGTCAATCCTATTGGTGACCTACATATTTGTTTCTTCCTAAGATTAGATATTCAATCTCAACCTTGTTGAAAATGTCTTATTCTATCACTCACTTTATACTTTGCCTGATTTCCTAATGTCTCTATTGATATCTGCTTTTCTACAAATTTTCCCCAGTTCATCATTGTGTCTGATTTCTTCATATGTGCTGACATTTATATTCACTCACTACCCGAAAAAAATTGCTAAAGAACTTTTGTTACATATCCTATGCTAACTCTACTTGCTAAACATAACGACTATCTTCTTTTTTTTTTTTAATTTTTTTTATTGGTTGTTCAAAACATTACAAAGCTCATGGCATATCATCTTCCATACATTTGATTCAAATGGGTTATCAGCTCCCATTTTTACCCCAAATACAAGTTGCAGAATCACATCGGTTACACATCCACATTTTTACATAATACCATATTAATAACTGCGACTATCTTCTTAATCCTACCGACAATCCCTTTTGACTGGATGTTCTCTTCAGCATTCAATCATCCAAGGTTCAAATTCCTCTGCCATTGTATATCGATTTATTTGAGACATGTGTGCAGATAGTAATTCAAAGCTAAATATCCCAATCAATTGCCCAATGCCCTTCTGGGATTCAAATCTTACTTTAATTTCTGTTTTCATACATATGTTTAACCTCGATATTCTTATAAATATCATAGGTTCCCAATACCATTATTAATCCAGCAGAATGATTCCTAACCCAAATCGAACATGAAATTAACCCTAACTATACACTGTTCACTCAATCTAACTTTACAGAAGAGCAGAGACAGATTGTTCTTACAATACAGGAATGTAGGGGATGCTCTACCTGTTAAGAACCTCAAAGGTCCATGCAGAAATGATCCCTGGAGAAGATGTAGGCAGCAATGAAGGACCTGAGAGACAAAAAGTCATTTTCCATGGCAAACAACCTGGTCAGGATGAAGGGTTTTGTCTGAATCAGCCTCTATCTTCTTACTGTAGAGAAGATGGACCAAACCAGGCTTGTGTGGAGAGCTGTTCTCGGGTGGCTAAGGTTGATATACCATTCTAAGTTGTGAAAGTGCCAAAGGAAGTAGGGGCAGCCTCCATCTCATGGGACCCTTGGAAGCAACTGTTAGGACAAAGTGGTTGCCAAGGCAGTAACCTCATTCAGTTCTTAAAGGAAGTGACCTACCTCACTTCCTTGTTGATGGAACTTTCTGAACTTGGGACCAAGGAAACCAAGCACCAGAGCCAGTCCCAGTCCCAGTCCAAGTGGTCTCATTTGTTTGGAATCACCAAGGACAGAGTCAGTCTTCTTGGTACTGACTGATGTGAGGATGGCCAAATGCCAGGAAAGATATGAACACGGGCCTTTCCTGACTAAGCAGGTAGTGGCTCACCGCTGGCTCCTGACTGCTTTACAGAGTTGTACAAGGAGACCAGATCTGAGACAGGACAGACCATTACCGGGGAACATAGTATGGCAAACCTGTCAGAGGACACTCCGGATAATCACAGCCCTACTTGGGGGAAGGAGGTGTCTTTTTGAGTGTGGGTGTGTGGTTTTGTCTCTGTTCTGAGAATAGGTAGGAAAGGAGGTTTCTTTGGTTTGCAGTGAACTGTTTCTAGTAAGTCGTTTTACAAGGTGAGTGTTTCTATGTCTGTGTATCCCACTGTGTCCGTGGTTGTATACATTAGAAAAGAGAATGCATCAATGCATGTGTCCCCTCTAGTAGAAAGCTTCCCAGCATTCATCCTGCCCAATTAATGAATGGAGTGTGGTTTCCATATCGATAGGCAACACCTACTACCTTATTAAGTCCCTGTTTTCTTTCTGAATTCTGACAACTCTTCAGAATAGGCTCTTGGGTTTGTGTCCAAGATATGTACCACCTCCAATCTCTGTCACATGGCCATGTACTGGATATCTGAAGGGAATGGCCAGCATCTCAGAAAACTCAGATATCAGTGTGACCAGGAAAGTCTCAGTGGAGAAACCCTGCTTTGGGCCTTTTGCTAACCTATTGTTCTGTTGCCTTGAATCTCAGGATGTCTTTGCCTCTGGGCACCCCTTTGGGAAGCCTGAGGAAAACATTTTTCAAATGGAAATGAAGGGCATCACCTGTGTCTCTTTGCTTAATTGCTTTGGAAAAAGATGTGTCTGAATCATCCTCTTGGCCCTGTGTGAGGCTGTGGCTTAGATTCTCAGCACCTGATGGATCAAAAGATCAAATGTGTGCATCCAAAACCAAAATGGCAAATATTCACTCATTGTGAATGAATTCTTTTACCTTCCTCTGTTAGGATCCTGACTTCCATCAAGTGAGAATAGGAATCCTTTCGGCCAAATGAGTTCTTCAAATCTCTGCAGAGGGGCTTGGATTTTCTCATGACTCAAATTCACATAAAGAATCTAAACCACAGAGTCAGAAGGCCTCAAATTGAAAAAGCCAAGCAGTATTAATGGCAGGCCTATTTGATCATTCCTGGTTTACAGGAAGTGTGTCCAGGCCACCTTGATGTTAGACAAATGAGGGGAACAGGACCTTAATTTGGACACTGACTTGGGCTGTGGACCTCATTGAAAACTCCAGCCAGACGTTATAAGGAGTGTCTATATGGAAAAAGATGAGGACCATGTGGGAGTGTTTTGGTTTTAATTGTGGTCATTTGTGTGGCGGTTGGAAGAGATGACTGTTCCACTGGGCTTGAACTCTGGTGTGATTCCCCTTAGAGACTGAGTTCTTTAACTGACCTCAGAGAAGTATTGCCATGAATTGTGTTGGGATTTTAGGAGGCCACACATGAGAGTCGCCCTTGGAACCTGAGATCTAGGCCCAGGTTGGATTTCCACAGAACATTGGGAATTTCAGCCCGGATATAACATACAATTTTTCTTAAAGACTTGGCAGCCATATTTGAGTTTAAAACACACATGGACCTCATATTGTAGATCTCAATGGGCCTGGCTTCATGTGACATTTTGGCCACCCTTAGGGAAACCTTGCCTGTGAGAGTGCTCCAGAGCTTTCATTGAAATTAGCTTCTTCACCATTTAATGGTTCCTGAATTAATTGAATCCCTCAGAGCCTCAAACTTCATCCGTGAAAAATGGCTAGAAAATTACCATGAAACTTTTGATATTTTCATGATCAGCTGGCACTGGAAATACTTTGGATGTCCTGTTTCTGATCCTGAGTATACCAGACACTGCCTTGATTGACTTTGTTTCATGAAAATGGTGTAGAACAGATATGCCAGTAAGTTGGAGCCTGGTGAGTAGTGGGCCTAGAGCAGTGGTATGCAATTGTGTGATAAAACATCTGTGTTGCGGCCATGTGGATCAGCCATTGGCTTCCAAATGGCTTGTGACTGACATGGTGCAGCCAGCAGACCCATATATGTAAAGGCATCTTGTTATATGGAGAGGATTCACTGCAATGTTCAGAATCATGTTGCTATTCTCAAGGGGGCAATCTACATGGGATAGAACCTTGGTTGGTGCATTCTCCTGAAGACCCTGACTCACCACACCTTAAAGAACTCCCTCCACCACTCTGTCCCATTTTAACTCCTTGTATTTTTTGAAGCAAATACCAAACTCCCAGTACAGCAGCGAGAAACACCACGAAAAGTGGAGGATGACCAATTGGCTTCACAGTCCACACTGAAAGACACTTAGACCCCAGTGTCCATAGTTTACCTACAAAGAGAGAATTCAGCACTGCTGCCTCATGTTCATTGGATAATAAGAAACCATGTCCTCCAAGTAACATAGATGCAGACCCAGCTTTCATGGTTTCTCTACAAAGGAACTAAATCTCCTCAGAACATCAAATACTTCAAGTGCCCACTCTTAGAGGCAGTTTCTCAAAAAGTATTTAGGCCAGCAGAGCTACATGTTTGTGGAATGTTTACCCTGTCCCTTACTTTTAGAATCTTCTCTACCACCTCCAAAGTTGTAAACTCCAGAGTATTTTCCATTCCAGATATATATTCACAGATTTTCTAACTCTTATCCTCTAATTGTGTCTTACTTGAGGAGAATGTAATGTCAAGGCATTGTTCTGGATGAAAGTGGGAAGATTTTTGTGTAGCACATATTTGCATACACATTGGATTCAATTTCCTATTTTCCATTAGAAATGCTGAATCCCTGAAACTAACATATACCCTATTAGACTCTGACTACTAATCCTAATATGATGGAGAAAAATAACACAAACATAATAGAAATACAAGCAGTTTAGATGAGGTATGTTTTATAGTTGGAGTTGCCTTTTGCATGGTATAGTGTAGCAGTTATAAATCTAGTCAATTATTTGTTGAAATAGTTCTCGATGTGTTTTTAAAGTTAACAAATAAGTGAATTCCTGTCCCCCTTTCTCTGTAGCCTATTCAGCACACGTATTTTTATATGCACATATAGAATCCTACCTGGTACCACACGTACATTCTTGTGAATTGGCTGACTTGGCAGATACAAATTGGAAGAAGAGATCACTCCTCCTAAACGCTGCTTGAACTGGTAATTCAAATGTGAGTGAGCTTCCTAGTTGAACAACATTATACATAAATCCATGTTCAGTAAAATGAATATATTTGGATCTGTGGATGATATACATTTCATGGTGAATTTCGTTTGGCATATATATTGCAATTTTTAATGTCTGTCTCTGTGTGTGTATATAAATATATATATAGATACACTCTCAGGAGTATTCAAAATATGAAATATGTGTCTTATTACACACTTCCTAAATTCATTCATATTTATGTTGTGGATTCATAATCAACTTTTCACAAGATTATTCTCAGAAATATTCATCCACCTGAAATACGTATTTGTTTCTTAGTACTGTTTCCACCCCAGATATGCATTCACGGATTTTCAAACTCTTCTACCCTAATTGTGTCTTACTTGAGGTGAAGGTAATGTAAAGGCATTGTTCTGGATGAGAGTGGGAAGATAATTGTGTAGCATATATTTTTATACACATTGGATTCATTTTCCTATATACCATTGAAAATACTGAATCCTGACAATAACCCATACCCTACTATACTCTGTCTACTAATCCAAATGATGGAGAAAAACAACCCAAACAGAATAGAAATACAAGCAGTTCAGAGGAGTCGTGGGGTATAGTTGGACTTGCCTTTTTCATGATAAATGGTAGGTGTTATAAATCTAGTCAATTTTTAATTGAAATAGTTCTCCATGTGTTGTTAAAGTTAACAAATATGTAAATGCCTGTCTGCCTTTCTCTGTAGCCTATTCAGCACATGTATTTTTATATGCTTTATAGAATCCTACCTGGTATCACACGTTCATTTTTGTGAGGTGACTGACTTGGCAGATACAAGTTGTGAGAAGAGATCACTACTCTAAACGCTGTTGGAACTGAAAATTCAAACTATGGGTGAGCTTCCTAGTAGAACAACATTATACATAAATCCTTGTTCAGTAAAATAAATATTTTTGCATCTGTGGATGCTATATATTTTATGATGAACTTCGATTGGCGTATATATTCCTACATTTTAATGTCTGTGTGTGTGTTTTGTGTGTGTGTGTGTATATATATATATATATATATATATATATATATATATATATATACACACATATATATGTATATACACATATATATAATTATGAATATATATATATATATATATATACTGTCCTGATTTTTAAAATATGAAATGTATGTATCTTAAATACACTCCCTAAATTCATTCATGTTCAAAAATGTGGATTTATAATAAACTTTTCACAAAATTATTCTCAGAAATATTCATCCTCCTGAAATACACATTTGTTTCATAGTTTTGAAAACTAACTTCAGTAAATGGTGCTTACAAATCCTAATATTTGTACAGTAACTAACCCAGATTAACATCAATCAAGTAGATTCGTATGGGACATGATGTGTATTCTGACGTTTATTTTCATTCAACACTGGTACATTACTATTTCTTCAATTTTTACAAATCATAGGATATATATATTTCATCCACAAGTTCACAAATTTATGCGCATTTGTTTCACAATCACTTCCTGCTTCATAAAACATGTATTCCTCCAGGTTTCTTGACTGGTCTTTTCATGAGACTTCTTTCCAAACACATTATTTTAGATTTCCATAATCACTTTTGAAGCAAAACTCACACACCCTTCATGATAAACCATAACCTTAATGTGGCCATTAGATATATAACTGGTTGGAATGAATGTTTGTATGTCAATATAAGATTTCTTGTATTTTTTCACATATAATTTCAATCCATTATTTAAAGTCGGAACCAGATATATTATTTATTCAAAGTATGGTCTATTCATGCATTATCTCTATATGCACAGACAAAGGGTACACCTCTTTTTACCCCCATTACTAATTTATACGTCTTGAATATGTTGCTGCCAGAAATGGTGGAAAAATAGTCATGTCACCTGATCTACATATACGTTTTATCACAGTAATATTCTGGACAAAAAAAGCAAAGGTCACACTTAAGATTGTAGCAAAGACTAAATGAAAAGTGAGCATGGATTACTAAACATCCATGTCCAGGTTGCCTAATGCTGTCAAATGTCAATCCTATTGGTCACTACACATTTGTTTCTTTCTAAGATTATATATTCAAACTCAACCCTGTTGAAAATATCTAATCCTATCACTCACTTTATACTTTGCCTGATTTTGTAATGTCTCTATTGATATCAGCCTTCCTAACTATTTTCCCCAGTTCATCATTGTGACTGTCTCTTCACTTGTGCTGACATTAACATTCACTGTCTACCAGAAACCCTATTGCTAAACAACATTTGGTCCAAATTCTATACTCACTCTTCTTTCTAAACCTACCGAGAATCTTCCGAATCCTACCAACTATCCCTTTTGACTGGAAGTTCTCTTCTACATTTAATCATCCACGGTACAAGGACCTAAGCCATTGTATATCGATTTACCTGACACATCAGTGCAGAACATAATTCAAAGCTACGTATCCCAGTCAAGGGCCCAATGCCCTTTTGGGCTTCAAATCTTAGCTAGATTTCTGTTTTCATACTTATAATTCACCTATATATTCTTGTAAATATCGCAGTTTCCCAATACCATTATTCATCCCGCAAAAAGATTCCTAATCCAAATCGAACCTGTTAGTTAACCTAACCATACACTGTTCAGTCAATTTAACTTTACAGAAGAGCAGGGATAGAGTTGTTCTTAAAATATAGGAATATAGGGGATCTTCCACATGCTGAGAAACTCAAAGGTCCATGCAGAAATGATTCCTGGAGAAGTTGTAAGCAGCTATGGAGGACCTAAGAGAGCAAAATTCATCCTCCATGGCAAACAACCTGGTCAGGATGAAGGGTTGTGTCTGAAACAGCTTCTCTCTTCTTAATGTCGAGAAGATGGACCAAACCAGGCCTGTGTGGAGAGCTGTTCCCAGGTGCCAATGGTTGATATACCATTCTAACTTGTGAAAGTGTCACAGGAGGTAGGGGCAGCCACCATCTCATGGGACCCTTGAAAGCAATTGTTAGGACAAAGTGGTTGCCACGGCAGTAACCTCATTCAGTTCCTGAATGAGGTGACCTACCTCTCTTCCTTGATGACGGATCTCTCTGAACTTGGGATCCAGGAAGCCAGGCACCCAGAGTCAGTCCCAGTTTCTTGCCCAGTGGGCTCAGTTGTTTGGAATAACCAAGGACAGAGTAAGTCTTCCTTGGTACCTACTGATGTGAGGATTGCCAAATGCCAAGAGAGCTCTAAAAAGGGGAATTTCATGAGAAAGCAGGTAGTGGCTCACCACTGGCTCCTGAAAACTTCACAGTGTTGGCCAAGGTGACCAGATCTGAGAAGGACAGGCCATTTCAAGGAAACATAGTATGGCCCATCATTCAGAGTACATTCCAATTAGTCACAGACCTACTTGAATAAAGGAGGTGTCGTTGTGGGTGTGATTGTGATTTTGTGGTTATGTCTCATGTTCTGAGAATAGGTAAGAAAGGCGGTTTGTTTGCTTTAGAGTGGACTGTTTATAGTAAGTCATTTGACAAGGTGATTGTTTGTATGCCTGTGTATCCCACTGTGTCCGTGGTTGTAGACATTATAAAAGATAATGCATCAATGGATGTGTCCTGTCTAGTAGAAAGCTTGCCAACATTCATCCTGCCCAATTTATGAGTGGACTGCAGGTTGCTTTAGGGACGGGCAACACCTACTATCTTCCGAAGTTCCTGTTTTCTTCCTGAATTCTGGCCACTCTCCAGAGTAGGCTCATGGTTTTGTGTCCAAGATATGTACCACCTCCAAGCTCTGTGACATTGCCATATACTGGATAGCTGAAGGGAATAGCAAGCATCTCAGAAAACTCAGATATCAGTGTGACAAAGAAAGTCTCAGTAGAGAAACCCTGCTTTGGGCCTTTTGCTTACCTATTTTTCTGTTGCTCTGAGAGTCAGGAAGGTCTCTGCCTCAGGCCACCAATTTGTGAAGCCTGAAGAAAACTGTTTTCAAATGGAAATGAATGGGCATCACCTGTGTATCTTTGCTTAATTGCTTTGGAAAGGGATGTGTCTGAATCAGCCACTTGGCCCTGTGTGAGGCAGTGGCTTAGATTCTCAGCACCTGATGGAACTAAAGAAAGATCCCATGTGTGCTTCCAAAACCAAAATGGCAAAAATATCAGTAATTGTGTATGAAGTATCTTGCCTTACTCTGATAGGTTTCTGATCTCCATCAAATGAGACTAGGGATCCTTTGGGTCAAATGAGTTCTTCAAAGCCCTGCAGGCTAGCCCATATGAACTTGGGTTTTTTCATTACTTTAAATCACATTAAGAATCTATACCTGACAGTCAGTAGGCCTCAAATTGGAGAAGCAGAGCAGTATTAAGGCCAGGCTTATTTTATCACTCCTGGTTCACAGGAATGGTGTCCAGGCCCAGCTGACTTTAAGCAAATAAGGGATAAGGAAGCTTGTTTTGGATACTGTCTTGTGCTGCGCCCCTCATGGAAACCTCCAGCCAGAGGTTATAATGAGTGTCTATATGGAAGAAGGTGAGGACCATGTGGGAGTGTTTTGGTTTTAATTGTGTTCATTTGTGTAGTGGTTGGAAGAAATGACTGGATTCACCAGGGCTAGAACTTTGGTATGATTCACCTTAGAGACTGAGTTCTGGAACTGACCTCAGAGAAGTATTGTCATGAATTGTGTTGCGATTTTAGAAGGCCACGCATGAGAGTCGCCATTGGAAACTGAAATCTAGGCCAAGGGTGGCTTTCGACTGATCACTTGGAATCTCAGCCAGGATATCACATGATTTTATTATGAAAGACTTGACAGGCATAGTTGAGAGTCAAAACACACATGGACCTCACATTGTAGACCTCAATGGGCTGGGCTTCATGTGACTATTTGGCTACTCTTTGGGAAGCCTTGCCTTTGAGAGTTCTCCAGAGCATTCATTGAAATGAGGTTCCTCAACATTAAATGGTTCCTGAATGAATTGAAACCCACAGTTTCTCCAACTTCATCCTTGAAAAGTGGCTAGATAAATACCCTGAAATTTTTGAAACTCCCATGACCAGGTGGCACTGGAGAACCTTTGGATCTCCTGTTGCTGATCATGAGTGTACCAGACAGTGCCTTGATTGACTGGATTTCATGATAATGGTGAAGAACAGAGATGCCAGTAAGTTGAGAATGCTGAGTAGTGGGCCCAGAGCAGTGGTGTGCAGGTGTGTGATAAAATATCTGAGGTGGGGCCATGTGGATTTCCAATTGACTTCCAAATGCATTTTGGCTGCCATGGTGCATCCAGCAGAACCTTACATGTAAAGGCATCTTATTATATGGAGAGGTTTCAAGGCAATGTTCAGAATCAGGTTGGTATGGTCAAGGAAAAAGCTGTGTGAAATAGAAGCCTGGTTGGTGCATTCTCCTGCAGTTCCTGACCCACCACACGTGAAAGAACTCCCTCCAGCACTGTGTCCCAGTTGAACTCCTTGTATTTCGTGAAGCAAATACCAAACTCCCAGTGCAGCACCAAGAAACACCACAAAAATGGAGGATGATCAAATGGCTTCACAGTCCACACGGGGAGACACTTAGCCCCCAGTGGCCACAGTTTACCTACCAAGAGAGAATTCAGCACTGCTGCCTCATGTTCATTGGAAAATAAGAAACCATGCTCTCCATTCACATAGATGCAGACCCAGCTTTGATGGTCTCAATAAAAAAGAAGCTAAACCTTCTGACAACAAAATATATTTAAAGTACCCAACCTCAGAGGCAGTTTCTCAAGAAGTCTTTAGGCCGGCAGAGCTCTATGTTTGTGGAGTGTTTACCTCTTAGACCAGGATGTAAGAAAAGAACACTGACTCCAGTTAAAATCAAATTAAAGTAAGCTTATTATTTCCACTGGCTGGGCTGCCTCTCCCTCCAAAGATTGCGGGAGCAAGAGAGCAACCCCACCTTTACTACAGCCCAGGTTTGCAGCCCAGAAAGTTACACAAAAATGGGGTAACAGATAACAGAACTCTGACAAGCATCACACTAATGGGAGTTTACATTTTTTTTTTTTTTGCTAGCCCCAACATCAAAATTTATGAGGACCATTAGAGCCTCAGAGAGGGTCATTGTCTGGCCACAGAAGGCCAATATTTATGAGGTGTGACAAAGTTTCAGAGAGGGCTGCTATCTGGTCAGAGAGCCATGCACGGGTGAGTTTAAGGCACGGGCAGACATTCCAAGCAGGTTCAGAATTTGCAGTAATTTACAGTAAAGCCAAAATGATTTTTTCATGGTTTTGTTGCAAGATGGCTCCCAATTTTAATAAAAGATAAGGTTGGGTCTATCATTCCCCCCTTTTCTTATGTGTCCCTTTGTAATCCTTGATAGGTTAGTGGAAAAGCACTGAGGAAATTTTAATCCCTCAGTTAACAGTCTCCAAATTTTTAGAACTCACCGAAAACCAGTCTCCCTGATATTACCTGACTTAATTAATTACTTATATTGATAGTCTATTTATTTTGGGCTCCATTGGTGTAAGTGGAGAGTCGTCTCTCATTTTGCCTTCTTCTCAGCTGAGAGAGGGTGACATGAGTGTGCATGGCGTGAGAGACATGAGTTGCCTTTTTGAAGTCAGTTGAGGAATATGAGTTGCCTTTTAGAAGTCAGTTCTTTTTGAAGTCTTGTTGAGGAAGAACAGGTTGTAAAGTCATCTGGGGATGGGTTCTTCTATGAGAGAAACAAAAAACATGAGTATTGAATAAATGTTGCAGTAGCTGGATCATGTCACTGTATGAAGTACCCTCACCAGTCTTTAATATCCCCAATTATCAGGACTGTCAACTTAATATTTAACTTTAAGTGTTACAGTTGTCCCTCCCAATAATATACAGTTTAATAATTTAATGTCATCTGATTTTGCAAAATCCTTTCAGTAGTATGACCTCTGTGTCTAATAGAGAAACATTTAATTCTGTTACTCAGGGCTGGATAATCGTACTAGCAAACACCAAGCCTACCTGTAGGTTAGGAATATCTGTAGGCCTTAAACTAAAAACTTCTGCCTCTGGCAGCTCCTCTTGATAGTCTTTGTAGCCAACAGTTTTACTTATTTTGGGAGGCTAACATAAAGTGTATACCTTAAAATATTATTATTATTATTATTATTATTATTATTATTATCATTATTATTATTTAAAATGCCCAGGAATGGCTGTATTTTGGTTTTAACTGTCTTTGCTAAGTGTTTAAGATGAAGCAGTCAAATGACTTTTGTTTCTATCTATTGTTAGCAGTCAGCTGAGCTTTTATGGGAGTCATTCCTTGGGAAACTTGAGAGCAGCTTCTCAGTTCTGCTAGTGCAATTTGAGCTAGGTGGGTTCAGGTCTTGCTTGACCATGTGGCTTCCCTCAGAAGCATCAGGGATGTCTCCCTTTCCTGATGACTCTCCTCTTTGTAGCAAATGCACTGATTGGCTTTCTGTTCTCCAGTGGTCTCATTAATCTCCCTGATCAGGAGGTTATGTGGCCCAGAGTTGCAAAGCTCATAGAGAAGTCCCCTGTTCCCTGGATTCAGACTGACTCAAAGGGCAAGAGTCAAATATTGTTTTTTTTTGGCCCTTTTCATTTAACTTTAATTTTCAATCCTAATCTGAAACAACCAGCAAATAAATTTTAACAGCCATATATTAAGAGTACTGCACTTTAATGTCTATAAGTTTATAATTATTTATATTTTATTAATTGGGATCTTATTATTCTGTCTGTCTTGTAGTTGATGACTTATTTTCTTAAATTAACCCATGTTGTGTTCTTAAAGCAACACTTCTGTAAAACACCAACAGGGAATCTTTAGATCACTTAAAAAGAAATTAAAAAATAAAATTTTTTAACAAGAGTAAAAATACTTAGTTCATGTAATAGCTACCCTGAATTTTTTGGTGAGTTATATTTTATATCACCTTTTTGAGATCCTAGTAATCTTGACAGAAAAAAAAATTTGAACATAACTTTAAATGAAATAAAATCTGACCTACTGCTTTCGTAGTCATTCTCACATGTAGTAAGATGGGACAAAGAGTCTTATCTCAGGTAAGCAGGGCTCCTTATAAATCTTAAATGCTTTAGTTCTCAAGCTGATCTTTTTTTTAAATATCATTTTACAAAGTTTACATAAATTGTTTGAGGTCACATGAACATTAGCTCACACCATATGATATCACATTTAAAACATGAATTAAAGTACGGCTGAACGATTTTAACCTTTACATAGATTAGGGTCTCATTAACTTAAAAATACATTTAAATTGTTCCACAATGTAAAAAGTAACATAAAACTTTACATATATTATTGATAACAGGTAAATAAATCCCCAATATATATTTTATTTACCATACAACTTCAGAACACCTGCTTGATATAATGCTCTTTTAAAGTTTCTACCTTATAGAGTTGTATAACTGGAAAATATGAGCACATTAATAGCATCACAATTGCATTGAAGTTTCTACATTAACCAAGTTTAGCTTTTAAAGAAATGGCAGTACAGTGCTCTAAAATAACAGTTCTTATTTAAACATTTGTTTAATTTTTATGGTTGCTTGCTCTAGAAAATTTAAATCTTAATAAACTTAATGTTATGGGTAAACTTATGTTTAAGAAATTTTTGTCTCTTTTACACATGACTGATTTTTACAATCTTATACAGACTTTAGTACAAACTTATACAGACCTTAGTATATCAATCAGATATCAAACAAAAGTACTCATGAATGAGTAATCCCATATCAAATTTACTTTACTTATTTATCAAAATATTAGACAAATTTTTTGAACACTGTAAACCATTTTTTTGATTGAAAGAAAAGTCCTGGAACAAAGGCATATTAGACCTTTTGTAGACATTAATAGTTTATTAGATTTTTGAACACCTAGAAAAACTTGTAAGCTTAAATTTAAAGACATTTATATTTATCTGTTTACCCAATTTAAATTGAAACATTTAAATCACGTGAATTAAAGATCTTTGGATCCACTTTTTAAAATTGTTTTTATGAGTTCTTTTTAATATGAGTGCTCCTTATATAAGTTAATTTGTGTATCATATATATGATATATGGATATATATATATATATATATATATATATATATATATATATATATAGACATACAACACATAACAAATTGTGCACACATAATAAAAGTGAAGGCCTTGTAGCTTTTCACAGGTGAAATCTCCATTGCAATGATTTAAAAATTCCACAGTTGGTCAAAGATATTACTGATCAGAAAAACATTAACCTAGGTCTGTAGGAGCAAAATCATGAGCTCAAAAAATAAATAAAGAACCTAAGGAAAAAATTATGAGTCCTAGAAAAATGACTGGCCAGTAATTGGTAAATACCATACAATTTACCTTTTTTTTCCCTTAAGCCTCAAATAAGTCTCCTACTAAGCTTACAGGCTTCTTTCATTTGCATTTCAAAATAAGTCCTGGCTGAGGTCTGGAAGAAGAAGGAAAAAAGGCTATTCTGAGCAGAAACCTTAGGCCTAAGGTATTTTAGCCATAATTTTCATGTTAGGATGTTGAAAATTATGATACAAGTTTAAGATACAATTCACAAAATTTTATATCTTTACAAGTTGTTTTGTCAACAGATATCATACTATGATTTAGTATCCTTGTCCAAATTAATGCACTGGTACACACAGTGACATTTTCCCAGGCTACCTAATTTAAAATTGGTGAAAAAAAGACTGAATGATTGGGAAGTTACTTGCCAACTTGGAAGTAGAGTTCTTTATTTTCCATCCTAAGTATTTAAGTTCTCTGGCATGAATTATCTGAAACCATGAACTAAACAAATACCTAAACCCGACTTTTAACTGCAAGATTGTGGAATGCTTCAAAAACCCATTCAGATACCAGATTGGTACAATGAAACATCATCATTTAGACACACATTCAGCTAAGATCATTTCCAAGAAACAATTTATAATATTAACACATTATTGCACATGTCTTAAAGGGCTAGAAAAAAGGCACAAGACAGACAGAAATGAACTCCAGACAATGGCTGACAGACAGAACCCTTTAAAACAGAGCAAATAAGAGAAAAATCTCCTTCTCCAGTGGCACCACAGATGTCCCCACAAGGGGACCAAATGTTTTCACAGAGGAGCTACCTGAAATATAAAATAAAGTGTCTCCATGGCGACTTTACTGCATTTAGTGTCCCCTTTTTGTTTTTCTCTTTTTTTAAGAAGACAGAGGTGGCATTATCCTTGCAGTGCAGGGAACGAAGGAGGGAATTCCCTGAAGCAACAGGGCTTCGGCAGATACTGGGAGATACTCAGTTCTTCATTCCCTAGCAGGCATTACCATCTGCACTGGGTGTGCTCCAGGCAGCCAGCTAGGGCCTTCTCTCATTCTGCTTAACAAATGGTGGTAAAGTTCATCACAGTTTCTTAAAACACAGTCCAAAGGGGTGTCAGGCTTACTTGCTTTGTTACCCATTTTCACGTTCAATATCCTTAAGATTTTATCACAGAAATCACAAAACAAAACGCACAAAAACAAACAAACAAAAAACATATAGAACACAGAACAAAACACACACACACAAAAAAAAAAAAAAAAACAGAATCCCGGTGCCAAAACAGAAAAACAGATGAGGAATTCAACGTCTTGCTAAAGCTCTGGGGTAGGAGCGCATGCGTGTCCCTCGGCACCTCTCTAACCTTCCAGAGGAATTCCCTACAGAACGGAACAGAGGACAGAACGATTCTCATTACTATCCTGGACAGGAGTGAATGTGAGCCTCCCCAGGCCACCTCTCTGTCATTAGAAGAGATCTCCCTTAACCAGATATAAGATGTTATCAAGGTGCCACTTACCTATGGAGGCCTCCTCCACCAGGTACTTGCTAATAGTTTCAGTGCGGTGGTTCACTGCAGTGCTCCCCAGACCGACGGCTCACTCCAAGGCCTTGGAACATCTCAAGTTGTGCACCCCCTAGAGTGGCTCCCCAGCCCGTAGCCCTGGAGGGAAGGCCAGCTTCAGAATTTTCAGCAGTCTGGTCTTGTGATCTGGTCGGGCAGGGTCATCTCACTGGGGAACTCCAAAATGTTGGAATAGGATGCAAGAAAAGACCAGTGACTCCAATTAAAATCAAATTAAGGCAGGCTTATTATTAAAACTGGCCAGGCTGCCTCTCCCTCCAAAAATGGCGGGAACAAGACAGCAACACCACCTTTCCTACAGCCCAGCTATATAGCCCAGAAAGTTACACAAAAAGGGGGTTACAGATAACAGAACTTTGAAAGCATCACACTGATGGTAGTTTACATTTTTTTTGCTGGCCCCAACATCAGAAATTATGAGGACCATTAGAGACTCAGAGAGGGTCGTTGTCTGGCCTGGGAAGGCCAATATTTATTAGGTGTCACTAATGTTTCAGAGAGCACTGTTATCTGGTCAGAGAGCCAGGCATGGATGAGTTCAAGGCACGGACAGGCATTCCAAGCAGGTTCAGAATTTGCAGTAATTTATAGTAAAGCCCAAAATATCTTTTCATGGCTTTCTGGCAAGATGGCTCCCAATTCTAATAAAAGATCAGGTTGGGTCTATCAAGCCTGTCCTTTACTTTTGGAAACTCCTCTACAACCTGCAAGGTTGTGAACTCCTGACCATTTTACATTCCAGATATGTATTCACAGATTTTCTAACTCATGTCCTCCAACTGTGTCTTACTTGGGGTGAAGGTAATATCAAGGCATTGTTCTGGATGAGAGTGGGAAGATTTTTGTGTAGCACATATTTGCATACACATTTAGGAGATCACTCCTCCTAAACACTGATTTGGAACAGAAAATTCAATCTATGGGGGAGCTTCCTAGCTGAACAACATTATACATAAATACAAGTTCATTAAATAAATAGTTTTGGATCAGTGGATGATATATATTTCAAGATGGATTTAAATTGGCATATATATTGCTAGATTTTAATGTCCATGTGACTTTTGTGTTTATAATGTTTTGTGATTTATGTGGATTTATAATCAAATTTTCACAAGATTATTCTCAGAAATATTCATCCAACTTAAATACATACTTTTTTCCTAGTACTGAAAAGTAACTTCAGTGAAAGGTGGATAAAAATCCTAATATTTCTACAGTAACTGACCCAGATTAACATCAATGCAATTAGATTTTTATGGGACATGATGTGTATTTTGATGTTCATTTTTATTCAACATTGGTACATTACTATTTCTGCAGTTTATGCACATTATATATAGTATGATATATAATGTTCAATCACTTCCTTCTTGGGAACACATGTATTCTTACAGGTTTCTTGACTATTCTTTTCATGAGACTTCTTTCCAAACACATTATTGTTGATTTCCATAATCACTTTTGAAACAAAACTCACACACCTTTCAGGATAAACCACAACCATAATATTACCATTAGATGTATAACTGGTTGCAGTGAATGATTGTATATCAATATGAGATTTCTTTTATATTTTCAGATATCAATTCAATCCATTATTTAAAGTAGAGCAAGTTATATTATTTACACACAGTATGGTTTATTCATGCATTATCTGCATATTCATAGACACAGGGTACACCTATTTGTACCCTCAATAGTAATTTATACATCTACAAAATATTGCTACAGAAATGGTGGAAGAAATACTCAAGTCACCTGTTCTACATATACATTTTATGACAATAATATTCTGGACACAAAATGCAAAGGTCACACTTATGATTTTACCAAAGCCTAAATAAAAAGTGAGCATGGATTAATAAAAACATCCATGTCCTGGTTACCTAATGCTCTCAAAAGTCAATCCAATTTGTGACAACATATTAGTTTCTGCCTAAGGTTATATATTCAGACTCAAACCGTTGAAAATGTCTAAACAAATTACAAACTTCATACTTTTACTGACTTCCTAATGTCTCTATTTATATCTGCTTTTCTACATATTTTCCCCAATTCGTCATTGTGACTGACTCTTTACATGTGCTGACATTTACATTCACTCTCTACCCGAAACCTTATTTGTAAAGAACTTTTGGTACAAATCCTATACTCATTCTTCTTTCTAAACCTACTGACTATCTTGCTAATCCTACAGACTATCCCTTTTTTATTGGATATTCTGTATGTTATTCAATCATCTAGTGTATACGATCCTATTTCTTTGTATATCAATTTATCTGAGACATCTGTGCAGAATATAATTCAAAGCAAAGTATGCTACTCAAGGGCCCAAAGTCCTACTTGGCTTCAAGTCTTCCCTAGATTTCTGTTTCCATACTTATATTTCACCTATATATTCTTGTAAATATCTCAGGTTCCCAATACCGTTATTCATCCAGCAGAATGATTCCTAACGCAAATAGAACATGATATTAACATTAACCATACACTGTTCCCTCAATCTAACTTTACAGCAGTGCAGGGATAAAGTTGGTCTTACAATCCAGGAATATAGGGGATCTTCCACCTGCTGAGAATCTCAAAGATCCATGCAGAAATTATCCCTGAAGAAGATATAGAATGCTATGAAGGACCTGAGAGAGCAAAAGTCATTTTCCATGGCAAACAACCTGGTCAGGATGAAGAGATGTGTCTGAATAAGCCCCTCACATTTTAATGTAGACAAAATGGACCAAACCAACCCTGTGTGGAGATCTCTCTCCCAGTACCTATTGTTGATATACCATTCTAACTTGTGAAAGTGTCACAGGAAGTAGGGGCAGCCTCCATCTCATGGGACCTTAGGAAGAAACTGTTAGGACAAAGTGTTTTCCAAGGCTGTGAGCTCATTCAGTTCATGAAGGAAGTGACCTACCTCACTTCTTTGTGATGGAACTCTCTGAACTTGGGATCCCGGAAACCAGGCACCCAGGGTCAGGCCCAGTAACAGTCACAGAGATCTCACTTTTTTGGATTTATCATGGAAAGAGTCAGTCTTTCTTGGTACTTACAGATGTGAAGATGGTCAAATGCCAGAAAAAATCTGAAGAGGTGTCTTCAGTGAGAATGCAGGTAGTGGCGGCTCAAAGCTGGCTCCTGACAACTTCACAGAGTGGGCCAAGGAGTCCAGATTTGAGAACAGACAGGCCATTTCGGGTGAACAAAGAATGGCTCACCAGGCAGAGGACACTCCGGTTAGTAACAGACCTTCTTGGGGGAAGGAGGTGCATTTGTGGGAATGAGTGTGGGTTTGTGGTTTTGTCTCATGTTCTGAGAATAGGTAGGAAAGTTGGTTTGTTTGGTTTGGAGTGGACTGTTTCTATTAAGTCATTTGACAAGGCAAGTGTTTCTATGTCTGTGTATCCCACTGTGTCCGTGGGTGTAGACATTACAAAAGAAAATGCATCAATGGATGTGTCCTGTCTAGGAGAAAGCTTCCCAACATTCACGCTGCCCAATTTATAAAAGGACAGAGGGTTGCCTTATTTGTGGGCAAGACCTGAAATCTTCCTAAGTTCCTGTTTTCTTCCTGAATTCTGGCCACTCTCCAGAATAGGCTCATGATTTTGTGACCAAGATAGGTACCACCTCCAAGCTCTGTGACTTGGCCATGTACTGGATAGCTGAAGGGAATGGCGAGAATCTCAGAAAACTCAGATATCAATGTAACCAGGAAAGTCTCAGTGGAGAAACCCTGCTTTGGGACTTTTGCTTACCTATTGTTCTATAGCACTGAATGTCAGGAAGGTCTTTGCCTAAGGCCACCCCGTTGTGAAGCCTGAATAAAACAGTTCTCTAATGTAAATGAATGGGCATCACCTGTCCCTTTTTGAGTAATCAATTTCGAAAGGGATGTGTCTGAATCAGCCTGTTGGCCCTGTGTGAGGCTGTGGCTTAGATTCTCAGCACCTTATGGATCTAAAGAAAGATGCCATGTGTGCATCCAAAACCAAAATGGCCAAAAGAGTACTCATTATGGATGAAGTCTCTCGCCTTCCTCTGTAAGTTTCCTGACCTCCATAAGGTGAGAATAGGAATCCTTTGGGTCAAATGAGTTTTTCAAAGCCCTTCAGAGTCTAGCCCATTGGTGCTTGGGTTTTCTCATGACCCCAATCCACATGAAGAATCTAAACCCCACAGTCAGTAGGCCTCAAATTGGAGAAGTGGAACAGTAATAATGGTAGGCCTATTTGATCACTCCTGGTTCCGAGGAAGGGTTTCCAGGCCACCCTGACTTTAGGCAAATGACGGGCAAGGGAGCTTATTTTGGACACTGTCTTGTCCAGCGCCCCTCATAGAAACCTCCAGCTAGAGGTTATGATGAGTGTCTATGTGGAAAAGATGAGGGCCATATGGGAGTGTTTTCGTTTAAATTTTGGTCATTTGTGTGGCAATTGGAAGAAATCACTGGGTCCACCTGGGCTTGAACTCTAGTGTGAATCCCTATAGAGACTGAATTCTGAAACTGACCTCAGAGAAGTATTGCCATGAGCTTTGTTGGGATTTTAGGAGCCCACGCATGAGAGTAGCCCTTATAATCTTAGATCAAGGCCACAGAGCACTGGGAATCTCAGCCAAGATAATCCATGATTTTCTTCTTAAAGTCTTGGCAGCCATAGCTGAGAGTCAAAACACACATGTACCTCACATTGTAGACTTCAATTGGACTGGCTTCATGTGACCTTTTGACAACTCTTTGGGAAGCCTTGCCTATGAGAGTTCTCCAGAGTTTCATTGAAATGAGCTTCCTCAACATTTAATGGTTTTTGAAAACCACAGTTCCTCCAACTTCATCCTCAAAAAAATGGCTAGATAAACACCATGAAATTTTTGGAATTCCCATGACCAGGTGGCACTGGAGAATCTTTGGATGTCCTATTGCTAATCATGAGTGTATCAGACAGTGCCTTGACTGACTAGGTTTCTTGAAAATTGTGTAGAACAGAGATGCCAGTAAGTTGGAGCCTGCAAATTAGTGGGCCTAGAGCAGTGGTGTGAAGGTGTGTGATAAAATGTGTGGTGGGGCCATGTGGATCTGCCACTGGCTTCCAAATGGCTTGTGAATGACATGGTACAGCCAGCAGAATCTTCCATGTAAAGGCATCTTTTTGTATAGGGAGATTTCAAGGCAATGTTCAGAATCAGGTTGCTATGGACAAAGGGGCAACCCATGTGGGATAGAATCCTGGTTGGTGCATTCACATGCAGACCATGACCTCCACACGTGACAGAACTCCCTCCAGCACTGTGTCCCAGTTGATCTCCTTGTATTTCATGAAGAAAATACCAAAGTCCCAGTGCAGCAGCAAGAACCACCACGAAAAGTGGAGGAGGACCAAATGGCTTCACAGTTCACACGGTGAGTCACTTAGCTCCCAGTGGCCATAGTTTAACTACAAAGAGAGTATTCCCACTGCTGCCTCATGTTCATTGGAAAATTAGAAACAATGTCCTCCAGGTCACATAGATGCAGACCCAGCTTTGATGGTCTCACTAGAAAGTAAGCTAAAGCTAGTGACAACAACATATATTTCAAGTGCCCAACCTCAGAGGCAGTTTATCAAGAAGTCTTTAGGCCAGCAGAACTCCATGTTTGTGGAGTGTTTACCATGTGCCTTACTTTTGGAAACTGCTCTACCACTTCCAAGTTTGTGAAATCCTGAGTATATTCCATTCCACATATGCATTCACAGATTTTCTAACTCTTCTCCTCTAATTGTGTCTTACTTGGGGCGAAGTTAATGTCAAGGCATTGTTGTGGATGAGAGTGGGAAGATTTTTGTGTAGCACATATATGCATACACATTGGATTCATTTTCCAATTTTCCATTCGAAATACTTAATCCCTGACACTAACTCATAAACTACTAGACTCTGACTGCTAATCCTAATATGATGGAGAAAACTAACCCAAACAGAATAGAAATACAAGCAGTTCAAAGGAGGCATGGTGTATATTTGGACTTGCCATTTGCATTATGAAGGGTAGGTGTTATAAATCTAGTTAATTTTTAATTGAAATAGTTCTCCTTGTGTTTTTAAAGTTAATAAATATATAAATTCCTGTCTCCCTTTCCCTGTAGCCTATTCAGAACATGTATTTTTAAATGCACATATAGAATCCTACCTGGTATCACATGTACATTCTTGTGAGGTGGCTGACTTGGCAGATACAAATTATGAGAAGAGATCACTCCTCCTAAACCCTGTTGAATCTTAAAATTCAACCTATGGGTGAGCTTCCTAGTTGAACAACATTAAACATAAATCCATGTTCAGTAAAAGAAATATTTTTGCATCTGTGGATGATATATATTTCATGATAAATTTCGATTGGCATATATATTGGTAATTTAATGTCTCTGCATGTGTGTTTTTTGTATATATATACTCTCCAGATTTTTCAAAATATGAAATATATGTGTCTTATATACACTCCCTAAATTCATTCATGTTCATGTGTATGGATTTATAATCACGTATTCACAAGATTATTCTCAGAAATATTCATCCACCTGAAATACATATTTGTTACCAGTACTGAAAACTAACTTTAGTTAACGTTGCATACAAATACTAAATTTGTACAGTAACTGACCCAGTTTAACATCAATGCAAGTAGATTACTATGGGACATGATGTGTATTTTGACATTCATTTTTATTCAACACTGCTACATTACTATTTCTTCAATTTATGCACATCATAAGATATATATTTCATCCACAAGTTAGCAAACTTATAGGCATTTGTTTCACTTTCAATAACTTCCTGCTTCAGAACACATGGATTCCTCCAGGTTTCTTGTCTGGTCTTTTCATGAGACTTCTTTCCAAACACATTATTTTCAACTTCCATAATCAATTTTGAAGGAAAACTCACACACTCTTCATGATAAATCATAATCCTAATATAACGTTTAGATGTTTTACTGGTTGGAATGAATGTATGTATATCAATATAAGATTTCCTTTATATTTTCAGATATCAATTGAATCCATTATTAAATTTGGAATCCATTATATTATTTATTCACAGTATTGTCTATTCATGCATTATCTCTATATTCATATCACAGGGTACACCTATTTGTACCCCCAATAATAATTTGTACATTTCGACACAGAAGCAATGGTCACACTTATTATTTTACCAATGTAAATATCAGGCGAGCATCGGAGGAAGAGACTACCAGGGACTGTCTAATGCAACAGCCAAAAGTTTATGGGGGTCCAACATGCTGGGGCTCAGAGCTCCCTTGAATAGAGCAGAGAGCAATGAGAACAGCTTAAGCAGAGCTTATATACTTTCCTTGGAGAGGGCAGGGAGGGAAGATTATTGATGGGTCAGCGCGAGTGGGCAGTTTACGTGCAAATGGGTGAGGGAGTACATTCTGCAGTTTTGCAGTTGGTACAGAACATTCAGGGAACAAGATTAGCGAACAGTTCTCAAGATATCAACAGTGTTTTGTTAAGCATACCGTAAAACTGGAAGTGACAATTACCTATTTTATTTACCTTTCATTCCCCACTTTCTTTTGGTTACAATAAATCATAATAGTGATCATTGAGGATGTCACATTTTATGTTTGCTAGTGTGGTATATTGATTTCTGATTACCATAAGTTTAACTTGTCCAATTTGAGCTTGGAGAAAGGAAACTACACGGTTGAGCAAACAGGGTCCTACAGTTAGCAATAATGTGAGGATTATTAATGGACCAGCCAGGGCTGATAAAAGCATAGTTACCCAGGGGGACACTGTGAACCAAGACTCAAACCACCCTTTTTGGGCCTCTCTCTCTTGTTGATGCTCTTCAATGCGTCTTCTTAATTTAATCATAGATTCTTTTACAACTCCAGTATGGTAGGCATAATAACAACATTCTTCCCTCAATGCAGGACAAAGGCCCCTTCTCTCATGAAGAGGAGGTCGAACCCTCGCCTGTTCTGTAAAACAACTTCAGAGAGAGAGGTTAAAGATTCTTGTAAAGCTGTGATGGTGGTTTTTTAATATCTTTAAGTTTTGGTCTATTGCTGCTTCTAATTGGGTCATTTGTTGTGTCCCATGGATTAGGGCAGTGGTTCCTGTGCCCTTCTCTGCAGCAACTACTATTCCTCATAGGATGGCTAAAGTGAAGGATACAGGTTGCCAGCGGAACCGGGTTGTATGCCCCCCTATTTGAAATTTAAATGATCCTGCCTCATGATAGAGCACTCGGGGAAACATCTGCACCATTACATAATTAATCACATCTGTTGATAATTTTATGAATAAACAATGTTTAAGTATATAGAATTATACTGTTGTAGGTATGGACAAGGCAAGCCACCTAAGATAGCACCAAAGATAGGGAAACAGTCCTATTTGGTTGCAACCGGATATAGAGGGCATTGCTTCTGTTGTAATCAATTAATCCCCTGAATCCCAAGTTTAGGTAGTTTCAGAATTTTGTACCCAACATGTAAGGGAAAAGACTCAGAAATTCACAGTCTGCAGAAGTTCACAAAAAGCAGTTTTTGGTTCTGTTTTTATTTTCCTCTTCTCTGGGAAAGATAACTTATTAAGGACACCTGGGAGGGGGAGAGCTTTTTTCTTCTCTTTTATTTTCTCCCTGCCAGCTGTTACCATGGAGCCCAGTTGGTAACTTCTTTATCTTGGAAATGTAGCCATCTCTGGAAGCCTCAGCTCAAGGGCAGAGGCCTTGTTCACATATTTTGTGAAAAACTAGTAAGGGGGTGTCTAGCTTAGAAGGGCTGATTTTTCCAGCCAGTGGCCAAGTATAACAGAGCAACACGAAAAGAGGAAGTTTATCTACACTGAACTCATTTATAAAGACTTTGTTGCTGAAAGTCCTAAAGTCAGCCACGATGAAGACTTCTGGAGAAGGCCATTTAAGATTTTTCTGTGGGCCTGGTACAGAGGGGAAGACGGGGAAGGCGGGGGGTGAGAGCAGTTCAGTGGTTCTGAGAATGAGGAAAAAGAGATATAAAAGAATAATGGGAAAAGGGTTTGGGATTTTCCTGGCAACAAAACTTGAGCAGTAGAACAGGTAGAGCAGATGGGAAGACGGGAATGAGTATCTAAAAAGCCTGTGAGGGACTTTAAATTCTTAGTAACCTGTTTTTAGTGATGACAAAGCAACTTTAAAGGCCATTTTCATTACATCTTGGATAGGCGTCTGAGGGCACTCCTCAGCTGGTTTGAGCTTTGGGTTAGCTGGTAAGAGGACCTGGTGGGACCCGGTGTGGGCACTGACAGGAGAAGAGAGGAGTGAGTGGGTGGAAGGGTACCTCAGTACCTGCTGCCTCAGCATGGGGGCAATGGTCTGAGAACCAGAGGAGGTTTGGGGTTTTGATCTAGTAATTGGAGGGGAGAAATCAGGTTGTTGATGTGAGAGTGACAGCAGAGAATCTGGAGCAGAAGGATCTATTGGAGAAACATATTTCGTGATGTGAGCAAAGGAGGGAAAAGGCCTACACATAGGGGAATTTTCTTCAATCCTTTTGATCACTTGCCGAAGTTGAAATAGTCACACAGAATTTGAGGATCTAGAGACCCCTCTGGGGGCCATCGGTTTTGGTTGTCTAATTGGTAATATGGCCAATGCTGTGAACTGAATTTGATGAGGAGTTTGGGTTCCACCAGGCAGCCCCTGTATGCTCACATCCCCATGACTTACGGAAGAAGACGGCTTTTCCCCCACACAGCCGTTGTTGTTTGTGGCTTTGATAGTCCACCGGGCAAACATAGTAATCTAGGCTAGCCAACCTGCATCAGGCTTGCGTGTTCCTACATCCATAATGTTTGTTTCCATTATCTATGGTACGGGAGAAATTTAATGGAATTTTAGTGGGATCCTCTTCATCAGAGATATCCCAATTGGAAAGACGTATACCCAGCTGACAAATATCTGGGTGGAGAGTTGGCCACCAGGTCCCTAAGGGGGCTGTATGTGAGACAGACCATACTTCTTGTCTAATTGGATTTGTGATCAGCCATCGCTGCTGAATGGGCTGATGATGGTTAGGACTAGTGGTGGCCAAGGGGAGAGTCTATAGACTTATCCACATGGCAAATATGCAATTTGAAAGGGTTACCAGTCTTTTCCACTTTCAAGCCAGTGTCTGGACAGGGCACAGGCTTGAGATGAGAATTAGGATCCAGGAAGTGATTCCGTCTACCTTTACCACTGTAGGTTTTATAATTAGCACCTGGTATGGTCCTGTCCAGCAGGGTTCCAGGGATGACACCTGATGTCATCTTATGTAGATGAAGTCTCTTTTTTGATATCGATGTGGAGTCTCCTCTTCACCAGGTTGGTAGGCAGTGGCCAGCTGTTTTGACAGGTATCCCTGAGTTCTTTCAATAGCTTTAAGTTTGTCAAGCAAGGGGGTGTGGAAGGGATCGGTAGGTCTTAGAGTTGTGGTTAGGTCCTTACTGGAGGAGGGGCCCCATAGAGAATTTTATAGGAGGTGAGGTTACACAAAGAAACAGAGGGAGTATTTCTTGCATGAAACAGTGCATAAGGCAGGAGCATAGTCCAATCTTTGATGCCCTCTCTAAGCTTAATTTCGTTAAGGTCTCTTTAATGGTTCTATTAATTTTTTTAACCTGTCCTGAGCTCTGCGGTCTATAAGCACAATGTAACTTCCAATTTATCCCCAGGATCCTGGCTAACCCCTTACTTACCTGGGCCATGAACGCCGGTCCATTATCAGACCCTATTACCTTAGGTAGGCCGTATCATAGAAAAATATCTTTCAGGATTTTCTACCACCATTTGTGCCTTTTTTTTTGTGGGGAAGGCTTCAATCCATCTTGAAAATATATCTACAAACAATAGGAGATATTGAAGTCCATACCTTGCTGGCTAAATTTCAGTAAAGTCCACTTCCCAGAATTTCCTGGTCTGGTTGCTCATAGGCGCTTTCCTACAGGAAGCTTGGAAGGGTAATTGTTCTATTGACAGAACGGACAGGGTTTTGTTACCCGTTCAGTTATGTCCTTTCGCTGTGAGTCGGTTAGTGGAAAACTCTGTTCTTGATCCTTCAGGAATGCCTGCAGTTTCTTTGGACCAAGGTGTGTGAATTGATGTACATTTTTAACGTAGTGTAGGGCTTTCTGAAATTGCAGGCTTGGCTCAGTGAAGTTGAGGAGTTCAGTGCCAATGTCGTAAGATGTTATCAAAAGCTTGCTGGTGCTCAGGGGTCCATTGGAATTGGGCATCTCCCTTTAACAGCGGGTATAAAGGAGAAGTTAAGGACACAAACACAGGAATCCATAACCTGCAAAACCCAGTAGTCCCAAGAAACTCTTTGTGTTGTCTGCTGCTGGGGGGGGGGGTATCTGCACAACCGTTTGTTTTATGGGCTCAGTGAGCCAACGTTTACCACCTCTAAGGGAATAGCCCAGGAAGACTACTTCTTGCTGGCAAATTTGGGGTTTTTTGGAAGAAGCTCTATACCCGAGTTGAGCAAGCTTACATAATAGTGCTTGGTTCCCAGACTCACAGTTTTCCTTGGTGTTGGCTGCAGTAGCAGGTCATCCACGTATTGAAGCTGGGTGACTTCGGGGTGCATAGTTCTGAAGTTGTTGACATCTCTGTGGAGGGCTTCATCAAAGAGAGTGGGGGAGTTTTTGAACCCCTGTGGGAGTCTAGTCCATGTTAGTTTACCATACGTTCCGGTTTCTGGGTCTACCCACTCAAAAGCAAACAGAAACTGACTGTCTTTATGCAGAGGCATGCAAAAGATAGCATCTTTATGTCCATACCATTTCTACTCAGGGTTCAGAGTGATAAGCAGATTGTACAAATTATTTACCGTGGGGTGAATGTCCTGCACTCTGTTGTTGATCTCTCTTAGGTCTTGAACGGGGATAGTCCCCAGTTCCTGGATTTTTTACTGGTAGCAGGGGAGCGTTCCAGGCCGATTGACAGGGCCTTAGGACCCTAAAGCCAGATATTTCTGAATATGGGGCCTTAACCCATCTTTAGCATTTTTGCTCAGAGGATGTTGTTTGACATTGATTGGGGAGGCTGAGGTTTTTAACTCCACTGTTCTTGGAGGTTGTTTCATGGCTAGTCCTAACCCAACAATTTTTGCCCAGGCATCTGGTTAATCTGTTATTCATTTCTGGGGTAGCTTGCCTGTTTGATCATTCTTGGGGTGTGTGAAAAGTGGATGTTCATCTTTGACTGACATTTATAAAGCCATGACTATAGGAGTTTTTAATGAAGGATTTAGAAATTTCATTTTGGGGCCTTCGGGGTTAAAAGTTGTTTTGGCCCGGAGCTTACTGAGCAGATCTCTGCCCATCAATGGGGCCAGGCATTCTGGGATTACTAGGAAGGAATGTTGGATTTTTCCTTTCCCCATGTCCATGGTCCTCTTAGTTGTCTAAGTCTGATATTTACTGCTGTTAGCCCTTTGAACTAGAGACCTTTTATTTGATAGAGGGCCCAGTGGGGCCTTAAGGGCTGAGTATACTGCTGCTGTATCCACTTCAAAGTTTATGGGGTCCCCTTCACTTCAAAAGTTACCCTGAGCTCGGGGAAGGGATCTGAGCCCCGACATTCTCAGTCAACCTCCAGAGTCAGAAAGGCTGTCTGGCGTGGCTGTCTCTTTCTAGGGCACTTTTTGGCTCAGTGTCCTTTTTCTTTACAGTAGGCACATTGATCTGAGGCCAAGGGTGGCCTCTGGTGGGGACCCAGGTATCGTTTCTTGTCTCCCTGTTTCTTAATTTCTGGCCTATTTATTGTTGTGACCAGGACCTTAGTTAATACCTTCATCTGTCTTTTTCATCTGTCATCCTCCCTTTGCTCCCTTTCATTCTCTCTGTTTCTCTCTTATAGGATACTTTCTCGGCTACCCTGAGTAAATCTCTCAAAGTCATATCTTGTAATCCATCTAAGTATTGTAACTTTCTTTTAATATCCAGATCAGCTTGCCCAATGAAGGCCATCATGACATATGTCTTTTGATCCTCTGCCTGAAGATCGAAAGGAGTATATCTCCTATACGCCTCCATAATTCTCTCTAGAAACATAGAGGGATATTCATCAGGCCCTTGAATAATCTCTCTTACCTTGGCCAAATTATTTGGTTGGCTAGCGGCCGGTTGGAAACCCACTATTAGGGCCCGGCAATAAGTGGACAGATGCTCCCTACCTTCAAAGGTGTCGGGGTCCCAGTTGGGTCAGTTCAAGGGTAAGCCGGATTTGATTATGTTGGGAAGTTGTGTTGGTCACCCATCTGGTCCGAGGATATTTTTTTCTAGCTTCCAGAAAGTTTCTCTCTCGTTCCTCTGTCATGAAGAGAATCCCTAGGATTTGTTGGCAGTCATCCCAAGTAGGCAGGTGTGAAAACGCCAGGGAGTTCTTTGAGTTCTTTTAGCCGGGCCAGCTTTCTCCAGGGAAGGAGGGGCTGTGTGTGTGACAAGGGGGAGTCATCTGGTGGGCGCTGGGCCGGCCTAGCTTTCTCCAATGGCGGAGAGGCTGAGTCAGCAGCAAAGGAATCACTTAGAGGTTGTTGGGGGTTGGTGGACGACGGCAGCGGATAAGAAGGGTAGGAGAGTCCAGTAGAGTCTTGAGACTCAGGGAGAACAGAGGTTGGAGGAGGAAGAGCAGAGGGTTTGTGAGATAGAATCATGGTGGAAGGAGTAGGAGTGGGCGCAGAGACAAAGAAAGGCTTCACCCATGTAGGAGGAGATTTGCAGAGGTCCTGCAATGTTAAGATATATGGCTGTTGATCTGGATGTCTATGTGGCCCCGGTTGAAAGACAAAATCTCTGACGTTTCAAATTAGTGGGAAGTAGATGTTTCTAGGGGCTATCCAACTCCAAAGGTGGGTCATTCTGAGGCACAGAGGGTCTGCCAGGTCCAGCAATTTACTGAAAAAGAAAGATTCTGGGCCTTGCACAGACTTTGGTCCAGTGATCAAGGGTCAGGAAGAGAGGTGTTGAAGTGCTCTGTCCCAAAATGAGAGATACACAAACAGTGAAAGAAATCACACACTACACTGACAAGACAAGACAATAAAGACAGGCAATGGACGTCCAATACTGAGGCCAGGACTGAGTAGCCGGCAAAACCTGATGGGCTGGCAATACTGAATCCGAAGCAAAATATCACTGAGTCAAGGAGACTATTGTTCCTCGATTTCCTGAGTCCTCTGGGGCATCCCCCAGGGACGTGGCCTGTGGCTCTGTGACACGTATGTCAGCCTCTGTCAGAGAGAGCTCACGCTCATCACCAATAGCCATTTTGCCAAGCCCTAACCTGAAACCTAAAACCAAAAAGAGTTCCCTTACTTACCCTGAAAAGAGCCCCTTGGGGATCTTTCATCCGCCGCTGCCGGATCTTGCTCGTGCCTCCAGATGTAAAGGTCGGGCAAGCATCAGAGGAAGAGACCACCAGAGGAATGTCTCAAGCAACAGTAAATGGTTTATTATGGGTCCAGCATTCTGGGGCTCAGAGCTCACTTGAATAGAGCAGAGAGCAATGAGAACAGCTTAAGCAGAGCTTATATGCTTTCCTTGGAGAGGGCAGGGAGGGAAGTTTATTGATGGGTCAGGGCAAGTGGGTGGTTTGCGTGCAAACGGGTGAGGGTATACATTTGCAGTTTGGCAGTTGGGGACAGCACATTCTGGAAACAAGATTAGCAAACAGTCCTCAAGACTTCAACAGTGTTTTGTTAAGCATACAGAAAAACAGTAAGTAACAAGTACCTATTTTATTAACCTTTCACCAAAGCCTAAATGGAAAGTGAGCATGGATTACTAAACACATCCATATCCAGGTTGCCTAACGCTCTCAAATCAATCCTATTGGTGACTACATATTTGTTTCTTCTTAAGATAATATATTCAACCTCAACCCTGTTGAAAATGACTAATCCTATCACTCACTTTATATTTTCCTGATTTCCTAATATCTCTATTGATATCTGCTTTCCTACATATTTTCCCCAGTTCATCATTGTGACTGACTCTTCACATGTGCTGACATTTACATTCACTCTTTATCCGAAACCCTATTGCTAAAGAACTTTTGGTCCAAATCCTATACTCACTCTTTTTTCTAACATACCGACTATCTTCCTAATCCTAAAGACTATCCCTTTTTGACTGGATGATCTCTTCGACAAGCAATCATCCAAGGTACAAGGTCCTATGCCATTGTATATTGATTTATCTGAGACATCTGTGCAGAACATAATTCAAAGCTAAGTATCCCTATCAACAGCCCAATGCCCTTCCTGGATTCAAATCTTATCTAGATTTCTGTTTTCAAACTTATATTTCACCAATATATTCTTGTAAATATCGCAAGTTCCCAATACCATTATTCATTAAGCAGAATGATTCCTAACTCAAATGAAACATGTTATTAAGCCTAACCATACATTGTTCCCTCAAACTAACTTTACAGAAGAGCCGAGACAGAGTTTATCTTACAATCCAGTAATGTAGGGGATCTTCCACCTGCTGAGAACATCAAAGGACCATGCAGAAATTATACCCTGAAGAAGTTGAAGGCAGCTATGAAGGACCTAAGAGGGGAAAAGTCATATTCCATGGCAAACAACAGGGTCAGTATGAAGGGATGTGTCTGAATCAGCCTCTCCTTTCGTAATGTAGAGAACTGATGAAACCATGCCTGTGTGGAGAGCTGTTTACAGGTGCCTATGGTTGATATACCATTCTAACTTGTGAAAGTGTCAAAGGAAGTAGGGGCAGCCTCAATTTCATGGGACCTTTCGAAGCAACTGTTAGGACAAAGTGGTGGCCAAGGTAGTGACCTCATTCAGTTCCTAAAGAAAGTGACCTCACCTCTCTTCCTTGGTGATCAAAAAATCTGAAATTGTGATGCAGGAAGCCAGGCACCCAGAGCAAGTCCCAGTCCCAGTCCCAGTGGTCTCACTTGTTTGGATTTACCAAGGACAGAGTCAGTCTTCCTTGGTACCGACTGATATGAGGATTGTCAAATGGCAGAAGAGCTCTGAAGAGGGGCCTTTCCTGAGAAAGCAGGTATTGGTTCACCACTGGCTCCTGACAACTTCACAGTGTTGGCCAAGGAGACCAGATCTGAGAAAGGACAGGCCATTTCAGGGGAACATAGTATGGCCCACCAGTTAGAGGACACTCCAGATAGTCACAGACCTACTTGGGTTAAGGAGGTGCCTTTGTGGGTGTTCAGTGAGTTTGTGCTTTTCTCTCATGTTCTGAGAATAGATAGAAAAGGCAGTTTTTTTGGGTTGGAGTGGACTGTTTCTAGTAAGTCGTTTGACAAGGCTAGTGTTTCTAAGTCTTGAGTATCCCACTGTGTCCGTGGTTGTAGACATTAGAAAAGAGAAGGCATCAAAGGATGTGTCCTGTCTAGTAGAAAACTTCCCAGCATTCATCCTGCCTAATTGAAGAATGGACTTTGGTTTGCCTTATGGATGGGCAACACCTACTAAATTCCTAAGTTCCTGTTTTCTTCCTGAATTCTGGCCACTCTCCAGAATAGTCTCATGGTTTTGTTTCCAAGATATGTACCACCTCCAAGCTCTGAGACATGTCCATAAACTTGATAGCTGTAGAGAATGGGAACATCTTAGAAAACTCAGATATCAGTGTGACCCGGAAATTCTCAGTGGAGAAACCCTGCTTTGGTTCATTTGCTTACCTATGGTTCTGTTGTCCTGAATGTCAGGAAGGTCTTTGCCTCAGGCCACCCCTTTGTGAAGCCTGAAGAAAACAGTTTTCAAATGGAAATGAATGGGCATCACCTGTGGATCTTTGCTTAATTGCTTGTAAAAGGATGTGTCTAAATCAGCCTCTTGGCCCTGTATGAGGTTGTGGCTTAGATTCTCAGCACATGATGGATCTAAAGATAGATTGCATGTGTGCAATCAAAACAAAAATGGCCAAAATCTGTCATTGTTGATGAGTCTCTTGCCTTCCTCTGTTAGGATTCTGACCTCTATCAAGTGAGAATAGGGATCCTTTAGGTCAAATGAGTTCTTTGAAGAACTGCAGAGGTGCTTGTGTTTTCTTGTGACTCCAAATCACTTAAAGAATCTATCCCTGAGAGTCAGTAGGCCTCAAATTGGAGAAGCAGGCCTATTGGATCACTCCAGGTTCACAGGAAGGGTGACCATGCCACCCTGACTTTAGGCAAATGAGGGGCAAGGAAGATTATTTCGGACACTCTCTTGGGATGCGTCCCACATGAAAAACTCCAGCCAGAGGTAATGATGAGTGTCTCTCTGGAAGAAGGTGAGGACCATGTGGAAGTGTTTTGGTTTTAATTGTAGTCATTCGTGTGGCAGTTGGAAGAGATGACTGGATCCACCTGGGCTTGAACTCTGGTGTCATTCCCCTTAAACACTCAGTTCTGGATCAATCATCAAAGAAGTATTGCCATGAATTGTGTTAAGAATTTAGGAGGCCATGCATGAGAGTCTCCGTTGGAAACTGAGATCTAGTCCTAGGGTGGCTTTCCACAGAGCACTGGGAATCTCAGCCAGGATATCAAATTATTTTTTTCTGAAAGACTTGGAAGCCATATTTGCTAGTCAAAACACACATGGACCTCAATTGTAGACCTCAATGGGCCTGGATTCATGTGACTTTTAGGCCACTCTTTGGGAAGCCTTGCCTGTGAGAGTTCTTCAAATTTTTCATTGAAATGAGCTTCCTCACCATTGAATGATTCCTGAATGATTTGAAAGCCATAGTGCTTCCAACTTCATAATTGAAAATTGGCTAGATAAATACCATGAAATTTTTGAAATTCCAATGACCAGGTGGCAATGAAGAACATTTGGATGTCCTGTTGCTGATCACGAGTGTACCAGACAGTGCCTTGATTGACTGGTTTTGATGAAAATGGTGTAGAACAGAGATCTCAATAATTTGGATCCTGCTGAGTAGTGGGCCTAGAGCAGTGGTGAGCAAATGTGTGATAAAACATCTGAGGTGGGGCCATGTGGATCTGCCATTGGCTTCCAAATGGCTTGTGACTGACATGGTGCAGCCAGCAGACCCTTATATGTAAAGGCAACTTGTTATATGGAGAGGTTTCAGTGCAATGTTCAGAATCAGGTTGCTATGGTCAAGGGGGCATCCTATGTGGTATACAAGCCCTGTTGGTGCATTCTCCTGCAGACCCTGATCCACCACACGTGACAGAACTCGCGGCAACACTCTGTCCCAGTTGAACTCCTTGTATTTCATGAAGCAAATACCAAACTCTGAGTGCAGCAGGAAGAAACATTAGGAAAAGTGGAGGATGATAAAATGGCTTCGCAGTCCATATGGGGAGACACTTAGCCCACAGTGGCCACAGTTTACATACAAGAGAGAATTCAGCACTGCTGCTTCATGTTTATTGGAAAATTATAAACCATGTCCTCCAGATCACAGAGATGAAGACGCAGCTTTGATGGTCTCACTGGAAAGGAAGCTAAAGATCCTCACAAAAACATATATTTCAAGTGCCCAACCTAGAGACAGTTTCTCCAGACGTCTTTAGGCAGGCAAATCTCCATGTTTGTAGAGTTTTTACACTGTCCCTTACTTTTGGAAACTCCTCTACAATCTCCAAGGTTGTGAACCCTAAGCATTTTCAATTTCAGATATGTATTCAAAGATTTTCTAACTCTTCTCCTCTAATTGTGTCTTACTTGGGGTGAAGGTAATGTCAAGGCATTGTTCTGAATGAGAGTGGGAAAATTTTTTTGTAGTACACATTTGCATACACATTGATCCATTTTCCAATTTTCCATTCGAAATACTGAATCCCTGACACTAACTCATACCCTACTAGACTCTGACTACTAATCCTAATATGATGGAGAAAAATAAACAAAAAAAATGAAAATACAAGCAGTTCAGAGGAGGCATGGTGTATAGTTGGACTTCCCTCTTGCATGATAAAGGGTCGGTTTTATAAATCTACTCAATTTTTAATTGAAATAGTCCTCCATGTGTTTTTCTTTAAAGAGAGAGTTAGAGAGGAGAGAGAGAATTCTATAATATTTATTTTTTTAGTTATCGGCGGACACAACATCTTTGTTTGCACGTGGTGCTGAGAATCGAACCCATGCCGCACGCATGCAAGGCGAGCGCGCTACGACTTGAGCCACATCCCCAGCTCTCTCCATGCGTTTTTAAAGTTAACAAATATGTGATTTCCTGTCTCCCCTTCTCTGTAGCCTACTCAGCACATGTACTTTTTATATGCACATATAGATTCCTACTTGGTATCACACGTATATTTTTATGAGTTGGCTGACTTGGCAGAAACAAATTGTAAGAAGAGATCAGTCCTCCTAAACGCTGTTGGAACTGAAAATCCAAACTATGGGTGAGCTTCCTATTAGAACAATATTATACATAAACCCATGTTTAGTAAAATAAATATTTTTGCATCTGAGGGTGATATATATTACATGATGAATTACGATTGGCATATATATATTGATACTTTTTAATGAATTTTTGTGTTTTTTTGTCTATATATATATATATATATATATATATATATATATATACATACACTCTACAGATTTTATAAAATATGAAATATATTTGTCTTATATACACTCCGTAAATTCATTCATGTTCATGTATGTGGATTTATAATCAACTTTTCACAAGATTATTCTCAGAAATAATCATCTACCTGAAATACATATTTGTTTCCCAGTGCTGAAAACTAACTTCAATCAATGGTGCTTACAAATCCTAATATTTCTACAGTAACTGACCCAGTTTAACATCAATGCAAGTATATTCCTATGGGACATGATGTCTATTTTGACATTCATTTTAATTCAACACTGGTACATTACTATTTCTTCAGTTTTTGCACATCATAGGTTATATATTTCATTCACAAGTTCAGAAATTTATAGGAATTTGTTTCACTTTTAATCACTTCCTGCTTCAGAACACATGTATTCCTCCATGTTACTTGACTGGTCTTTTCATGAGACTTCTTTCCAAACACATTATTTTCGATTTCCATAATCAATTTTGAAGCTAAACCCACACACTCTTCAAGATAAACCATAACATTAATATTACCATTAGATGTATAAGTGGTTGGAATGAATGTGTGAATATCAATATAAGATTTCCTGTACATTTTCACATTTCAATTCAATCCATTATTAAAGTTGGAACCAGGTATGCTATTTATTCACAGTATGGTCTATTAATGCATTATCTCTATATTCATAGACACAGTGTACACCTCTTTGTTCCCCCAATACTAATTTATACCTCTTCAAAACATTGCTCCCAAAAATGGTAGAAGAAATAAACATGTCACCTTATCTATCTATCTATCAATATATATATATATATATATATATATATATATATATATATATATATATATATATATATATTTCTTTTTTTATCACAGTAATATTCTGGACACAAAAAACAAAGGTCATACTCATGATTGTATCAAAGCCTAAATGGAAAGTGAGCATGGATTACTAAAAACAACCATATCCAGGTTGCCTAATGCTCTCAAATGTAAATCCTATTGGTGACTACATATTTGTTTCTTTCTAAGATTATATATTCAACTTCAAGCCTGTTGAAAATGTCTAATCCTATCACTCAGTTTATACTTTGCCTGATTTCCTTATATCTCTATTGATATCTGCTTTCCTACATATATTCCCCAGTTCATCATTGTGTCTGACACTTCACATATGCTGATATTTACATTCAATGTCTACCCGAGACCCTATTGCTAAAGAAATTTTGGTCTAAATCCTATACTCACTCTTATTTCTAAACCTACTGACTATCTTCCTAATCCTACTGACTATTGCTTTTTGACTCGATGTTCTCTTCGACAATTAATCATCCAAGGTATAAGGTCCTAAACCATTGTATTTCAATTTGTCGGAGACATATATGCAGAACATAATTCAAACCTAAGAATCCCACTCAAGGACCCAATGCCCTTCTGACTTCGAATCTTACCTAGATTTCTGTTTTCATACTTACATTTCACCTATATATTCTTATAAATATCACAGGTTCCCAATACCATTATTCATGGGGCAGAGAGATTCCTAACCCAAATCAAACATGTTATTAACCCTAAACATACACTGTTCCCTCAATCTAACTTTACAAAAGAGGAGGGACAGAGTTGGTCTTACAATACAGGAATGTAGGGGATCTTCCACCTTCTGAGAACATCAAAGGTCCATGCAGAAATGATCCCTGGAGAAGATATAGGCAGCTATGAAGGACCTGAGAGAGGAAAAGTCATCTTTTATGGTAAACAACCTGGTCAAGATGAATGGATGTGTCTGAATCAACCTCTATCTTCTAAATGTAGAGAAGATGGACCAAATCAGGCCTGTGTGGAGAGCTCTTCCCAGGTGCCTATGGTTGATATACCATTCTAACTTGTGAAAGTGTGACAGAAAGAAGGGACAGACTCCATCTCATGGGACCCTTAGAAGTTACTGTTAGGACAAAGAGGTTGCCAAGGCAGTGACCTCATTCTGTTCCTGAAGGAAATGACCTCACTTCACTTCCTTGGTGATGGAACTCTCTGAACTTGGAATCCAGGAAGAGAGGCACCCAGAGCCAGTCGCAGTCCCAGTCCCTGTGGTATCACTTGTTTCAATTTACCAAGGACAGAGTCAGTCTTTCTTAGTACCAACAGATGTGAGAATGGCCAAATGCCAGGAAAGCTCTGAAGAAAGACCTTTCTGAGAAAGCAGGTATTGGTTCACCGCTGGCTCCTGACAACTGCACAGAGTTGGCCAAGGAGACCAGATTTGAGATACAACAGGCCATTTTGGGGGAATATAGTATGGCCCACCATTCAGAGGACACTCCACAAAGGAGGTGCCTTTGTGGGTGTAGGTGTGTGTATGGTTTTTTCTCAAGTTCTGAGAAGATGTAAGAAAGGCTGTTTGTTTGAATTGGCGTGGACTGTTTCTAGTAAGTCCTTTGACAAGGCGAGTGCTTCTATGTCTGTGTATCCCACTCTGTCCGTGGTTGTAGACATTAGAAAAGAAAATGCATCAATAGATGTGTCCTGTCTAGGAGAAAGCTTCGCAACATTCATCCTGCCTGATTTATTAATGGACTGCAGCTTTCCTTATTGAAGGGAAACACCTGCTATCTTTCAAAGTTTCTGTTTACATCCTGAATTCTGGACACTCTCCAGAATTGCCTCATTGTTTTGTGTCCAAGATATGTACTACCTCCAAGCTATGTGATATGGCTATGTACTGGATAGCTGAAGGGAAAGGCGAGCATCTCAGAAAACTCAGATATCAGTGTGAACAGGAAAGTCTCAGTGGAGAAACCCTGCTTTGTGCGTTTTGTTTACCTATTGTTCTGTTGCCCTGAATTTCAGGAAGGTTTTTGCCTCAGACCACTCCTTTGTGAATATCAATTCAATCCATTATTTAAAGTGGAACCAGCTATACTATTTATTCACAGTATGGTCTATTCATGCATTATCTGTATATTCATAGACACAGGGTACAGCTTTTTGTACAACCAATACTTATGTATATGTCTTCAAAATATTACTCGCAGAAATGGTGAAAGAAATACTCATGTCACCTAATCTACATATACATTTTATCACAGTAATATTCTGGACACAAAATGCAAAGTTCACACTTATTATTGTACTAAAGCCTAAATGGAAAGTGAACATGGATTACTTCCATGTTCAGGTTGCCTAATGCTCTCAAATATCAATCCTATTGGTGACTACATATTTGTTTCTTCCTAAGATTATATATTCAAAATCAACCCTGTTGCAAATATCTAATCATATCACTCACTTTATACTTTGCCTGATTTTGTAATATCTCTTTTTTTATTGTTACGATGAGCCAATTTAGTACTTTTTTAATTTTTTTTTCATCTTTCATACATTTGATTCAAGTGAGTTATGCATTTCCATTTTTACCCCAAATACAGATTGCAGAATCACATCAGTTACACATTCACAATGTTTACATAATGCCATATTAGTGACTGTTGTATTCTGCTGACTTTTCTATCCCCTACTATCCCCCCTCCCCTCCCCTTTCATCTTCCCTCTCTACCTCATCTGTTTTTGTTCCGTTCTCTCCCTTCCCCCCCTTTCCCCTCACAACCTCGTATATGTGATTTCGTATAACGATGAGGGTTCTTTCCGTTTCCATGCAATTTCCCTTCTCTCTCCCTTTCCCTCCCATCACTTGTCTCAGTTTAATGTTAATATTTTCCTCATGCTCTTTCCCTCTGTTCAGTTCTTAATTGCTCTCCTTAAATCAAAGAAGACATTTGGCATTTGTATTTTAAGGATTGGCTAGCTTCACTTAGCATAATCTGCTCTAATGCCATCCATTTCCCTGCAAATTCCATGAATTTGTCATTTTTTAGTGCTGCATAATACTCCATTGTGTATAGATGCCACATTATTTTTTATCCATTCATCTATTGAAGGGCATCTAGGTTGGTTCCACAGTCTGCCTATTGTGAATTGTGCTGCTATGATCATTGATGTGGCGGTATCCCTATAGCATGCTCTTTTATGGTCCTCAGGGAATAGTCCGAGGAGGGCGATAGCTGGGTCAAATGGTGGTTCCATTCCCAGCTTTCCCAGGAATCTCCATACTGCTTTCCATAATGGCCGCACCATTTTGCAGTCCCACCAGCAATGTACAAGTGTACCCTTTTCCCCACATCCTCGCTAGCACATATTATTGTTTGACATCCTAATGGCTGCCAATCTTACTGGAGTGAGATGGTATCTTAGGGTGGTTTTGATTTGCATTTCTCTGACTGCTAGAGAAGGTGAGAATTTTTTCATGTACTTATTAATTGATTGTATGTCTTCTTCTGAGAAGTGTCTGTTCAGGTCCTTGGCCCATTTGTTGATTTTGTAATATCTCTATTGATATCTGCTTTCCTACATATTTTCCACTGTTCATCATTGTGACTGACCCTTCAAGTGTGCTGATATTTACTTTCACACTTTAACCCAAACCCTATTGCTAAAGCACTTTTGTTCCAAATCCTATACTCACTCTTCTTTGTTAACCTACCGAATATCTATCTAATCCTACTTACTATCCCTTTTTGACTGGATGTTCTCTTCGAATTTTAATCATAAAAGAAACAAGGTCCTATGCCATTGTATATCGATTTATCTGAGATATCTGTGCACAACGTAAATCAAAGCTAAGTATCCCAATGAAGGGCCCATTGCCCCTCTGGGCTTCAAAATTACCTAGACTTTCTTTTTTCATTTATATATTTCACCTCTATATTTTTAAAAATATCGCAGGTTCCCAATACCATTATTCATCCAGCAGAATGATTTCTAACCCAAATCAAACATTTTATTAACCCTAACAATACACTGTTCCCTCAATGTAAATTTAAAGAAGAGCAGGGACAGAGTTGGTCTTAAAATACAGGAATGTAGGGGATCTTTCACCTGTTGAGAACCACAAGTTCAATGCAGAAATGATCCCTGGAGAATATGTAGTCAGCTATGGAGGACCTGAGAAAGCAAAAGTAATCTTCCATGGCAAAATACCTGGTCAGGATGACGGGATGTGTCTGAATCAGAACCTCTCTTCTCAATGTAGAGGAGATGGACCAAACCAGGCCTGTGTGGAGAGCTATTACCGGGTTCCTATGGTTGATATACCATTCTAACTTGTGAATGTTTCACAGGAAGTAGGGGAAGCCTCCATCTAATGAGACACTTGGAAGCAACTGTTAGGATAAAGTGTTTGCCAAGGCAGTGACCTCATTCAGTTCCTGAAGGAAGTGACCTCACCTTACTCCCTTGGTGATGGAACTCTCTGAACTTAGGATCCTGGAAGCCAGGCACACAGAGCCAGTCCCAGTACCAGTCCCAGTGGGTTCACTTGTTTGGAATTACCAAGGACAGAGTCAGTCTTTCTTTGTACCTACTGATGTTAGAATGGCCAAAAGCCAAGAGAGCTCTGAAGAGGGGCCTTTCCTGAAAAAGCAGATAGTGGCCCACCGCTGGCTCCTGACAACTTCATAGAGATGGCCAAGGAGACCATATCTGAGACAGGACAGGACATTTCGGGGGAACATTGTGTGGCCCACCAGTCAGAGGACACTCCATAGAGTCACAGACCTACTTAGGGTAAAAAGGTGCCTTTGTGGGTGTGGTTGTGAGTTTGTGATTTTGTCTCATGTTGTGAGAATAGGAAAAAAAGGTGGTTTGTTTGGTTTGGAGTGAACTGTTTCTCGTAAGTCGTTTGAAAAGGAGAGTGTTTCTATGTCTGTGTATCCCATGGTGTCCGTGGTTGTAGACATTAGAAAAGAGAGTGCATCAATGGATGTGTCCTGTCTAGTAGAAAGCTTCCCATTTCATCCTGCCCAATTTATGAATGGTTTGCGGCTTTACTTAAAGATGGGCATAACCTAATACATTCCTAATTTCCAGGTTTATTCATGAACTCTGTTCACTCTCCAGAATAGGATCATGGTTTTGTGTCCAACATATATACCACCTCCAAGCTCTGTGACATGGCCATGTACTGGATAGCTGAAGGGAATGGCGAGCATCTCAAAAAACTCAGATATCAGTGTGACCAGGAAAATCTCAGTGGGAAAACCCTGCTTTGGGCATTTTGCTTATATATTGTTCTGATGAACTGAATGTCAGGAAGTTCTTGCTCTGGCCACCCCTTTGTGAAGCCTGAAGTAAACAGTTTTCAAATGGAAATGATTGGGCATCACCTGTGGCTCTTTGCTTAATTGCTTTGGAAAGGGATGTGTCTGAATTAGCATCTTGGCCCTGTGTGAGGTTGTGGCTTAGATTCTCAGCACCAGATGGATCTAAAGAAAGATCCCATGTGTGCATCCAAAACCAAAATGGCAAATACACCAGTCATTGTGGATAAAGTCTCGCTTTCCTCTGTGAGGTTCCTGACCTCTATCAAGTGAGAATAGGGATCCTTTGTGTCAATTGAGTTCTTCAAAGCCCTGCAAAGGTGCTTGGGTTTTCTCATGACTCTAATTTACATAAAGAATCTATACCTCTAACTCAGTAGGCCTCAAATTGAAGAAGCGGTGCAGTATTAACGGCATGCCTATTTGATCACTCCGGGTTCACAGGAAGTATGTCCAGGCCACCCTGACTTTAGGCAAATGAGGGGCAAGGGAGCTTATTTTGGACACTGTCTTGGAATGTGCCCCTCATGGAAACCTCCAGCCAGGGGTTATGATGAGTATCTATATGGAAAAAGATGAGGGCCATGTGGGAGTGTTTTGGTTTAATTGTGGTCATTATGTGGCTGTTAAAGGAGATGCCTGGGTCCACATGGGCTTGAACTCTGGTGTGATTACACTTAGAGAGTGCATTCTGGATCTGATCTCAGAGAACTTGTGCCATGAATTGTGGTGGGATTCTAGGAGGGCACGCATGAGAGTCTCCCTTGGAAACTGAGATCTAGGCCCAGGGTGGCTTTCCACAGAGCACTGGGAATCTCAGCCAGGATACCACATGATTTTTTTTTCTGAAAGACTTGGTAGGCATAGGTGACAGTCAAAACACACATGGACCTCACATTGTAGACCTCAATGGGTCTGATTTCATGTGACTTTTTGGCCACTCCCTGGGAAGCCTTGTCTTTAACAGTTCTACAGAGCATTCATCGAAATGAGGTTTCTCATCATTTAATGGTTCCTGTACAAATTGAAATCCACAGTGCCTCCATCTACATCCGTGAAAAATGGCTAGATAAATACAATAAAATTATTGAAATTTCCATGACCAGGTGGCACTGGAGAAAATTTGGAAAACCGGTTGCTGATCATGAGTATACCAGACAGTGCCTTGATTGACTAGGTTTCATCAAAATGGTGTATAACAGAGATGCCAGTAAATTGGAGCCTGCTGAGTAGTGGGCCTAGATCAGAGGAGGGGAGGTGTGTGATAAAACATCTGTGGTGGGGCCATGTTGATCTTCCATTGGCTTCCAAATGCCTTGTGACTGACATGGTGCAGCCAGCAGACCCTTATATGTAATGGTATCTTGTTATATAGAGAGGTTTCAGGGCAATGTTGAGAATTATGTTGCTGTGGTCAAGGGGAAAAGCTATGTGGAATAGAAGCATTGTTGGTATATTCTCTTGCAGACCCTGACCCACCACACGTGACAGAACTCCCTCAAGCACTGTGTCCCAGGTGATCTTTTTTTTACTTCATAAGCAAATACAGCAGCAAGAAACACCATGAAAATTGGAGGATGAACAAATGGCTTCACAGTCCACACAGGGAGACACTTAGAACCCAGTGGCCACAGTTTACCTACAAAGATCAAATTCAGGACTGGTGTCTCATGTTAATTGGAAAATAAGAAACTATGTTTTACAGGTCACATAGGTGCAGACCCAGCTTTGATGATCTCAGTACAAAGGAAGCTAAAGCTCCTCATAACAACATATGTTTCAAGTGCCCAACCTCAGAGGAAATTTCTCAAGAAGTCTTTAGGCCAGCAGAGCTCCATGTTTATGGAGTGTTCACCCTGTCCCTTACTTTTGGAAACTCCTGTACCACCTTCAAGGTAGTGAACTTCTTAGCATATTACATTCCAGAGAAGTATTCACTGATTTTCTAATTCTTCTCCTCTAATTATGTCTTACTTGGGGCGAAGATAATGTCAAGCCATTGTTCTGGAGGAGTGGGAAGATTTTGTGTGGCACATATTTGCATACACATTGGATACATTTTCCAATTTTCCATTCGAAATACTGAATCCCTGACTCTAACCCCTACCATACTAGACTCTGACTACTAATCGTAATATGATAGAGAATAATAACCAAAACAGAATAGAAATACAAGCAGTTCAGAGGAGGCATGGTGTATAGTTGGAATTGCCTTTTGCATTATATAGGGTAGGAGTTATAAATCTAGTCATTTTTTTTGTTGAAATAGTTCTCCGTGTGTTTTGAAAGTTAACAAATATGTGAATTCCTGTCTCCTTTTCTGTGTAGCCTATTCAGCACATGTAATTTTATATGCACATATAGAATTGTACCTGGTATCACACGTACATTTTTGTGAGGTGACTGACTTGGCAAATACAAATTGTGAGAAGAGATCACTCCTCCTAAATGCTGTTGGAACTGAAAATTCAACCTGTGGGTAAGCCTCCTAGTTGAACAACATTATACATAAATCCATGTTCAGTATATGAATATTTTTGGGTCTGTGGATGATATGTATTTCATGATGAATTTTGATTGGCATATATATTGCTAGTTTTTAATGTCTGTGTGTGTGTGTGTGTGTGTATATTTATATATATATATATATATATATATATATATATATATATATATATATACTCTCCAGATTTTTCAAAATATGAAATATTTGTGTCTTATTTTGCACTCCCTAAATTCATTCATATTCATGTATGTGGATTTATAATCCAATTTTTAAAAAATTATTCTCAGAAATATTCATCCACCTGAAATACATATTTTTTCCTAGTAATGAAACAGTTTTCAGTAAATGGTGCATCCAAATCCTAATATTTCGGCACTGCAAGATGGCTGTGAAGACAGTGTATCACACCCAGTGTACCCTGCCACTGCGCAAGTGAATAACGAGTTAGAGCAATGAAAAACTATCTTGTTAGGATCTTACAGGAAAATGGGTGTTTACCGAAACCTAGAAGAATGATTTCCACCACCGAGGTCCGGTAATTGAATCTCAAACACAAGCCACTTGTGCAACTGGAGATCCATTCTGATTGATCCGCGTGACCTGCCCTGTGTCTACAAATGGTGAGGCACCACCCAGAAGCGACCAGCAAGCAGGGAGAAACGTTGCTGCGGATTCTGTGGAATCCTGCTGGCTGAGCATCCACTGAGCCCCCAGCTGAATTCGGGATTTCAGACGGGGAAGTTAGCAGTACATTTCTATGCCCCAAAGCAGAAACTCCACAAAGGAAACCAACAGCCACCATCTTGGAGAGCTGAAGTAACCACCACCACTCCCTGACAGATTGCAAGAATAAAACAGGTGTGTGTTTCTCAGCTCATCTCACATACAGAGGGGAATTCGCATAAAATATCTCCTAGGCTTTTGGGGGAGGAATAATCAGAGCAAGTCTGCATAAAGACTGGGGGAAAACTAGAGGCACCTGACCTTCATCTCCCCTTCCCATCAGCGGCAAAAATGAAACTTGTCTAGCCAGTGCGGGGCGATGGGCAAGCGAAAAAAAATAAAACAATAGAGTTCCAGGGTTCCCAATAGACACCCTCCCCACCCAACAAACGGCAGACCCAGAGAACAGTTTGAGCTGCCGAGAAGCATCACTCAGGAGAAATCTGGTCTAGCAGGAGAAATCAGGACTAGCAGGATAAACCAGGGGACTAGAGGCCAGGCCCTCCTGACTGGCTGGCTGGAGAACGCCGGCCCACTGCCAGTGTCACTGGGCAACTGGAGACCACCTTCCTGCTGGCGCCAGCCCACCTGCTGACGCTATGTCTTGACGGCTGGAGAACGCGCGCCTGCCGGCGACCGAACGCGCAACTGTGTGGCTAGAGATCACCCACCAGCTGAAGACAGACCACAAGCTGCCCGCGCTACTGGGTGGCTGGAGACTGCCGGCCTGCCAGCGACCGGGAGCTGAAACCAACCAGAGACAATCCAGTCCACCCACCCAATTCGGACACTCCGGCAAGGAGCCTGGTGCCCACCACAGCAGAGAGGTGACATCACTGGAGCTCGGCCGTCAGAATTCCTTAACAGCGGAATCCACTTAAGCAGGCATAGTCTACCAACACAAAGGAGAGAAAACAGAGATATATCAACCCATAACAAATCTATAGAAGAGAGCAGAAACACAGCAATCAAATAGAGCTGGAAAATGACGTGAACATCATGAAAAAACAAGGGAAAACAAGGTGTACAAACAATGAAGGACAACTTAATACTACAGGAGAACCTAGAAGCATCAGAAACAGGGATAGGGAAAAAACTTAAGTCATACCTAACTCAGATGGAAAGGAATAAGAGAGAAGACATGAGGCAGCAAGTCTAAGGATAAAAGTACATTTTGAAAATGAATTAAACAAACAAATTCAAATGGCAAAGAACAAGCTTTACCAGGAGATAGAGATCTTTTAAAAAATCATACAGTAATTCTAGAAATGCAGGAAACTATAAACCAAATTAAAAACTCAAACAAGAATATTACAAATAGACTAGATCAAGTAGAAGTCAGAACATCAGATAATGAAGACAAAGTTTGTCAACTTGAAAAGAATATAGTCAACACAGAAAACATGCTTAAATCCCATGAGCAACTATTCAAGAGATATGGGATGTCATAAAAAAAACAAAATTGGGAGTCATCGGGATAGAAGAAGGCATAGAAATTCAAACCGAATGAATGAACAACATATTAAATGAAATAATTCTAGAAAACTTCCCAGAGATGAAAGATGGAATGGATTGCCATATCCTGGAAGCCTACAGGACCTCAAACATTCAAAACCATAATAGACAAACTCCAAGACATATAATTATGAAGATAGCCAACATACAGAACAAGGAGAGAATATTAAAAGCTATGAAAGAAAGTAGGCAGATAACATTCAGGGGTAAACCAATAAGGTTAACAATTGATTTTTCATCACAGACATTGAAAGCGAGAAGATCTTTGAACAATGTATTTCAAACACTGAAAAATAATGGATTCCAACCAAGAATACTGTATCCAACAAAATTAAGCTTCAGATTTGACAATGAAATTAAGTCCTTCCTGATAAATAAAAGCTAAAAGAATTCGCAGACAGAACACCAGCACTGCAAAGCATTTTGAGCAAAATACTACAAGAAGAGGAATTGAAAAATAGTGCCCAAAACTAACAGCGGGAGGTATCTCAGTAAAGGGGTAAGAAAAAAACCAAAAAGTAAAAACTACCCAAATTAAAATAAATAAATAAATAAACATGACTGGAAGTACAAATCATATTTCAATTGTAACCTTAAATGTTAAAAATCTAAACTCACCAATCAAGAGACATAGGCTAGTAACCTGGATCAAAAAAATAAATCCAACAATATGCTGCCTTCGAGAGACTCATATGAAAGGTAAAGACATACACAGGCTGAAAGTGAAAGGTTGGGAAAAATCATACCACTCATATGGCCCTCGGAAGCAAGCAGGAGTGGCCATACTCATATCATATAAAATCAACTTCAAACCTACATTAATCAAAAGGGATAAAGTAGGACACTATATATTGTTAAAAGGAACCATCCACCAACAAGACATAACAATTATCAATTGATATGCACCAAACAATTGAGCTGCAATGCTCATAAAACAAACTCGCCTCAAGTTCAAGAGTCAAATAGACTACAACACAATAATTATGGGTGACTTCAACACACCGCTCTCGCCATTAGACAGATCCTCTATAAAAAACTGAATAAAGAAACTATAGAATTCAACAGCACAATCAATAACCTTGACGTAACCGACATATATAGAATACATCAACCATCATCAAGTGGATACACTTTATTCTCAGCAGCACATGGATCCTACTCCAAGTTAGACCATATATTATGCCATTGGGCAACTCTTAGTAAATATAAAGGCGTGGAGAAAATACCATGCACCATATCTGATCATAATGGAATGAAACTGGAAATCAATGATAAAAGAAGGAAGGAAAAATCCTACATCACATGGAAAATGAACAATATTCTACTGAATGATCAATGGGTTACAGAAGACATAAAGGAGGAGATAAAAATATTTTTAGAATCAAATGACAATACAGACACATCGTACTGGAATCTATGGGACACAAAGAAGGCAGTTTTAAGAGCGAAATTCATTTCTTGGAGTTCTTTCCTCAAAAAAAGAATAAAACAACAAATAAATAAACTCACAGTACACATCAAAAACCTAGAAAAGGAAGAGCAAAACAACAGCAAATGTAGTAGAAGACAAGAAATAATTAAAATTAGAGCAGAAATCAACGAAATTGAAACAAAAAAAAACATTGAAAAAATTGATAAAACTAAAAGTTGGTTCTTTGAAAAAATAAATAAGATTTACAGGCCCTTAGCCATGCTAAGGATGAGAAGAAGAGAGACAACTGAAATTACTAACATATGGAATGGAAAAGACAATATCACAACAGACAGTACACAAATACAGAAGATAATTAGAAAGTATTTTGAAACCCTATATTCCAATAAAATAGAAGATAGTTAAAATATCGACAAATTTCTTAAGTCATACGATCTGCCCAGATTCAGTCAGGAAGACACACACAATTTAAACAGACCAAAAACAAAGGAAGAAATAGAAGAAGCCATCAAAATACTACCAACCAAAAAAAGCCCTGGACCTGATGGGTATAGAGCAGAGTTCAAAAAAACCTTCAAAGAAGAATTAGTACCAATACTTTTCAAGCTATATCAAGAAATAGAAAAATAAGGAGCTCTTCCAAATTCATTCTCAGAGTCCAAAATCACCCTGATCCCAAAACCAGACAAAGACACTTCAAAAAAGAAAACTACAACCAATATCTCCAATGAACTTGGATGCAAAAATTCTCAATGAAATCCGTGTGAATTGAATCCAAAAGCATATCAAAATAGTTGTGCACCATGATCAAGTAGGATTCTTCCCTGGAATGCAAGGCTGGTTCAATATACGGAAATCAATAAATGCTATTCACCACATCAATAGACTTAAGGACAAGAACCATATGATCATCTCGATAGATGTAGTAAAAACATTCGACACAGTTCAGCATCCCTTTATGTTCAAAACACTAGAAAAACTAGAAATAACAGGAACTTACCTCAACATTGTAAAAGCTATATATGCTAAACCTCAGGCTAGGATCATCCTAAATGGAGAAAACTGAAGGCATTCCCTCTGAAATCTGGAACAAGACAGGGATGCCCTCTATCACCACTTCTATTCAATTTAGTTCTTGAAATACTAGCCAGAGAAATTAGACAGACAAAAGAAATTAAAGGCATAAAAATAGGAAAAGAAGAACTTGAATTATCGCTATTTGTGGATGACATGGTAATATATTTAACAGACCCAAAAGGGTCTACAAAGAAACTGCTAGAGTTAATAAATGAAGGATATAAAACCAACACGCATTAATCAAAGGCATTCCTGTATATCAGCAACAAAACTTCTGAAATTGAAATGAGGAAAACCACTCCATTCACAATATCCTCAAAGAAAATAAGATACTTGGAAATCAACCTAACAAAAGAGGTGAAAACCACAGAACCCTAAAGAGAGAGATAGAAAAAGATCTTAGAAGATGGAAAAATGTACCCTGTTCATGGATAGGCAGAACTAAATTCATCAAAATGGCGAAATTACCCAAAGTTCTATACAGGTTTAACGCAATGCCAATCAAAATCCCAATGGCATTTCTTGTAGAAATGATAAAGCAATCATGAAATTCATATAGAAAAACAAAAGACACAGAATAGCAAAAGAAATTCTAAGCAGGAAGTGTGAATCGGGAGGTATAGCGATACCAGAGTTCAAACTTTACTACAAAGCAATAGTAACAATAACAGTGTGGTACTGGTACGAAAACAGGCAGGTGGACAAATGGTATAGAATGGAGGACAGAGAAACCAATCCACAAAATTACAACTTTCTTATATTTGATAAAGTGGCTATAAACATGCAATGGATGAAGGATAGCATCTTCAACAAATGGTGCAGGGAAAATTAGAAATCCATATGCAACAAAATGAAACTGAATCCCGTTTTCTCACCATGCACAAAAGTTAAATCAAAATAGATCAAGGAGCTAGATATCAAATCAGAGACACTGCGTCTCATAGAAGAAAAAGTTGGCTACGATCTATATACTGTGGGGTCAGGCTCCAAATTCTTTAATAAGACATCAATAGCCCAAGAGTTAATAACAAGAAAAAAACAAATGGGACTTACTTAAACTAAAAAGTTTTTTTCTCAAGAAGAGAAACAATAAGAGAGGTAAATAGAGAGCCTACATCCTGGGAACAAATTTTTACCCCTCACACTTCAGATAGAGCCCTAATATGCAGAATATACAAAGAACTCAAAATATTAAACAATAAGATAACAAATAACCCAATCAACAAATGGGCCGAGGACCTAATCAGACACTTCACAGAGGAGGACATACAATCAATCAACAAGTACATGAAAAAATGCTCACCATCTCTAGCAGTCTGAGAAATGCAAATCAAAACCACCTTAAGATACCATCTTACTCCAGTAAGATGAGCAGCCATTATGAAGTCAAACAACAATAAGTGTTGGCGAGGATGTGGGGAAAAGTGTACACTTGTACACTGCTGGTGGGACTGCAAATTGGTGAGGCCAATTTTGAAAGAAGTATGGATATTCCTGGGAAAGCTGGAAATGGATCCACCATTTGACCCAGCTATCACCCTTCTTGGAATGTTCCCTGAGGATCTTAAAAGAGCGTACTATAGGGATACTGCCACATCAATGATCATAGCGGCACAATTCACAATAGCTAGACTGTGGAACCAACTTAGATGCCCTTCAATAGATTAATGGATAAAAAAATGTGGCATCTATACACAATGGAGTATTGCACAGCACAAAAATGACAAAATCATAGAATTTGCAGGGAAATGGATGGCATTAGAGCATATTATGTTAAGCGAAGCTAACCAGTCCTTAAAAAATAAATGCCAAATGTCTTCTCTGATATAAAGAGAGCAAATAAGAGCAGAACAGGGAGGAAGAGCATGAGGAAAATATTAACATTAAACAAAGACGAATGGGGGGAGAGAAAGGGAGAGAGAAGGGAAAGCTTATGAAAATTGTAGGAGACCCTCAATGTTACACAAAATCGCATATAAAATGTTGTGAGGGGAAGTGGGGGGAAAACAATGGAGAGAATTGAACAATAGCAGATGAGGTAGAGAGGGAAGATGGGAGGGGAGGAGAGGGTGGATAGTAGGGGATAGGAAAGGTAGCAGAATACAACAGTCACTAATATGCCATTATGTAAAAGTGTGAATGTGTAACCGATGTGATTCTACAATTCGTATTTGGGGAAAAAATGGGAGTTCATAACCCAATTGAGTCAAATGTATGAAAGATGATATATCTTGAGCTTTGTAATGTTTTGAACAACCAATATAAATAAATAAATAAATAAATAAAGGTTTAAAATTTAGTGGGAAGAAATCAGCTAAAAATGGGTTCAGATGTATTCATTTTGCTATGCAGAAACTTTGTTTTGTGTAGTTGTAAATATCACAAATTTATTTTACCAGAAAATGCACATAAATTGAGATGAAAGGATAATTCACCTATCTTCATGAAAAATTCATAGCATTTTCTACACTTTTCATACTTTATTTTTTTCGTGAATATTTTGACATGGACAAGGTCTAGTCTTAGGCTATTCTTCCAGAATACTACCTCATCTGACAAGTTCGTACAATGTGTTGGATTGTTCTTTTCATCTTTTATTTAATAGTTTCTAGCTGATAATGTGTATTTTTCTTATCTTTATTGGGACATTATCTTTGCATTTTATGTTTTACTGGGGAAGAGACTCATCAAAAGCTCTTTATTATAAGTATCAACAATCAAACATTTAGAGCATGCAATTATTCTTAATTTTGCATGAAAATAAATTTGTACCATTTTTCTTATAAAGATGTTGTATTATTAATAATGTCCCTACTGTAATAAGTAACTACTTACAAGAAGAATTAAACAATTGACTTTATATCAATTATGAACATGAAAAGTACTAAAATAAGTATTTGGCAATTAATACACAATTGATAGAAATAGAAATCACAAGAACGCCATTTAAAATGTCAGTGCATATGGTCCTTAAATAATAGGTTGTTCAAATAAAATTTCTCTAATTCATAAGAGTTAATATGCCATATTACAGCTTAATGTGATATAAAACCTTAAATTATCAGTATTGATAAATAAGAATGATACCTTTTTACTTAAATATGTTTATTTGATTTTCACTGTAAGATGTTAATTATGGAAGAATTGAGAATTAAGAAAGACTTGGTCTATATTATTTCTAACAGGAAAATCAAAGTACTTTTAAATATATATGTATATATATAATATATGTAATGAATATGCATGAATATAGATACATATGTGTAATAAATGTATTGTAATATATCTATCAGGTGATTATAATTTTTAGATTTTCTCAAGAAAAAGAATGACTATAAAAAACAGTCTTAAACTTAAATTTCATAGCATACTACTGTTTGTAATGACATGAGAGAAAAATAGATATGGAGGGGAAACGAAAAAGGAAGGGAGAGAAGGGGGAAAATGGGGAAGAAAGTGAGTAAAGAAGAGGGACATGAGTGTATGATGTTAAGATAAAAGTGGAGGGGCTGGGTTTGTGGCTCAGTGGTAACATGCTTTTCTAGCATGTGTAAGGCACATGGTTCTATTCTCAGCACCACATACAAATAAACAAAATGAAGGTCAATCAACAACTGAAAAAATAAAAAATAAAAAAGAAGAAATATTATGAAAATTCCAAGCTTTGATTAATGTTAAATAAAAAAAATTATGTTACATAGCCTTATGTAATTTTAGACTATCCAAAATAGTCACTAAATGTTAGATTATTAGTGCTATAACTAAAAATCCATTGATCTTTCCTCTACATTCTGTGGCATGCTAGTGCTAAAATAAATTGTATTATTAATCCCCCCCCAAAATCCTAATATTTCTACAGTAACTGACCCAGTTGAACATCAATGCAAGTAGACATGATGTGCATTTTGACGTTCATTTTTATTCAACACTGGTACATTACTATTTCTTCAGTTTATGCACATCATAGCATATATGTCTCATCAAAATTTCGCAAATTTATAGGCATTTGTTTCACTTTCAATCACTTCCTGCTTGAGAACACATGTATTCCTCCATGTTTCTTGACTGCTCTTTTCATGAGACTTCTTTCCAAACACATTATTTTCGATTTCCATTATCACATTTGAAGCAAAACTCACAAACCCGTCACAATAAACCATAACACTAATATTACCATTAGATGTGTAACTGGTTGGAATGAATGGTTCTATATCAATATAAGATTTCTTACTTAGTTTCAGATATCAATTCAATCCATTATTTAAAGTGGAACCAGTTATATTATTTATTCACAGTACAGTCTATTCACGAATTATCTCTATATTCATAGACACAGGTACACCTCTTTGTACCCCCAATACTAATTTATACGTCCTCAAAATATAGCTCCCAGAAATGGTGGAAGAAATACTCATGTCACCTGATCTACATATACATTTTATCACAGTAATATTCTGGACACAAAAAGCAAAGGTCACACTTATGATTGTACAAAACCTAAATGGAAAGTGAACATGGATTACTAAAAACATCCATGTCCAGGTTGCCTAATGCTCTCAAATGAAAATCCTATTGGTGACTACATATTTGTTTCTTCCAAAGATTATATATTCAAACTCAACCATGTTGAAAATGTCTAATCCTGTCACTCACTTTATACTTTGCCTGATTTTGTAATGTCTCTATTGATATCTGCTTTCCTACATATTTTCCCCAGTTAATCATTGTGACTTCCTCGTCACATGTGCTGATATTTACATTCACTCTCTTAGCGATACCCTACTTCTAAAGAACTTTTGTTCCAAATCCTACACTCATTCTTCTTCCTAAACCTACCGACTATCTTCCTAATCCTACCCACTATCACCTTTTGACTGGATGTTCTCTTCTACATTCAATCATCCAAGGTGAAAGGTCCTATGCCATTGTATATCGATTTATCTGAAACATCTGTGCAGAATGTAATTCAACGCTAAGTATCCCAATCAAGGGACAAATGACCTTCTGGGCTTCAAATCTTACTTAGATTTCTGTTTTCGTACATATATTTCACCTCTATATTCTTGTAAATATCACAGGTTCCCAATACCATTATTCATGCAGCAGAATGGTTCCTAACCCATATCGAACATGTTAATAACACTAATCATACACTGTTCCCTCAATCTAACTTTGCTGAAGAGCAGCGACAGTGTTGGTCTTACAATACAAGAATGTATGGGATCTTCCACCTGCTGAGAACATCAAAGGTACGTGCAGAAATGATCTCTGGAGAAGATGTAGGCAGCTATGAAGGACCTGAGAGAGCAAAAGACATCTCCATGGCAAACAACCTGGAAGGATGAAGGAATGTGTCTGAATCAGCCTCACTCTTCTTAATGTAGAGTAGACCAAACCAGGCCTGTGTGGAAAGCTCTTCCCAGGTGCGTATGGTTGATATACCATTCTAACATATGAAATTGTCACAGGAAGTAGGGGCAGCCTCCATCTCATGGAACCCTTGGAAGCAACTGTTAGGACAAAGTGGTAGCCAAGGCAGTGACCTCATTCAGTTCCTGAAAGAAGTGACCACACCTCACTTCCTTGGTGATGAAAGTCTCTGAACTTGGGATCCAGGAAGCCAGGCACCCAGAGCCATTACCAATCCCAGTCCCAGTGGTCTCACTTGTTTGAATTTACCAAAGACAGAGTCAGTCTTTCTTCTTACCTGTTAAGGTCTGTAAACACGTCAGATTGGCACCTGTTATTTTGCTGGAGAAATGTTAGAGTCTGTAAACAAGTCTGGATGGTGCCTGGCAAAATGCCAGAGGGAGTGGTTTGTGAAGTAACAAAAGCGAGCCATTAAGTGTGAAGATTCCTTATTGGTTGACTGCTGTATCTATTTTATGCTAATGAGATAGGCTGTGTAAAATGTATAAATATCGCTCAGATCTTACAATAAACGGCTCTCATTCCTGCTGCATCAACATACACAAGTTATTCGTCACCCCCCAGGTTATTCTGCTGCAGCGGGACTGCAGCAGATGGTGGCCCGTTACGTGGAGCCCTGGGACACTCACGGGTAAGGGTCGAAAAAAGCTTTCTGTCCATAGATAGGACGGGAGCAATCTGCTCGTCCCTAGGCAGATAGGGCGATAGGAAAAATGACCATTTCGAGAAAATGGAGAAGATTGATGCAGTATGTTTCTGTCTTGTTTTGTCTTGAAATGTTGTATTGTCTTTGTGATGAAAATATGGAAGGGGTGAGAAGTAAATTGATAAGAGAAAAAGGCACCCCAGTGGAACCAAGAATAGTTAGGGCATGTGTTGATAAAAGCCCAGAAACTCTAGTCAGAAAGAAAAAGAAAGTTCAGAAGAAGAAGGATTATCAGGAAAAAAGTTGCAGCAAAAGGCTATTACTGAATACTTTTCGATACTGGAGGGTGCGTGAAATGACAAGGCGGCTGCCACCTGCCCAAGCCGATCATGGCGCAGTAAGAATTTTCCAAGAGGCAGTTGAGGGCTCTTCCCCGCCCCCCTGCCCGGGGGAGCGGATCACCACTGTGAGCCCAAATCTAGACCTGACCTGGAGGCACAGTCTCGCAGGCTTTTGCTCCCTGTGCCCGGAAGAAGTTTGAGCCCAGGACTCTCCCTGGGGCCATCTGGGGCTGCCCAGGATGCTACAGCTGGCAGAAGATGCCACTGGCATCCCTGAAGTTTGATCATTTCCAAGGCCAGTAACTACAATGGGTCTCCCACACCTGCAGGCTGATGAGTAATGAGTACTATTAAGGCTTATTTCAAATGTAAAAAACCTTGAGATAATGTACTAAAATTGTTCAGAAGGTTGTTTTCTTAGTGAAATGCTAGAGGATTTTCTTTAGCCATCCGGAGTTCCTGCCTTCGTCCAAGTGCCGGTGAAAACAAAGGTGGAAGAATTTACAATGTTGCTGAGAACTGGAGGAAACTTCGGCTGAGAACCCGAGGAGACTTCGGAGCTATCGCTGTTTCTGCTACTACAACTTAAGCTAGCTGCCTGGAGAACTTACCTGGACTGTGATTTACCTGAACTCTGAGTTAATCTATTGAGACACTGCTTTATCTGGACTGAGACAACAGACTGTAATCTACAACAACTTGTAACTCGGTATCTTTGCTAACGGTGTCATTGCTGGTATAAGTTTTCCAAGGGCTTCTTGCATGGAGCCATCAATTGGATTGGTATTGTAACATTTTGTATCCTCCCTTTCTGTTTCTAGCAGGTTATTTATGGTGTTTCTGTAAAAAACACTATGGTCCTTATTTAAATTAAACAAAAGGGGGAAATGTTAACGTCTGTAAACAAGTCAGATTGGCACCTGTTATTTTGCCAGAGAAATGTTAGAGCCTGTAAAGAAGTCTGGATGGCGCCTGGCAAAATGCCAGAGGGAGTGGTTTGTGAAGTAACAAAAGCGAGCCATTAAGTGTGGAGATTCCTTATTGTTTGACTGCTGTATCTATTTCATGCTAATTAGATAGGCTGTATAAAATGTATAAATACCGCTCTTATTCAACAATAAACGGCTTCCAGGCCTGCTGCATCAGTCTACACAAGTTGTTCGTCACCCCCCCGGTTATTTTGCCCAGCCAACCGGGCTACGGCACTTACCTACTGATGTGAGGATGGCCAAATGCCAGGGAAGCTCTGAAGATGGTTCTTTCCTGATAAAGCAGGTATTGGCTCACCGCTGACTCCTGACTACTTCAAGAGTTGGCAAAGGAAAGCAGATTTGAGACAGAACAAGCAATTTTGGGGAACATAGTATGGCCCACCAGTCAGAGGACACTCTGGATAGTCACAGACCAACTTGGAGGAAAGTGTTGCCTTTGTGGGTGTGGTTGTGGGTTTGTGTATCCCACTGTGTCTGTGGTTATAGACATTAGAAAAGAGAATGCATCAATGGATGTGTTCTGTCTAGTAGAAAGCTTCTCAGCATTCATCCTGCCAAATTTATGAATGGACTACGACTTTCCTTATGAATGGGCAATACCTGCTATCTTCCTAAGTTCCTGTTTTCTTCCTGAATTCTGGCCACTCTCAAGAATAGGCTCATGGTTTTGTGTAAAAGATATGTACCACCTCCAAACTCTGTAACATGGCCTTGTACTGGATAGATGAAGGGAATGGAGAGGAACTCAGAAAACTCAGATATCAGTGTGACCAGTAAAGTGTCAGTGGAGAAACACTGATTTGGGCCTTTTGTTTACCTATTGTTCCGTTGCCCTGAATGTCTGGAAGGTCTTTGTCTCAGTCCACCCCTTTGTGAAGCCTGAAGAAAACAGTTTTCTAATGGAAAATAATGAGCATCACCTGTGGCTCTTTGCTTAATTGCCATGGAAAGGGATGTGTCTGAATCAGCCTCTTGGCCCTGTGTGAGGCTGTGACTTAGATTCTCACCACCTGATGAATCTAAGGAAAGATCTCATGTGTGCATCCAAAACCAAAATGGAAAAAGAGCAGTCTTGTGGATGAAGTCTCTCGCCTTCCTCTGTAAGGTTCCTGATTTCCATCAAGTGAGAATAGGTATCCTTTGGTTCAAAAAGTTTTTCAAAGCCCTGCAGAGGCAAGCCCATAGGTGCTTGGATTTTCTCATGACTCCAATTCACATAAAGAATCTAAACCCCACAGACATTAGGCTCAAATTGGAGAAGCAGAGCAGTATTAATGGCAGGCCTATTTGATCACTCCTTGTTCACAGATAGGTTGTCAAGCCACCCTGACTTTAGACAAATGAGGGTAGGGAGCATATTTTGGATACTGTCTTCAGCTGCGCCCCTCATGGAAACTTCCAGCCAGAGGTAATGATGAGTGTCTATGTGGAAGTAGTTGAGAGCCATGTGGGAGTATTTTGGTTTTAATTGTGGTCATTTGTTTGGCTGATGGAAGAGATGACTGGGTCCACCTTGGCTTGAACTCTGGTGTGAGTCTTCTTAGAGACTGAGTTTGGAAATTACTGCAGAGATGTATTGCCATGAATTGTGTTGGGATTTTTGGAGGCCACACATGGTAGTGGCCTTTGGAAACTGAGATCTAGGTCCAGGGGACTTCCCACAGAGCACTGGGAATCTGAGCCAGAATATCACATGATTTTATTCTTTAAGACTTGACAGCCATAGTTGAGAGTAAAAACACACATGGACCTCACATTGTAGACCTCAATGGGCCTGGCTTCATTTGATCATTTGGCCACTCTTTGGGAAGTCTTGCCTGTGAGAGTTCTCCAGATGTTTCATTGAAATGGGCTTTCTCACCATTTGATGTTTCCAGAATGAATTAAATCCCACAGTGCCTCCAACCTCATCCTTGAAAAATGGCTAGATAAACATCATAAAAATTTGAAATTTCCATCACCAGGTGTCACTGGATACACTTTGGATTTCCTGTTGCTGATCATGAGTGTACCAGACAGTGCCTTGATTGACTGGGTTTCATGAAAATGGTGTAGAACAGTGATGCAAATAAGTTAAAGTCTGTTGAGTAGTGGGCCTAGAGGAGTGTTTTGCAGGTCTGTGATAAAACTTCTGTGTTGGGATTATGTGGATCTGCCAAAAGGCTTGTAACTGACATGGTGCAGCCAGCAGACCCTTGTATGTAAAGGCATCTTGTTGAATGGAGAGGTTTCAGGTCAATGTTCAGAATCAGGTTGCTATGGTCAAGGGGGCAAGCTATGTGGGATAGAAGCCTGGTTGGTGCATTCTCCTGCAGACCCTGACGCACAACACGTGACAGATCTCCCTCCAGCACTGTGACCCAGTTGAATTTCTTGTATTTCCTGAAGCCAATACCAAACTCCCAGTGCAGCAGCAAGAACACCATGAAAAGTGGAGGATTACCAAATGGCTTCACAGTCCACACGGGGCCACACTTAGCCTTCAGTGGCAAGAGTTTACTTACAAAGAGAGAATTCAGCCTTGCTGCCTCACTTTCTTTGGAAAATAAGAAACCATGTTCTGCAGGTCACATAGATGGAGACCCAGCTTTGGTGGTCTCACTAGAAAGGAAGCCATAGGTCCTGACAACAACATATACTTCAAGTGGCCAACCTCAGAGGCAGGTTCTCCAGAAGTCTTTAGGCTGGCACATCTCCATATTTGTGCAATATTTACCCTGTCCCTTACTTTTGGAAACTCCTCTACCACCTCCAAGATTGTAAACTCGCAATCATGTTCCATTCCTGATATGTATTCACAGATTTTCTAACTCTTCTTCTTTTATTTTGTCTTACTTGGGGCAAACATAGTGTCAAGGTATTGTTGTGAATGAGAGTAGGAAGATTTTGTGTAGCACATATTTGCATACACAAATATGTTCTACAACATTTTCATGAAACTCAGTAAATCAAGGCACTGTCTGGTATACTCATAATGAGCAACAGGACATCCAATGTTTCTCCAGTGCCACCTGGTCATAGGAATTTCAAAAATTTCATGGTATTTATCTAGCCATTTTTCAAGCATGAAGTTGGAGGCACTGTGGGTTTCAGTTCATTCAGGAAACATTAAATGGTGAGGAAGCTCATTTCAATGAAATCTCTGGAGAACTCTCACAGGCACGGCTTCCCAAAGAGTGGACAAAAGGTCACATTAGGCCAGGCCCATTGAGGTCTACAATGTGAGGTCCATGTGTGTTTTGACTCTCAACTATGGCTGCCATTTCTTTAAGAATAAAATCATGTGATATCCTTGCTGAGATTCCCAGGCCTCTGTGGAAATCCACCCGGGGCCTAGGTCTCAGTTTCCAAGAGGGACTTTCATGCGTGGCCTCTTAAAATCCTAACAAAATTCATGGCAATGCTTCTCTGAGTTCAGTTCCAAAACCAGAGTTCAAGCCCACGTGGACCCAGTTATTTTTTCCAATGCAACACAAATGACCAAAATTAAAACCAAAACACTCCCACAAGGCCTTCATCTTATTCCATATAGTCAATCATCTTAACCTCTGGCTGGAGGTTTCCATGAGGGGCGCAGCCCAAGACAGTGTCCAAAATCAGCTCGTTTGCCCCTCATTTGCCTAAAGTCAGGGTAGACTGGACACCGTTTCTGTGAACCAGGAGTGAACAAATAATCCTGCCGTTAATACTTCTTTGTTTCTCCAATTTGAGGCCTACTGATTTTAGGTATCGATTCTTTAGGTGATTTAGAGTCATGCGAAAACACAAGCACCTCTGCAGGGCTTTGAAGAACTCATTTGACCCAAAGAATCCCTATTGTCATTTGATGGAGTGCAGGAACCTAACAGAGGAAGGCAAGAGACTTCATCCACAATGAATGATATTTTTTGCCATTTTGGATTTGGAAGCTCACATGGGATCATTCTTAAGATCCATCAGGTGCTGAGAATCTAAGTCACAGCCACACACAGGTCCAAGAGGCTGATAAAGAGCCACAGGTGAGGCCCATTCATTTCCATTTGAAAACTGTTTTCTTCAGGCTTCACAAAGGGGTGGCCTGAGGCAAAGACCTTCCTGACATTCAGTGCAACACAACAATAAGTAAGCAAAAGGCCCAAAGCAGGGTTTCTGCACTGAGACTTTCCTGGTCACACTGATATCTGAGTTTTCTGAGATGCTCGCCATTCTCTTCAGCTATCCAGTACATGGCCATGTCACAGAGCTTGGAGGTGGTACATATTTTGGACACAAATCCATGAGCCTATTCTGGAGAGTGGCCAGAATTCAGGAAGAAAACAACAACTTAGAAAGATAGCAGGTGTTGCACATCGATAAGACAAGCTGCAGTCCATTCATATATTGGGCAGGATGAATTATGGGAAGATTTATACTAGACAGGACACATCCATTAATGCATTCTCTTTTCTAATGTCTACAACAACGGACACAGTGGGATACACAGAAAGAGAAACACTCGCCATGTCAAATGACTTACTAGAAACTGTCCACTCCAAACCAAACAAACCGCCTTTCCTATCTATTCTCAGAACATGAGACAAAACAACAAACCCACACCCACTCCCACAAAGGCACCTCCTTCCCTCAAGTACGTCTGTGACTATCCGGAGTGTCCTCTGACTGGTGGGCCATACTATGTTCCCCCGAAATGGCCTGTCTTCTCTCAGATCTTGTTTCCTTGACCAACTCTGTGAGGATGTCAGGAAAAAGTTGTTAGCCACTACCTGTTTTCTCAGGAAAGGTCCATCTTCAGAGCTCTCCTGGCATTTGGCCATCCTCACATCATTAGGTACCAAGAAAACTCACTCTGTCCTTGGTAAATCCAAACAAGTGAGCCCACTGGGCCTAAGACTGGGACTGCCTCTGGGTGCCTGGCTTTTTGGATACCAAGTTCAGAGAGTTCCATCACCAAGGAAATGAGGTATGTCACATTCTTTGGAACTGAATGAGGTCACTGCCTTGGCAACCACTTTGTCCTAACAGTGGCTTCCAAGGGTTACATAAGATGGAGGTTTCCCCTACTTCCTGTGACACTTTCATAAGGTAGAATGTATATCACCATTGGCACCCGGGAACAGCTCTCCACTCAGCCCTGGTTTGGTCCATCTTCTGTACAATAAGAAGAGAGAGAGGCAGATTCAGACACATCCCTTCATCCTGACCAGGTTGTTTGCCATGGAAGATGACTTTTGCTCTCTCAGGTGCTTCATACCTGCCTACAACTTCTCCAGGTATCATTTGTGCATGGACATTTGAGGTTCTCATCAGATGGAAGGTCCCCAACTTTCCTGTATTGTAAGAACCACTCTGTCCCTGCTCTTCTGTAAAATGATTGAGGGAACAGTGTATACTTGGGGTTAAAAACAGGTTTGATTTGGATTACGAGTGATTCTGTGTGATGAATAATGGTATTGGGAACCTGCAATATTTACAAGAATATAGAGGTGAAATATAAGTAGCAAAACAGAAATCTAGGTATGATTCGAAGCCCAGAAGGGTTTTGCCCTTGATTGGGATACTTAGCTTTGAATGATGTTCTGCAAAGATGCCTCAGATAATTCGATATACAATGGCATAAGACCTTGTACATTGGATGATTGAATTTAGAGGAGAACATCCAGTCAAAAAGGGATATTCAGTAGGATTAGGAAGATAGTCGGTAGGTTTAGGAAGAAGAGTGAGTATAGGATTTGGACCAAAAGTTCTTTAGCAATAGACTTTCGGTTGTTGAGTGAATGAAAATGTCAGCACATATGAAGAGTCAGTCACTATGTTGAACAGGGGAAAATATGTAGAAAAGCAGATATCAATAGAAACATTACGAAATCAGGCAAAGTATAAAGTGAGTGATAGAATTAGACATTTTCAACAGGGTTGAGTTTGAATATATAAATTAGGAAAAAAACAAATATGTAGTCACCAATAGGATTGACAATTGACAGCATTAGGCAACCTGGACATGGATGTTTTAGAAATCCATGTTCACTTTCCATTTAGGCTTTGGTACAATCATAAGTGTGACCTTTCCATTTTATGTCCAGAATATTACTGTGATAATGAGGTGACATGAGTATTTCTTTCACCATTTCTGGGAGCAATATATTGAAGATGTAAAATGAGAATCGGGGGTACAAAGAGGTGTACCCTGTTTCTAGGAACATAGAGAAAAAGCATGAATAGACCATACAGTGAATAAAAAATATAACTTTTTTGAACTTTAAATAATGAATTGAACTGATATCTGAAAAATTAAAGGAAATCGTATAGTGATATACAATCATTCATTCCAACCAGGTATATATGTAATGGAAATATTTGTGTTTTGGTTTATCATGAAGAGTGTGTGAGTTTTGCTTCAAAATGATTATGGAAATTCAAAATAATGTGTTTGGAAAGAAGTCTCACGAAAAGACCAGTCAAGAAACCCTGACAATACATGTGTTCTGAAGCAAGAAGTGGTGAAAGTTGAAACAAATGCTTATTAATTTGTGAACTTGTGGATGAAATGTATATCCTGTGATGTGCAAAAACTGAAGAAACAATAATGTACCAGTGTCGAATACAAATGAATGACAAATTACATATCATGTCCCATAGGAGTCTACTTGCATTGATGTTAGACTGGGTCAGTTACTCTAGAATAATTAGGATTTGTATGCACCATTCACTGAAGTTAGTTTTCAGTACTAGGAAACAAATATGTATTTCAGGTGGATGAATATTTCTGATTATCATCTTCTGAAAAGTGGATTATAAATCCACATACATGAACATGAATGAATTTAGAGAGTGTATATTAGACACATATATTTCATATTTTGAAAAATTTGGAGAGTATATCTATATCTATATCTATATCTATACACACACACACACACACACACACACACACACACACAACTCACAGACATTAAAAAGTACCAATATAAATGCCAATCGAAATTCATCAGTAAATATGTATCATCCACAAATGCAAAAATATTTATTTTACTGAACATGAGTTAATGTATAATGTTGTTCTACTAGGACACTCTCCTATAAGTTGAATTTTCATTTCCAACAGCATTTAGGAGGAGTGAACTCTTCTCACAATTTGTATCTGCCAAGACAGCCACCTCACAAAAATGTACGTGTGATACCTGGTAGGATTCTATATATGCATATAAATATACATGTGTGAAGAGACTACAGAAAAAGGAAACAAGAATTCACATATTTGTTAAGTTTAAAACACATGGAGAATATTTCAAATAAATTTGACTAGATTTATAACTCCTACCTTATATAATGCAAATGTCAAGTCCAACTATACAACATGTCTCCTCTGAAGTACTTGTATTTCTAATGTGTTGGGTTAATTTTCTCCATTATATTAGGATGAATAGTCTGAGTCTACTAGGTATGGGTTAGTGTCAGGGATTCAGTATTTCGAATGGAAAATTGGAAAATGAATCCAATGTGTATGTAAATATATGCTGCACAAATATCCTCCCGCTCTCATCCAGAACAATGCCTTGACATTACCTTCACCCCAAGTAAGACACAATTAGAGGAGAAGAGTTACAAAATCAGTGAATACATATCTGGAATGGAAAATGCTCAGGAGTTCACAACCTTGGAGGTGGTAGAGGAGTTTCCAAAACTAAGGGACAGGGTAAACACTCCACAAACATGGAGCTCTGCTGGCCTAAAAACTTTTTGAGAAACTGCCTCTGAGCTTCCACACTTGAAATATATGTTGTTTTCAGGAGATTTGGGTTCCTCTGTAGTGAGACCATCAAAGCTGGGTCTGCATCTATGTGACCTGGAGGACATGGTTTCTTATTTTCCAATGAACAAGATGAAGCAGTGCTGAATCCTCTCTTTGTAGGTAAACTGAGGCCACTGGGGACTAAGTGTCTCCCCGTGTGGACTGTGAAGCCATTTGGTCCTCTTCCACTTTTTGTGGTGTTTTTGCTGCTGCACTGTGAGTTTGGTATTTGTTTCACGAAATACTAGGAGCTAAACTGGGACACAGTGCTGGAGGGAGTTCTGTCACGTGTGGTGGGTCAGGGTCTGCAAGAGAATGCACCAACTAGGCTCCTATCTCTCACAGCTTGCCCCATTGCCCCCTTGTCCATATCAACCTGATTCTTAATTTTCCTCTGAAAACTCTCCATATAACAAGATGCCTTTACATATAAGGGTCTGTTGGCTGCACCATGTCAGTTACAAGCCATTTGGAATCCAATGGTAGATCCACATGGCCCTACCACGAATGTTTTATCAAACACCTCCCCACCACTGCTCTAGACCCACTACTCAGCAGGCTCCAAATTTCTGGCATCTCTGTTCTACACCATTTTCATGAAACTCAGTAACTCAATTCACTGTCTGGTATACTCATGATCAGCAACAGGACATCCAATGTTTCTCCAGTGCCACCTGGTCATAGGAATTTCAAAAATTTCATGGTATTTATCTAGCCATTTTTCAAGCATGAAGTTGGAGGCACTGTGGGTTTCAGTTCATTCAGCAAACATTAAATGGTGAGGAAGCTCATTTCAATGAAATCTCTGGAGAACTCTCACAGGCATGGCTTCCCAAAGAGTGGACAAAAGGTCACATTAGGCCAGGCCCATTGAGGTCTACAATGTGAGGTCCATGTGTGTTTTGACTCTCAACTATGGCTGCCATTTCTTTAAGAATAAAATCATGTGATATCCTTGCTGAGATTCCCAGGCCTCTGTGGAAATCCACCCAGGGCCTAGGTCTCAGTTTCCAAGAGCGACTTTCATGCATGGCCTCTTAAAATCCCAACAAAATTCATGGCAATGCTTCTCTGAGTTCAGTTCCAAAACCCAGTCTCTAAGGGGAATCACACCAGAGTTCAAGCCCACGTGGACCCAGTCATTTTTTCCAATGTCACACAAATGACCAAAATTAAAACCAAAGCACTCCCACATGGCCCTCATCTTATTTCATATAGTCAATCATCTTAACCTCTGGCTGGAGGTTTCCATGAGGGGCGCAGCCCAAGACAGTGTCCAAAATCAGCTCGTTTGCCCCTCATTTGTCTAAAGTCAGGGTAGCCTGGACACCGTTTCTGTGAACGAGGAGTGAACAAATAAGCCTGCCGTTAATACTTCTGTGTTTCTCCAATTTGAGGCCTACTGATTTTAGGTATCGATTCTTTAGGTGATTTAGAGTCATGCGAAAACACAAGCACCTCTGCAGGGCTTTGAAGAACACATTTGACCCAAAGAATCCCTATTGTCATTTGATGGAGTGCAGGAACCTAACAGAGGAAGGCAGGAGACTTCATCCACAATGAATGAAATTTTTTGCCATTTTGGTTTTGGAAGCTCACATGGGATCATTCTTAAGATCCATCAGGTGCTGAGAATCTAAGTCACAGCCACACATAGGCCCAAGAGGCTGATAAAGACACATCCCTTTCCAAAGCAATTAAGCAAAGAGCCACAGGTGAGGCCCATTCATTTCCATTTGAAAACTGTTTTCTTCAGGCTTCACAAAGGGGTGGCCTGAGGCAAAGACCTTCCTGACATTCAGTGCAACACAACAATAAGTAAGCAAAAGGCCCAAAGCAGGGTTTCTGCACTGAGACTTTCCTGGTCACACTGATATCTGAGTTTTCTGAGATGCTCGCCATTCTCTTCAGCTATCCAGTACATGGCCATGTCACAGAGCTTGGAGGTGGTACATATTTTGGACACAAATCCATGAGCCTATTCTGGAGAGTGGCCAGAATTCAGGAAGAAAACAACAACTTAGAAAGATAGCAGGTGTTGCACATCGATAAGACAAGCTGCAGTCCATTCATATATTGGGCAGGATGAATTTTGGTATGATTTATACTAGACAGGACACATCCATTAATGCATTCTCTTTCTAATGTCTACAACAACGGACACAGTGGGATACACAGAAACAGAAACACTCGCCGTGTCAAATGACTTACTAGAAACTGTCCACTCCAAACCAAACAAACCGCCTTTCCTATCTATTCTCAGAACATGAGACAAAACAACAAACCCACACCCACTCCCACAAAGGCACCTCCTTCTCCCAAGTAGGTCTGTGACTATCGGAGTGTCCTCTGACTGGTGGGCCATACTATGTTCCCCCGAAATGGCCTGTCTTCTCTCAGATCTTGTTTCCTTGACCAACTCTGTGAAGATGTCAGGAAAAAGTGGTTAGCCACTACCTGTTTTCTCAGGAAAGGTCCATCTTCAGAGCTCTCCTGGCATTTGGCCATCCTCACATCATTTGGTACCAAGAAAACTGACTCTGTCCTTGGTAAATCCAAACAAGTGAGCCCACTGGGACTGGGACTGGGACTGCCTCTGGGTGCCTGGCTTCTTGGATACCAAGTTCAGAGAGTTCCATCACCAAGGAAATGAGGTATGTCACATTCTTTGGAACTGAATGAGGTCACTGCCTTGGCAACCACTTTGTCCTAACAGTTGCTTCAAAGGGTAACATAAAATGGAGGTTGCCCCCGCTTCCTGTGACACTTTCATAAGGTAGAATGTATATCACCATTGGCACCCGGGAACAGCTCTCCACTCAGGCCTGGTTTGGTCCATCTTCTCTACAATAAGAAGTGAGAGATTCAGATTCAGACACATCCCTTCATCCTGACCAGGTTGTTTGCCATGGAAGATGACTTTTGCTCTCTCAGGTGCTTCATACCTGCCTAGAACTTCTCCAGGTATCATTTGTGCATGGACATTTGAGGTTCTCATCAGGTGGAAGGTCCCCAACTTTCCTGTATTGTAAGAACCACTCTGTCCCTGCTCTTCTGTAAAATGATTGAGGGAACAGTGTATACTTGGGGTTAAAAACAGGTTTGATTTGGGTTACGAGTGATTCTGTGTGATGAATAATGGTATTGGGAACCTGCAATATTTACAAGAATATAGAGGTGAAATATAAGTAGGAAAACAGAAATCTAGGTATGATTTGAAGCCCAGAAGGGTTTTGCCCTGGATTGGGATACTTAGCTTTGAATGATGTTCTGCAAAGATGCCTCAGATAATTCGATATACAATGGCATAGGACCTTGTACATTGGATGATTGAATTTAGAAGAGAACATCCAGTCAAAAAGGGATATTCAGTAGGATTAGGAAGATAGTCGGTAGGTTTAGGAAGAAGAGTGAGTATAGGATTTGGACCAAAAGTTCTTTAGCAATAGACTTTCGGTTGTTGAGTGAATGTAAATGTCAGCACATATGAAGAGTCAGTCACTATGTTGAACTGGGGAAAATATGTAGAAAAGCAGATGTCAATAGAAACATTACGAAATCAGGCAAAGTATAAAGTGAGTGATAGAATTAGACATTTTCAACAGGGTTGAGTTTGAATATATAAATTAGGAAAAAAACAAATATGTAGTCACTAATAGGATTGACAATTGACAGCATTAGGCAACCTGGACATGGATTTTTTTAGAAATCCATGTTCACTTTCCATTTAGGCTTTGGTACAATCATAAGTGTGACCTTTCCATTTTTTGTCCAGAATATTACTGTGATAATGAGGTGACATGAGTATTTCTTTCACCATTTCTGGGAGTAATATATTGAAGATGTAAAATGAGAATCAGGGGTACAAAGAGGTGTACCCTGTTTCTAGGAACATAGAGAAAAAGCATGAATAGACCATACTGTGAATAAATAATATAACTTTTTTGAACTTTAAATAATGAATTGAACTGATATCTGAAAAATTAAAGGAAATCGTATATTGATATACAATCATTCATTCCAACCAGGTATATATGTAATGGAAATATTTGTGTTTAGGTTTATCATGAAGAGTGTGTGAGTTTTGCTTCAAAATGATTATGGAAATTCAAAATAATGTGTTTGGAAAGAAGTCTCATGAAAAGACCAGTCAAGAAACCCTGACAATACATGTGTTCTGAAGCAAGAAGTGGTGAAAGTTGAAAAAAATGCTTATTAATTTGTGAACTTGTGGATGAAATGTATATCCTGTGATGTGCAAAAACTGAAGAAACAATAATGTACCAGTGTCGAATACAAATGAATGACAAATTACAGATCATGTCCCATAGGAGTCTACTTGCATTGATGTTAGACTGGGTCAGTTACTGTAGAATAATTAGGATTTGCATGCACCATTCACTGAAGTTAGTTTTCAGTACTAGGAAACAAATATGTATTTCAGGTGGATGAATATTTCTGATTATAATCTTGTGAAAAGTGGATTATAAATCCACATACATGAACATGAATGAATTTAGAGAGTGTATATTAGACGCATATATTTCATATTTTGAAAAATTTGGAGAGTATATCTATATCTATATCTATACACACACACACACACACACACACACACACACACAAACACTCACAGACATTAAAAATACCAATATAAATGCCAATCGAAATTCATCAGTAAATATGTATCATCCACAAATGCAAAAATATTTATTTTACTGAACATGAGTTAATGTATAATGTTGTTCTACTAGGACGCTCTCCTATAGGTTGAATTTTCATTTCCAACAGCATTTAGGAGGAGTGAACTCTTCTCACAATTTGTATCTGCCAAGACAGCCACCTCACAAAAATGTACGTGTGATACCTGGTAGGATTCTATATATGCATATAAATATACATGTGTGAATAGGCTACAGAAAAGGGAAACAAGAATTCACATATTTGTTAAGTTTAAAAACACATGGAGAATATTTCAAATAAATTTAACTAGATTTATAACTCCTACCTTATATAATGCAAATGTCAAGTCCAACTATACAACATATCTCCTCTGAAGTACTTGTATTTCTAATGTGTTGGGTTAATTTTCTCCATTATATTAGGATGAATAGTCTGAGTCTACTAGGTATGGGTTAGTGTCAGGGATTCAGTATTTCGAATGGAAAATTGGAAAATGAATCCAATGTGTATGTAAATATATGCTGCACAAATATCCTCCCGCTCTCATCCAGAACAAAGCCTTGACATTACCTTCACCCCAAGAAAGACACAATTAGAGGAGAAGAGTTACAAAATCAGTGAATACATATCTGGAATGGAAAATGCTCAGGAGTTCACAACCTTGGAGGTGGTAGAGGAGTTTCTAAAACTAAGGGACAGAGTAAACCCTCCACAAACATGGAGCTCTGCTGGCCTAAAAACTTTTTGAGAAACTGCCTCTGAGCTTCCACACTTGAAATATATGTTGTTTTCAGGAGATTTGGCTTCCTCTGTAGTGAGACCATCAAAGCTGGGTCTGCATCTATGTGACCTGGAGGACATGGTTTCTTATTTTCCAATGAACAAGATGAAGCAGTGCTGAATCCTCTCTTTGTAGGTAAACTGAGGCCACTGGGGACTAAGTGTCTCCCCGTGTGGACTGTGAAGCCATTTGGTCCTCCTCCACTTTTTGTGGTGTTTTTGCTGCTGCACTGTGAGTTTGGTATTTGTTTCACGAAATACTAGGAGCTAAACTGGGACACAGTGCTGGAGGGAGTTCTGTCACGTGTGGTGGGTCAGGGTCTGCAAGAGAATGCACCAACTAGGCTCCTGTCTCTCACAGCTTGCCCCATTGCCCCCTTGTCCATATCAACCTGATTCTTAATTTTCCTCTGAAAACTCTCCATATAACAAGATGCCTTTACATATAAGGGTCTGCTGGCTGCACCATGTCAGTTACAAGCCATTTGGAATCCAATGGTAGATAAACATGGCCCTACCACGGATGTTTTATCAAACACCTCCCCACCATTGCTCTAGACCCACTACTCAGCAGGCTCCAACATACTGGCATCTCTGTTCTACAACATTTTCATGAAACTCAGTAAATCAAGGCACTGTCTGGTATACTCATGATCAGCAACAGGACATCCAATGTTTCTCCAGTGCCACCTGGTCATAGGAATTTCAAAAATTTCATGGTATTTATCTAGCCATTTTTCAAGCATGAATTTGGATTCACTGTGGGTTTCAGTTCATTCAGCAAACATTAAATGGTGAGGAAGCTCATTTCAATGAAATCTCTTGAGAACTCTCACAGGCATGGCTTCCCAAAGAGTGGACAAAAGGTCACATTAGGCCAGGCCCATTGAGGTCTACAATGTGAGGTCCATGTGTGTTTTGACTCTCAACTATGGCTGACATCTCTTTAAGAATAAAATCATGTGATATCCTTGCTGAGATTCCCAGGCCTCTGTGGAAATCCACCCAGGGCCTAGGTCTCAGTTTCCAAGAGCGACTTTCATGCGTGGCCTCTTAAAATCCCAACAAAATTCATGGCAATGCTTCTCTGAGTTCAGTTCCAAAACCCAGTCTCTAAGGGGAATCACACCAGAGTTCAAGCCCACGTGGACCCAGTCATTTTTTCCAATGCCACACAAATGACCAAAATTAAAACCAAAACACTCCCACATGGCCCTCATCTTATTTCACATAGTCAATCATCTTAACCTCTGGCTGGAGGTTTCCATGAGGGGCGCAGCCCAAGACAGTGTCCAAAATCAGCTCGTTTGCCCCTCATTTGTCTAAAGTCAGGGTAGCCTGGACACCGTTTCTGTGAACCAGGAGTGAACAAATAAGCCTGCCGTTAATACTTCTGTGTTTCTCCAATTTGAGGCCTACTGATTTTAGGTATCGATTCTTTAGGTGATTTAGAGTCATGCGAAAACACAAGCACCTCTGCAGGGCTTTGAAGAACTCATTTTACCCAAAGAATCCCTATTGTCATTTAATGGAGTGCAGGAACCTAACAGAGGAAGGCAAAAGACTTCATCCACAATGAATGAAATTTTTTGCCATTTTGGTTTTGGAAGCTCACATGGGATCATTCTTAAGATCCATCAGGTGCTGAGAATCTAAGTCACAGCCACACACAGGCCCAAGAGGATGATAAAGACACATCCCTTTCTAAAGCAATTAAGCAAAGAGCCACAGGTGAGGCCCATTCATTTCCATTTGAAAACTGTTTTCTTCAGGCTTCACAAAGGGGTGGCCTGAGGCAAAGACCTTCCTGACATTCAGTGCAACACAACAATAAGTAAGCAAAGGCCCAAAGCAGGGTTTCTGCACTGAGACTTTCCTGGTCACAATGATATCTGGGTTTTCTGAGATGCTCGCCATACTCTTCAGCTATCCAGGACATGGCCATGTCACAGAGCTTGGAGGTGGTACATATTTTGGACACAAATCCATGAGCCTATTTCGGAGAGTGGCCAGAATTCAGGAAGAAAACAACAACTTAGAAAGATAGCAGGTGTTGCACATCGATAAGACAAGCTGCAGTCCATTCATATATTGGGCAGGATGAATTATGGGATGATTTATACTAGACAGGACACATCCATTAATGCATTCTCTTTTCTAATGTCTACAACAACGGACACAGTGGGATACACAGAAACAGAAACACTCGCCATGTCAAATGACTTACTAGAAACTGTCCACTCCAAACCAAACAAACCGCCTTTCCTATCTATTCTCAGAACATGAGACAAAACAACAAACCCACACCCACTCCCACAAAGGCACCTCCTTCCCCCAAGTAGGTCTGTGACTATCCGGAGTGTCCTCTGACTGGTGGGCCATACTATGTTCCCCCGAAATGGCCTGTCTTCTCTCAGATCTTGTTTCCTTGGCCAACTCTGTGAAGATGTCAGGAAAAAGTGGTTAGCCACTACCTGTTTTCTCAGGAAAGGTCCATCTTCAGAGCTCTCCTGGCATTTGGCCATCCTCACATCATTAGGTACCAAGAAAACTGACTCTGTCCTTGGTAAATCCAAACAAGTGAGCCCACTGGGACTGGGACTGGGACTGCCTCTGGGTGCCTGGCTTCTTGGATACCAAGTTCAGAGAGTTCCATCACCAAGGAAATGAGGTATGTCACATTCTTTGGAACTGAATGAGGTCACTGCCTTGGCAACCACTTTGTCCTAACAGTTGCTTCAAAGGGTAACATAAAATGGAGGTTGCCCACGCTTCCTGTGACACTTTCATAAGGTAGAATGTATATCACCATTGGCACCCGGGAACAACTCTCCACTAAGGCCTGGTTTGGTCCATCTTCTCTACAAAAAGAAGAAAGAGATTCAGATTCAGACACATCCCTTCATCCTGACCAGGTTGTTTGCCATGGAAGATGACTTTTGCTCTCTCAGGTGCTTCATACCTGCCTTCAACTTCTCCAGGTATCATTTGTGCATGGACATTTGAGGTTCTCATCAGGTGGAAGGTCCCCAACTTTCCTGTATTGTAAGAACCACTCTGTCCCTGCTCTTCTGTAAAATGATTGAGGGAACAGTGTATACTTCTGGTTAAAAACAGGTTTGATTTGGGTTACGAATGATACTGTGTGATGAATAATGGTATTGGGAACCTGCAATATTTACAAGAATATAGAGGTGAAATATAAGTAGGAAAACAGAAATCTAGGTATGATTTGAAGCCCAGAAGGGTTTTGCCCTGGATTGGGATACTTAGCTTTGAATGATGTTCTGCAAAGATGCCTCAGATAATTCAATATACAATGGCATAGGACCTTGTACATTGGATGATTGAATTTAGAAGAGAACATCCAGTCAAAAAGGGATATTCAGTAGGATTAGGAAGATAGTCGGTAGGTTTAGGAAGAAGAGTGAGTATAGGATTTGGACCAAAAGTTCTTTAGCAATAGACTTTCGGTTGTTGAGTGAATGTAAATGTCAGCACATATGAAGAGTCAGTCACTATGTTGAACTGGGGAAAATATGTAGAAAAGCAGATATCAATAGAAACATTACGAAATCAGGCAAAGTATAAAGTGAGTGATAGAATTAGACATTTTCAACAGGGTTGAGTTTGAATATATAAATTAGGAAAAAAACAAATATGTAGTCACCAATAGGATTGACAATTGACAGCATTAGGCAACCTGGACATGGATGTTTTTAGAAATCCATGTTCACTTTAAATTTAGGCTTTGGTACAATCATAAGTGTGACCTTTCCATTTTTTGTCCAGAATATTACTGTGATAATGAGATGACATGTGTATTTCTTTCACCATTTCTGGGAGCAATATATTGAAGATGTAAAATGAGAATCAGGGGTACAAAGAGGTGTACCCTGTTTCTAGGAACATAGAGAAAAAGCATGAATAGACCATACTGTGAATAAATAATATAACTTTTTTGAACTTTAAATAATGAATAGAACTGATATCTGAAAAATTAAAGGAAATCGTATATTGATATACAATCATTCATTCCAACCAGGTATATATGTAATGGAAATATTTGTGTTTTGGTTTATCATGAAGAGTGTGTGAGTTTTGCTTCAAAATGATTATGGAAATTCAAAATAATGTGTTTGGAAAGAAGTCTCTCATGAAAAGACCAGTCAAGAAACCCTGACAATACATGTGTTCTGAAGCAAGAAGTGGTGAAAGTTGAAACAAATGCTTATTAATTTGTGAACTTGTGGATGAAATGTATATCCTGTGATGTGCAAAAACTGAAGAAACAATAATGTACCAGTGTCGAATACAAATGAATGACACATTACATATCATGTCCCATAGGAGTCTACTTGCATTGATGTTAGACTGGGTCAGTTACAATAGAATAACTAGGATTTGTATGCACCATTCACTGAAGTTAGTTTTCAGGAAACAAATATGTATTTCAGGTGGATGAATATTTCTGATTATAATCTTGTGAAAAGTGGATTATAAATCCACATACATGAACATGAATGAATTTAGAGAGTGTATATTAGACGCATATATTTCATATTTTGAAAAATTTGGAGAGTATATCGATATCTATATCTATATCTATACACACACACACACACACACACACACAACTCACAGACATTAAAAATACCAATATAAATGCCAATCGAAATTCATCAGTAAATATGTATCATCCACAAATGCAAAAATATTTATTTTACTGAACATGAGTTAATGTATAATGTTGTTCTACTAGGACGCTCTCCTATAGGTTGAATTTTCATTTCCAACAGCATTTAGAAGGAGTCAACTCTTCTCACAATTTGTATCTGCCAAGACAGCCACCTCACAAAAATGTACGTGTGATACCTGGTAGGATTCTATATATGCATATAAATATACATGTGTGAATAGTCTACAGAAAAGGGAAACAAGAATTCACATATTTGTTAAGTTTAAAAACACATGGAGAATATTTCAATTAAAATTTGACTAGATTTATAACTCCTACCTTATATAATGCAAATGTCAAGTCCAACTATACAACATGTCTCTGGAGAACCTTTGGATGTCCTGTTGTTTATCATGAGTATACTAGACAGTGCCTTGATTGACTGTGTTTCATGAAAATGATCTAGAACAGACATGCCAGTAAGTTGGTGCCTGCTGAGTAGTGTGCCTAGAGCAGTGGTGTGTATGTGTGTCATAATACATCTCTGATGTGGCCATATGGATTTGCCATTGGCTTCCAAATGGCTTGTGACAGACATGGTGAGGTCAGCAGACACTAATATGTAAGGGCGTCTTGTTATATGGAGAGGTTTCATGGCAATGTTAAGAATCAGGTTGCAATAGACAAGGGAAAAAGATATGTGGGATAGAAGCCTGGTTGGTGCATTCTCCTGCAGACCCTGACCCACCACATGTGGCAGAACTCCATCCAGCACTGTGTCCCTTTTGAACTCCTTGTATTTCGTGAAGCAAATACCAAACTCCCAATGCAGGAGAAAGAAAAACCATGAAAAAGTGGAGGATGACCAAATGGCTTCACAGCCCAGATGGGGAGAGACTTAGCACGCACTGGTCACATTTTACTTAAAAGAGAGAATTCACCACTGCTGCCTCATGTTCATTAGAAAATAAGAAACCATGTCCTCCAGGTCACATAGAATCAGACCCAGCTTTGATGGTCTCACGACAAAGGAAGCTAAAGCTCCTGAAAACAACATATATTTCAAGTGCCCAACCTCAGAGGCAGTTTATCAAGAAGTCCTTTAGGCCAGCAGAGCTCCATGTTTGTGGAGTTTTTAACCTGTCCCTTACTTATGGAAACTTCTCTACCACATCCAAGGTTGTGAACTCATGAGCATTTTCCATTCCAGTTATATATTCACAGATTTTATAACTCTTCTCCACTAATTGTGTCTTACTTGGGGCGAAGGTAATGTCAAGGCATTGTTCTGGATGAGAGAGGGAAAATATTTTGTGTAGCACATATTTGATAGACATTGGATTCTTTTTCCTATTTTCCATTCAAAATACTGAATCCCTGACACTAACACATACCCTACTAGACTCTGACTACTAATCCTAATATGATGGAGAAAAATAACCCAAATAGAACAGAAATACAAGCAGGTCAGAGGAGGCATGGTGTATTTTTGAACTTTTCTTTTGCATAATAAATGTTAGGTGTTATAAATCTAGTGAATTTTTATTTGGAATAGTTTTTCATGTGTTTTTAAAATTAACAAATATGTGAATCCCTGCCTCCCTTTCTCTGTAGCCTATACAGCACATGTATTTTTATATGTACATATTGAATCCTACCTGGTATCACACGTACATTTTTGTGAGGTTGCTGACTCGGCAGATATAAATTGTGTGAAGAGACTACCCCTCTTAAACGCTGTTGGAACTAAAAATTCAACCTATGGGTGAGCTTCCTAGTACAACAACATTATACATAATTCCATGTTCAGTAAAGTATATATTTTTGCATCAGTAGATGTTATATATTTCATTATAAATTTCATTTGGCATATATTGCTACTTTTTTATGTTTCTCTGTGTGTTTTTTTGGTATATATATATATATATATATATATATATATATATATACTCTCCTGATTTATCAAAACATGAAATATATGTGTCTTATATACACTCTCTACATTCATACATTCTTTCATGTATGCATGAGGAAATATAATCAACTTTTCTCAAGATTATTATTGGAAATATTCATCCACCTGAAATACATATTTGTTTCCTTGTACTGACAACTCACTTCTGTGAATGGTGCATACAAATCCTAATAATTCTACGGTATCTGACCCAGTTTAACATCAATGCAAGTAGATTCCTATGGGACATGATGTGTATTTTGACGTTCATTTATATTCAACACTGCTACATTAATATTTCTGCAGTTTTTGCACATAATAGGATATATATTTCATCCACAAGTTCACAACTTTATAGGTATTTTTTCACTTTTAATCATTTCCTGCTTCAGAACACATGTATTCCTCCCGGTTTCTTGACTGGTCTTTTCATGAGACTTCTCTGCAAACACATTTTTTTTAATTTCATAATCAGTTTTGAAGCAAAACTCACACACTTTTTATGATAAACCATAAATCTAATATCACCATTAGAAGCATAACTGTTTGGAATGGATGATTGTATATCAATATTAGGTTTCCTGTATATTTTCAGAAATCAATTCAATCCATTATTTAAAGTTCGAACCAGTTATATTATTTATTCACAGTATGGTCTATTCATGCATTATCTCTATATTCATAGGCACAAGGTACACCTATTTGTACCCCCAATTAATTTATACGTCTTCAAAATATTGCTTTCCTACATATTTTACCCAGTTCATCATTGTGACTGACTCTTCACATGTGCTGACATTTACATTCACTCTCTACCTGAAACCCTATTGCTAAAGAACTTTTGGTCCAAATCCTATACTCACTCTTTTATCTAAACCCACCGACTATTTTACTAATCCTACCGAATATCCCTTTTTGACTGGATGTTCTCTTCCACATTCAATCATCCAAATTAGAAGGTCCTATGCCATAGTATATTGATTTAACTGAGACAACTGTGCAGGACATAAATCAATGCTAAGTATCCCAATCAAGGGCCCAATGCCCTTCTGGGCTTCAAAACTTACCTAGATTTCTGTTTTCATACTTATATTTCACCTATATATTCTTATAAATATCGCAGGTTCCTAATACAAATATTCATTCCAGAGAATGATTCCTAACCCAAATTGAACATGTTATTAACCCTAACCGTACACTTTTCCCTCAATCTAATTTTACAGAAGAGCAGGGACAGAGTTGGTCTTACAATACAGGAATATAGGCGATCTTCCAGCTGCTGAAAACCTAAAAGGTCCATGCTGAAATGATCCTTGGAGAAGATGTAGGCATCTATGAAGGACATGAGAGAGCAAAAGTCATCTTCCATGGCAAACAACCTGGTCAGGTTGATGGGATGTGTCTGAATTAGCCTCTCTCTTCCTAATGTAGAGAAGATGGACCAAACCATGCCTGTGTGGAGAGCTGTTCCCTGGTGCCTATGGTTGATATACCATTCTAACATATGAATGAGTCACAGCAAGTAGAGGCAGCCTCCATCTTTTGGGAACCATGTAAGCAACTGTTAAAACAAAGTGGTTTCCAAGGCAGTGACTTCATTCAGATCTTGAAGAAAGTGACATCACCTTACAGTTTTGGTAATGAAAGTCTGTGATCTTGGGATCCAGGAAACCAGGCACACAGAGTCAAACCCACTCCATGTCCCAGTGGGATAACTTGTTTGGATTTAACAAGACAGAGTCACTCTTTCTTTGTACCTACTGATGTGAGGACAGCCAAATGCCTGGAAACTATGAAGACTGGCCTTTCCAGAGAAAGCAGGTAGTTTCTCACCATGGGCTCCTGACAACTTCACAGAGTTGGCCAAAGAGACCAGATTGGAGACAGGACACGCCATTTTGGGGGAACATAGTATGGCCCACAAGTCAGAGGACACTCCGGATAGTCACAGACCTACTTGGGGAAAGGAGGTGACTTTTTGGGTGTGAGTGTGAGTTTGTGGTTTTGTCTCATGTTCTGAGAATAGTTAGGAAAGCTGGTTTGTTTGTTTTGGAGTGGACTGTGTCTAGTAAGTCCTTTGACAAGGTGAGTGTTTCTGTGTCTATATATCATACTGTGTCAGTGATTGTAGACATTAGAAAATAGAATGCATCAATGGATGTGTCCTGTCTACGAGAAAGCTTCAAAGCATTCATCCTGTGCAATTTATGAATGGACTGCAGGTTGCCATATGGATGGGCAACTCCTGCCATTTTTCTAAATTCCTGTTTTCTTCCTGAATTCTGGACACTCTCCAGAATACGCTCATGATTTTGTGTCCAAGATATGTACCACCTCCATCTCTGTGACATGGCCATGTACTGGATAGCTGATGGGAATGGCGAGTATCTCAGAAAACTCAGATATCAGTATGCCCAAAAAAGTCTCAGTGGAGAAACCCTGCTTTGCGCCTTTTGCTTACCTATTCTGTTGCCCTGAATGTCAGGAAGGTCTTTGCCTCAGGCCACACTTTGTGAAGCCTGCAGAAAATAGTTTTCAAATGGAAAAGAATGGTCATTACCTGTGCCTCTTTGCTTAATTGCTTTGGAAATGGATGTTTCTGAACCAGCCTCTCAGCCCTATGTGAGGCTGTGGCTTAGATTCACAGCACATGATGGGTCTAAAGAAAAATCCCATGTGTGCATCCCAAACCAAAATGGACAAAAGAGCTGTCAGAGTATTTCTTACAATACAGGAAAGTTGGGGACCTTCCATCTGATGAGAACCTCAAATGTCCATGCACAAATGATACCTGGAGAAGTTGTAGGCAGGTATGAAGCACCTGAGAGAGCAAAAGTCATCTTCCATGGCAAACAACCTGGTCAGGATGAAGGGATGTGTCTGAATCTGAATCTCTCTCTTCTTATTGTAGAGAAGATGGACCAAACCAGGCCTGAGTGGAGAGCTGTTCCCGGGTGCAAATGGTTGATATACATTCTACCTTATGAAAGTGTCACAGGAAGTAGGGGCAACCTCCATCTTATGTTACCCTTGGAAGCAACTGTTATGACAAAGTGGTTGCCAAGGCAGTGACCTCATTCAGTTCCAAAGAATGTGACATACCTCATTTCCTTGTTGATGGAACTCTCTGAACTTGGTATCCAAGAAGCCAGGCACCCAGAGGCAGTCCCAGTCCCAGTCCCAGTGGGCTCACTTGTTTGGATTTACCAAGGACAGAGTCAGTTTTCTTGGTACCTAATGATGTGAGGAGGGCCAAATGCCAGGAGAGCTCTGAAGATGGACCTTTCCTGAGAAAACAGGTAGTGGCTAACCACTTTTTCCTGACATCTTCACAGAGTTGGTCAAGGAAAGAAGGTCTGAGAGAAGACAGGCCATTTCGGGGGAACATAGTATGGCCCACCAGTCAGAGGACACTCCGGATAGTCACAGACCTACTTGGGGGAAGGAGGTGCCTTTGTGGGAGTGGGTGTGGGTTTGTTGTTTTGTCTCATGTTCTGAGAATAGATAGGAAAGGCGGTTTGTTTGGTTTGGAGTGGACAGTTTCTAGTAAGTCATTTGACACGGCGAGGGTTTCTGTTTCTGTGTATCCCACTGTGTCTGTTGTTGTAGACATTAGAAAAGAGAATGCATTAATGGATGTGTCCTGTCTAGTATAAATCTTCCCATAATTCATCCTGCCCAATATATGAATGGACTGCAGCTTGTCTTATCGATGTGCAACACCTGCTATCTTTCTAAGTTGTTGTTTTCTTCCTGAATTCTGGCCACTCTGAAGAATAGGCTCATGGATTTGTGTCCAAAAAATGTACCACCGCCAAGCTCTGTGACATGGCCATGTACTGGATACCTGAAGAGAATGGCGAGCATCTCAGAAAACTCAGATATCAGTGTGACCAAAAAAATCTCAGTGCAGAAACCCTGCTTTGGGCCTTTTGCTTACTTATTGTTGTGTTGCACTGAATGTCAGGAAGGTCTTTGCCTCAGGCCACCCCTTTGTGAAGCCTGAAGAAAACAGTTTTCAAATGGAAATGAATGGGCCTCACCTGTGGCTCTTTGCTTTATTGCTTTGGAAAGAGATGTGTCTTTATCAGCCTTTGGACCTGTGTGTGGCTGTGACTTAGATTCTCAGCACCTGATGGATCTTAAGAATGATCCCATGTGAGCTTCCAAAACCAAAATGGCAAAAAATATCATTCATTGTGGATGAAGTCTCTTGTCTTCCTCTGTTAGGTTCCTGCACTCCATCAAATGAGAATAGGGATTCTTTGGGTCAAATGAGTTCTTCAAAGCCCTGCAGAGGTGCTTGTGTTTTCGCATGACTCTAAATCACCTAAAGAATTGATACCTAAAATCAGTAGGCCTCAAATTGGAGAAACAAAGAAGTATTAAAGGCAGGCTTATTTGTTCACTCCTGGTTCACAGCAACGGTGTCCATGCTACCCTGACTTTAGGCAAATGAGGGGCAAAGGAGCTGATTTTGGACACTGTCTTGGGCTGCGCCCCTCATGGAAACCTCCAGCCAGAGGTTAAGATGATTGACTATATGGAATAAGATGAGGGCCATGTGGGAGTGTTTTGGTTTTGATTTTGGTCATTTGTGTGGCATTGGAAAAAATGACTGGGTACACGTGGGGTTGAACTCTGGTGTGATTCCCCTTAGAGACTGGGTTTTGGAAATGAACTCAGAGAAGCATTGCCATGAATTTTGTTGGGATTTTAAGAGGCCACGCATGAAAGTCGCTCTTGGAAACTGAGACCTAGGCCTCGGGTGGATTTCAACAGAGGACTGGAAATCTCAGCAAGGATATCACATGATTTTATTCTTAAAGAAATGGCAGCCATAGTTGAGAGTCAAAACACACATGGACCTCACATTGTAGACCTCAATGGGCCTGGCCTAATGTGACCGTTTGTCCACTCTTTGGGAAGCCGTGCCTGTGAGAGTTCTCCAGAGATTTCATTGAAATGAGCTTCCTCACCATTTAATGTTTGCTGAATGAACTGAAATCCACAGTGCCTCCAACTTCATGCTTGAAAAATGGCTAGATAAAAACCATGAAATTTTTGAAATTCCTATGACCAGGTGGCACTGGAGAAACATTGGATGTCCTGTTGCTGATCATGATTATACCAGACAGTGCCTTGACTTACTGAGTTTCATGAAAATGGTGTAGAACAGAGATGCCAGTAAGTTGGAGCCTGCTGAGTAGTGGGTCTAGAGCAGTGGTGGGGAGGTGTTTGATAAAACATCCGTGGTAGGGCCATGTGGATATACCATTGGATTCCAAATGGCTTGTAACTGACATGGTGCAGCCAGCAGACCCTTATATGTAAAGGCATATTGTTATATGGAGAGTTTTCAGAAGAAAATTAAGAATCAGGTTGATATGGACATGGGGGCAATGGGGCAAGCTGTGAGAGATAGGAGCCTAGTTGGTGCATTCTCTTGCAGACCCTGACCCACCACACGTGACAGAACTCCCTCCAGCACTGTGTCCCAGTTTAGCTCCTAGTATTTCGTGAAACAAATACCAAACTCACAGTGCAGCAGCAAAAACTCCACAAAAAGTGGAAGAGGACCAAATGGCTTCACAGTCCACACGGGGAGACACATAGTCCCCAGTGGCCTCAGTTTACCTTCAAAGAGAGGATTCAGCACTGCTTCATCTAGTTCTTTGGAAATAAGAAACCATGTCCTCCAGGTCACATACATGCAGACCCAGCTTTGATGGTCTCACTACAAAGGAAGCCAAATCTCCTGAAAACAACATATATTTCAAGTGCAAAACTCAGTGGCAGTTTCTCAAAAATTTTTTAGGCCAGCAGAGCTCCATGTTTTTGAAGTGTTTACCCTGTCCCTTAGTTTTGGAAACTGCTCTACCACCTCCAAGGTTGTGAACTCCTGAGCATTTTCCATTCCAGATATGTATTCACTGATTTTGTAACTCTTCTCCTCTAATTGTGTCTTACTTGTGGTGAAGGTAATGTCAAGGCATTGTTCTGGATGAGAGCACTAGGATATTTGTGCAGCATATATTTACATACACATTGGATTCATTTTCCAATTTTCCATTCGAAATACTGAATCCCTGACACTAACCCATACCTAGTAGACTCAGACTATTCATCCTAATATAATGGAGAAAATTAACTCAATACAATAGAAATACAAGCACTTCAGAGGAGACATGTTGTATTGTTGGACTTGACATTTGCATTATATAAGGGAGGAGTTATAAATCTAGTCAAATTTTAATTGAAATATTCTCCATGTGTTTTTAAACTTAACAAATATGTGAATTCTTGTTTCCCTTTTCTATAGCCTATTCACACATGTATATTTATATGCATATATAGAATCCTACCAGGTATCACACGTACATTTTTGTGAGGTGGCTGTCTTGGCAGATACAAATTGTGAGAAGAGTTCACTCCTCCTAAATGCTGTTGGAAATGAAAATTCAACCTATAGGAGAGCGTCCTAGTAGAACAACATTATACATTAACTCATGTTCAGTAAAATAAATATTTTTGCATTTGTGGATGATATATATTTACTGATGAATTCGATTGGCATTTATATTGGTACTTTTTAATGTCTGTGAGTGTTGTGTGTGTGTGTTTGTGTGTGTGTGTGTGTATATATATAGATATGGATATAGATATAGATATAGATATATATATACTCTCCAAATTTTTCAAAATATGAAATATATGTGTCTAATATACACTCTCTAAATTCATTCATGTTCATGTATGTGGATTTATAATCCACTTTTCACAAGATTATAATCAGAAATATTCATCCACCTGAAATACATATTTGTTTCCTAGTACTTAAAACTAACTTCAGTGAATGGTGCATACAAATCCTAATTATTCTACAGTAACTGACCCAGTCTAACATCAATGCAAGTAGACTCCTATGGGACATGATATGTAATTTGTCATTCATTTGTATTCGACACTGGTACATTATTATTTCTTCAGTTTTTGAACATCATAAGATATACTTTTGCCAAGGCAGTGACCTCATTCAGTTCCAAAGAATGTGACATACCTCATTTCCTTGGTGATGGAACTCTCTGAACTTTGTATCCAAGGAGCCAGGCACCCAGAGGCAGTCCCAGGCCCAGTCCCAGTGGGCTCACTTGTTTGGATTTACCAAAGATAGAGTCAGTCATTCTTGGTGCCTACTGAAGTGGGATTACCAAATGCCTGGAGAGCTCTGAATAGGGAGCTTTCCTGAGAAAGCAGGTAGTGGCTCTCCACTTTTTCCTTACAACTTTACAGAGTTGGCCAAGGAAAACAGATCTGAGAGAGGACAGGCCATTTCGGAAGAACAGAGTATGGCCACCAGTCAGAGGACACTCTGGTTAGTCATACACCTATGGGGAAGGAGGTGCCTTTTTGCGAGTGGGTGTGGGTTTGTGGTTTGTCTCATGTTCTGAAAATAGGTAGGAATGGCGGTTTGTTTGTTTTGGAGTGAACTGTTTCCGGTAAGTCATTTGAAGAGGTGAGTGTTTCCATGTCTGTGTATCCCACTGTGCCTGTGGTAGTAGACATGAGAAAAGAGAATGCAGCAATGGATGTGTCATGTCTAGTATAAAGCTTCCCAGCATTCATCCTGCCCAATTTATGAATGGAGTGTGGCTTGCCTTATGCACGGGCAACACCTAATACCTTCCTAAGTCCCTGTTTTCTTCCTGAATTCTGGCCACTCTCTAGAATAGGCTCATGGTTATGTGTCCAAGATATGTACCAAATCCAAGGTCTTTGACATGGCCATGTACTGGATACCTGAATGGAATGGCCAGCATCTCAGAAAACTCAGATATCAGTGTGACCAGGAAAGTCTCAGTGGAGATACCCTGCTTTGGGCCTTTTGCTTACCTATTGTTCTGTTGCCCTGAATATCAGGAAGGTCTTTGTCTCATGCAACCCCTTTGTTAAGCCTGAAGAAAACAGTTTTCAAATGGAAATGAATGTGCATCACCTCTGGCTCTTTGCTTAATTTCATTGGAAAAGGATGTGTCTGATTCAGGCTCTTTGCCCTGTTTTAGGCTGTGACTTAGATTCTCAGCACCTGATGGATGTAAAGAAAGATCCCATATGTGCATCTAAACCAAAATGGAAAAACGTTCAATCAATGTGCATGAATTATATTGCCTTCCTTTGTTAGGTTTCTGAAATCCATCATGTCAGAATAGGGATTCTTTGGGTGAAATGAGTTCTTCAAATCTCTGCAGAGGGGCTTGGCTTTTCTTATGACTCCAATTCACAAAAAGAATCTAGACCCCACAGTCAGAGAGCCTCAAATTGGAGAAGCGAAGCAGTATTAAGGGCAGGCCTATTTGATCACTCCTGGTTCACAGGAAGGGTGTCCAAGCCACCCTGACATTCGGCAAATGAGGGGCAAGGGAGCTTATTTTGGACACTGTCTTGGGATGTGCCTCTCATGAAAACCTCCATCCAGATGTTATGGTAGAAGATGAGGGCCATGTAGGAGTGTTTTGGTTATAATTGTGGTAATTTGTGTGGCAGTTGGAAGAGATGACTGGGTAAACCTGGGCTTGAATTCTGCTGTGATTCCCCTTAGAGACTGAGTTCTGGAACTGACCTCAGAGAAGTATTGACATGAATTGTGTTGGGATTTTAGGAGGCCAGGAATGAGAGTTGCCATTGGAACCTGGGATCAAGGCCCAGAGTGGCTTTCCACAGAACACTGGGAATCACAGCCAGGATATTACATGATTTTATTCTGAAAGACTTGGCAGGCATAATTGAGATTCAAAACACACTTGGACCTCGCTTTGTAGACCTCAATGGGCCTGGCTTCATGTGACTTTTTGGCCACTCTTTGGGTAGACTTGCCTGTGAGAGTGCTCCAGAGATTTCCCTGAAATTAGCTTCCTCACCATTTAATGGTTCCTGAATGAATTGAAACCAACATTGCCTCCAAATGCATCTGTGAAAAAATGCTAGATAATTACCATGAAATTTTAGAAATTCCGATGACCAGCTGGCACTGGAGGACCTTTGATGTCCTGTTGATGATCATGAGTATACCAGACAGGGCCTTGATTGACTGGGTTTCATGAAAATGGTGTAGAACAGAGATGCCAGTAAGTTGGGGCCTGGTAAGTAGTGGGCCTAGAGCCATGTTATGCAAATGTGTGATAAAACATCTGTGGTGGGGCCATGTGGATCTTCCATTGGCTTCCAAATGGCTGTGACTGACATGGTGCAACCATCACACCCATATATGTAAAGGCATATTTTTATATGGAGAGGTTTCAGAGCAATGTTCAGTATCATGTTGCTATTGTCAAGGGGGCAAGCTACTTGAGATAGAACCCTGGTTGGTGCATTCTCCTGGAGACCCTGCCAACCACACCTGACAGAACTCCCTTCAGCACTGTGTCCCATTTGAACTCGTTGTATTTCATGAAGCAAATACCAAACTCCCAGTGCAGCAGCAAGAAACACCACGAAAATTGGAGGATGACCATTGGTTTCACAGTCCACACGGGAAGACCCTTAGCCCTCAGTGGCCAATGTTTACCTACAAAAAGAGAATTCATCACTGCTGCCTCATTTTTATTTGAAAATAAGTAATCATTTCCTCCAGGTCACATAGATGCAGATCCAGCTTTGATGGTTTCACTACAAATAAAGCTAAAGCTCCTGACAACAACATATATTTCAAGTGCCCAACCTCAGAGGCAGATTCTCAAAAAGTCTTTTGGCCAGCAGAGCTCCATGTTTGTGGAGTGTTTACCCTGTCTCTTACTTTTGGAAACTCCTCTACCACCTCCAAAGATGTGAAATCTGGAGCATTTTCCATTCTAGATATGTATTCACAGATTTTCTAACTCTTCTCCTCTAATTGGGTCTTACTTGGGGCGAAGGTAATGTCAAGGCATTGTTCTGGAGGAGAGTGGGAAGATTTTTCCGTAGCATATATTTGCATACACATTGGATTCAGTGTCCTATTTTCAATTCAAAATACTGAATACCTGACTCTAACCCATACCCTACCAGACTCTGACTACTAATCCTAATATGATGGAGAAAAATAACCCATAAAGAATAGAAATACAAGCAGTTCAGAGTAGGCATGGTGTATAGATGGACTTGCCTTTTGCATGATACAGAGTTGGAGTTATAAATCTAGTCAATTGTTTGGTGAAATAGTTGTCCTCGTATCTTTAAGGTTAACAAATATGTGAATTGATGTCTCCCTTTCTCTGTATTCTTATATGCACATATAGATTCCTATCTGGTACCACACGTACATTCTTGTGAGGTGGCTGACTTGGCAGATACAAATTGTTAGAAGAGATCACTCCTACTAAACCCTGTTGGAACTGAATATTCAACCTATGGGTGAGCTTGCTAGTTGAACAGCATTATACATAAATCCATGTTCAGTAAAATGAATATTTTTAGATCTGTGGATGGTATATATTTTATAATGAATTTTGATTGACATATATATTGCTACTTTTTTGTCTGTGTGTTTGTTTTATGTATATGTATATATATGTATATATATATATATATGTGTGTGTGTGTGTATATATATATATATATATATATATATATATATATATATACACTCTCCAGATTTTTCAAAATATGAAATATATGTGTCTTATATTCACTCCCTAAATTCATTCATGTTCATGTATGTGGATTTATAATCAACTATTCACAAGATTATTCTCAAAATATTCATCCACCTGAAATTTGCCCAATGCTCTCAAATGTCAATCCTATTTGTGACTACATATTTGTTTCTTCCTAAGATTATATATTTAAACTCAACCCTGTTCAAAATGTCTAATCCTATCACACACTTTATACTTTGCCTGATTTTGTAATGTCTCTATTGATATATGCTTTCCTACATATTTTCCCCACTTCATCATTGTGACTGACTCTTCACTTGTGCTGACATTTACATTCACTCTCTAATCGAAATCCTATTGGTAAGAAACTTTTGTTCCAAATCTTATACTCACCCTTCTTCCTAAACTTACTGACTATCTTCCTAATGCTACAGACTATCCCTTTTTGACTGGATGTTCTCTTCTACATTCAATCATCCATGTAAACGTGGTGCGAGCTTCAGAGGAGGAGACTACCAACAGGCTATCTCATGCAACATCAAAGGGTTTATTGGGTGTCCAGAATGCTGGGGTTCAGAGCTCACCTGAATAGAGCAGATAGCCCTGAGAATAGCTGAAGTAGAGCTTATATACTTTCCCTGGAGAGAGAAGGGAGGGAATTGTATTGATGGGTCAGGGCGAGTGGGCGGTTTGCATGCAACTGGGAGAGGGAGTACATTCTGCAATTTGGCAGCTGGGGATAGAACATTCTGGGAACAAATTTTGCAAACATTTCTCAAGATTTCAACAGTGTTCTGTTAAGCATACAGAAAAACAAGATGTGACAAGTACCTATTTTATTAATATTTCATTCCCCACTTCTTCTTCTGGCTAATTTTAATCATACAAATGATCATTGGAGGGTGTCACATTCAATGTCTGCTAGTGGGGTATTACCATAAGTTTAACTCCTCCAATTTGAGCCTGGAGAAAAGATATTACATGGTTGAGCAAACAGGGTTTTATAGTTAGCAATAATATGAGGATTATTATTGGACGGGCCAGGGTTGATAAAAACGTAGTTAACCAGGGGGACTGTGTGAACCAAGACTCAAGCCACCCTTTTGGGCCCTCTCTCATTTGTTGATGCTCTTCAAGGTGTCTTTTAAATTTACTCATAGATATTATTACGACTCCAGTATAGTCAGCATAAAAACAACATTCTTCCCTCAATGCAGCACAAAGCCCCCCTTCTCTAATGAAGAGGAGGTCCAACCCTCAACTGTTCTGTAAAACAACTTCAGAGAGAGAGGTTAAAGTTTCATGCAAAGCCCTGAAGGAGGTTTCTAATATCTTACTTTTGCTCTATTGCTGCTTCTAATTGGGTCATCTTTTGTGTCCCATGGACAATGCCACTGGTTCCTCTGCCCACCCGTGCAGCAACTCCTATTCCTAATAGGATGGCTAAAGTGAGGGATATATGTTCCCAGTGGAACCGGTTGTATGCCCCCCCTATTTGATCTTCAAATGAACCTGCATCATGATAGAGCACTCTGGGAAACATCTGCACCATTACACAATTTATCACATATCCTGATCATTTCATGAAAACATAAACGATGTTTAAGTATATAGAATTATGCTGTTGTAGGCACTGACAAAGCAAGGCACCTAAGATAGCACTCAAGAGAGGGAAACAGTCCTATTTGGTTGCAACCGGATTCAGAGGGCATTGCTTATATTGTAATCAATTAATCCCATGAAACTCAAGTTTAGGTAGTTTCAGAATTTTGTACCCAACATATAAGGGATGGGGCTCAGAAGTTCACAGTCTTCAGAAGTTTAAAAAAGCAGTATTTGTTTCTGTTTTTCCTTCTGTTCTGGGCAAGTTAACTTTTCAAGGACACCTGGGAGGAGGAGAGCTTTTTCTTCCATTTCTTATTTTCCCCCTGCCAGCTGTTACCATGGAGCCCGGTTGGTAATTTCTTTATCTTAGAAATGTAGCCATCTCTGTGAAGCCCCAGCTGAAGGCCAGAGGACTTGTTCACATATTTTGTGAAAAACTAGTTAGGGGTTGTCTAGCTTAGAAGTACTGAGATTTTTAGCCAGTGGCCAAGTAGAACAGGGCAATACGAAAGAGAAAGTTTATCTACATTAAAGTCTTTATTGGGACTGTTTTGCTGAAAGTTCAAAACTCAGCCATGGTGAAGACTTCTGAAGAAGGTCATTTAAGACTTTTCTGTGGGCCTGGTACAGAGGGGGAAAGACGGGGAAGGTGGGGCTGAGAGCACCTCCGAGGATCTGAGAATGAGGGAAAAGAGAGATGTAAAAGAATAATGCGAAAGGGTATTGGGAATTTCCTAGCAGCAAACTTGAGCAGTAGATCAGGTAGAGCAGAGTGAAAGACGGGAGTGAGGATCCCAAAATCCTGTGAGGGACTTTAAATTTTAGTAACCTGTTTTCAGTGATGACAAAGCAACTTTAAAGGCCAATTATATTACATCTTGGATAAGGGTCTCAGGGCTCTCCTCAGCTCGTTTGAGCATTGGGTTAGCTGGTAAGAGGACCTGGTGGGACCCGGTGAGGGCACTGACAGGAGATGAGAGGAATGAGTCGGTGGAGCGGTACCTATGTACCTGCTACCTCAGAAAGGGGGCGATGGTCTGAGAACTGGTGGAGCTTTGGGTTTCTGATCTAGTTATTGGAGGGGAGAAATCAAGTTGCTGAGATGGGAGTGACATCAGAGGGTCTGGAGCAGAAGGCTGAGGATAATGATCTATTGGAGAAGCATAGTTCAGGATGTGAGTGAGGGAGGGAAAAGGCTTCCACATAGGGGAATTTCCTTTCACTCTTTTGAGCACTTGCAGAAGTTAAAAAGGTCATGCAAAATTTGAGGATCTAGAGACCCCTCTGGGTGCCATAGTTTTTGGTTGTCTAATTGGTAATGTGGCCAATGCTGTGTACTGAATTTGATGAAGAATTGGGGTTCCATCAGGCAGCCCCTGTATGCACACATTCCCATGACATACAGAAAAAGTCGGCTTTTCCCCCACACAGCCATTACTCTTTGTGGCTTTGATAGTCTGCCAGGCAAACTTAGTAATCTAGACTAGCCAACCTGCATCTGGCTCGCGTGTCCCTACATCCATAATGTTTGTTTCCATTATCTATGGTACAGAAGGGATTTAATGGTATTTTAGTGGGATCCTCTCCATCAGGGATATCACAATAGGAAATACCTATAGCCAGCTAACAAATGTCTGGGTGGAGAGATGGCCACCAGGTCCCTAAGGGGGCTGTATGCGAGATAGACCATACTTCTTTTCCAGTAGGATTTGTGATCAGCCATCACTGCTTAATGGGCTGATGAGGGTTAGGACTACTTGTAGCCAAGGGGAGAGTATATAACCTTATTCACATTGCGAATACACAATTTGAAACTGTTACCAGTCTTTTTCAGTTTCCAGAAAGATTCTGTACAGGCAGCAGGCTTGAGATGAGAGGTATGGATCCAGGAAGTGATTCTGTTTACGTTTACCACTGTAGGTGTTATAATAGCACCTGGTATGGTCCTTTTCAGTGGGGTACCAGGGATGACACCTGATATCATCTTACATAGATGAAATCTCTTACTTGATATGGATGTGGAATCCCCTGGTTCCCAGTTGGGTAGGCAGTGGCCAGCTGTTTTCACAGGTATTACTGAGTTCTTTCAAGATCTTTAAGTCTGTCAAGCAAGGGGGTGTGGAAAGGATCTTTAGGTCTTACAGTTGGGCTTAGGTCCCCTACTGGAGGAGGGCCACCATAAAGAATTTCACATGTGGTAAGGTTACTCAAAGAAACAAAGGGATTTTTTCTTGCATGAAACATTGCATAAGGCAGGAGCATAGTCCAATCTTATGCTGGTCTCTAAGCTTAATTTCGTTAAGGTCTCTTTAATAGTTCTATTCATTCTTTCTACTTGTCTTGAACTCTGTGGTCTATAAGCACAATTTAACTTCCAATTAATCCCCAGGTTCCTGGCTAACCCCTGACTTACCTGGGTCATGAACATCGGTCCATTGTCAGATCCTATTACCGGCTTAGCTTCCTCCAATGGTAGAGAGGCTTAGTCAGCAGCAGCGGAATCACTTAGAGTGTGTTGTGTGTTAGGGGACGAGGGCAGGGGATAAGGAGGGGGAGAAGAGTCCAGTAGAGTCAAATCTGTGACTCAGGGAGAACAGAGGGTGGAGGAGGAGGAGGTTGAGAGGGTTTGAGAGATCATGGGGGAAGGAGTAGGAGCAGAGGTAGGGGCAAGGAAAGGCTTCACCCATGGAGGAGGAGATTTGCAGAGGTCCTGCCAAGTTAAGATATATGGCTGTTGATCCGGATGGCTATGTAGCGCTGGCTGAAAGACAATACCTCTGACTTTTTAAATTAGTGGGAAGTAGAAAGATCCTTCTAGGGGCCATACGACTCCAAAGATGGGCCATTCTGAGGCACAGAGATTCTGCCAGGTCCAGCGTTTTACTAAAAAAAGAAAGATTCTGAGCCCTTAAGCGGACTTTGGTCCAGTGATCAAGGGTCAGGGACAGAGGCATTGACGTGCTCTGTTCCATAATGAAAGTTCCACAAACAGTAAAGGCAAGGACACACGACACAGATAAGACAAGACCATAAAGACAGGCAATGAACGTCCAACACTGAGACCAGGAATGAGTAGCCGGCAAAACCCAATGGTATGGCAATAACGAATCTAAAAGAAAATATCACTGAGTCGAGAAGACTATTGTTCCTTGATTTCCCGAGTTCTCTGCGGGGTCCTCCAGAGAGGTGCCCTTTGTCTCTGTGACATGTCTCTCAGCCACCGTCGGAGAGAGCCCAGGCTCTTCATCGCCAGCAATTTTGCCAAGCCCTAACAAGAAACATGAAACCAGAAAGAGGCGCCTTACTTGCTCCGAGAGGAGCCCGTTGGGGTCTCTCTCTCGTCCGCCACTGCTGGAACTCAGTGGAAACTCAATATGTAAAGGTCAGGCGAGTGTCAGAGGAAGATACTACCAAGAGACTGTCTCATGCAACAGCAAAGGGTTTATTTGTGGTCCAGCATGCTGGAGCTCAGAGCTAAATTAAATAGAGCAGAGACCTCTGAGAACAGCTTAAGCAGAGCTTATATACTTTCCTTGGAGAGGGAATAGAGGGAAGTTCAGTGATGGGTAAGGGCGAGTGGGCGGTGGCATGACACCAAGTGAGGGAGTACATTCTGCAGTTCGACTGTTGGGAACAGTACATTCTAGAACAAGATTAGCAAACATTTCTCAAGATTTCAACAGTGTTTTGTTAAGCATACAGAAAAACAGGAAGTGACAAGTACCTATTTTATTAATTTTATTAACCTTTCACTACCGACTATGCCTTTTTGACTTGATGTTCCTTCTACATTAATTCATGCAACGTACAAGGTGCTATGCCATTGTATATCGATTTATCTGAGACAACTCTGCAGAACGTAATTCAACACCACGTATCCCTATAAAGGGCCCAATGCCCTTCTGGGCTTCAAATCAGACTTAAATTTCTTTTTTCATACATATATTTCACCTATATATTCTTCTACACATAGCAAGTTCCCAATACGATCATTCATCCAGCAAAATGATTTCTAACCCAAATCGAGCATGTTTTTAACCATAACCGGACACTGTTCCCTCAATCTAACTTTACAGAAGAGCAGGACAGGAGTTGATATTACAATACAGAAATGTAGAAAAACTTCCACCTGCTGAGAACCTCAAAGGTCCATGCAGAAATGATCCCTGGAGAAGATGTAGGAAGCAATAAAGGACCTGAGAGACCAAAAGTCATCTTCCATGGCAAACAACCCGGTCAGGATAAAAGGTTGTGTCTGAATCAGATTTTTTTTTAATGTAGAGATCATGGACCAAACCAGGCCTGTGTGGAGATCTATTCCTGGGTGCCTTTGGTTGATATACCATTCTAACTTGTGAAAATGTCACAGGAAGTAGGGGCAGCCTCAATCTCTTGGGACCCTTGGAAGCAACAGTTAGGACAAAGTGGCTGCCAAGACAGTGCCCTCATTCAGTTCAGGAAGGAAGTGACCTCACCTCACTTTCTTGGTGATGGAACTCTCTGAACGTGGGATCCAGGAAGCCAGGCACACAGAGCCAGTCCCAGTCCCAGTCCCAGTGGTCTCACTTGTTTGGATTTACCAAGGACAGGGTCGGTATTTTTTGGTACCTACAGATGTGAGGAAGGCCAAATGCCAGGAAAGCTTGGATGCAGGGCTTTTCATGAGAAAGCAGGTAGTTGCTCACCGTTGGCTCCTAAGAAGTTCGCAGAGTTGGCCAAGGAGACAAGATCTGAGACAGGAAAGGCCATTTTTGGGGAACATATTATGGCCCACAAGTCAGAGGACACTCTGGATAGTCACAGACCTACTTAGGGGAAGGAGGTGCCTTTGTGGGTGTGGTTGTGGGTTTGTGGTTTTGTCTCATTTTCTGAGAATAGGTAGGACAGTCGGTTTGTTTCATTTGAAGTGGACTGTTTCTAGTAAGTCTTTTCACAGGGCGAGTGTTTCTATGTCTGTGTATTCCACTGTTTCCGTGGTTGTAGACATTAGAAAAGAGAATCCATCAATGGATGTGTCGTGTCTAGTAGAAATCTTCTCAGCATTCATATTGCCCCGTTTATGAATGGACTGTAGCTTGCCTTATCGATGAGCAACACCTGCTACCTTCCTAAGTTTCTATTTTCGTCCTGAATTCCGGCCAATCTCAAGAATAGGCCCATGGTTTTGTGTCCAAGATATGTACCACCTACAAGCTCTGTGACATGGCCATGTACTGGATAGCTGTAGGTGATGGCGAGCATCTCAGAAAACTCAGATATCAGTGTGACCAGGAAAGTCTCAGAGGAGAAACCCTGCTTTCGGCCTTTTGCTTACCTATTGTTCTGTTGCCCTGAATGTCAGGAAGTTCTTTGCCTCAGGCCACCCCTTTGTGAAGCCTGAAGAAAACAGTTTTCAAATGGAAATGAATGGGCATACCTGTGGCACTTTCCTTAATTGCTTTGGAAAGGGATGTGTCTGAATCATGCCCTTGGCCCTGTGTGTAGCTGTGGCTTAGATTCTCAGCACCTGATGGATCTAAAGAAAGTTACCATGTGTGCATCCAAAAGAAAATTCGCCAAAAGAGCAATTATTGGGAGGAAGTCTCTCGACTTCCTCTGTAAGGTTCCTGACTTCCATCAAGTGAGAATGGGATCCTTTGGGTCAAAAGAGTTCTACAAAACCTGCAGAGGCTAGCCCATTGTGCTTGGGTTTTCTCATGACTAAAATTCACATAAAGAATCTAAACCCCACAGACAGTAGTCCTCAAATTGGAGCGGTATTAACGGCAGGCCTATTTGATCACTTTTGGTTCACCGGATGGGTGTCCAGGCCACCTTGACTTTAGGCAAATGAGGGGCAAAGGAGCTTATTTGGGACACTGTCTTGGTCTGCACCCCTCATGGAAACATCCAGCCAGATTATGATGAGTGTCTATATGAAAGAAGATGAGGGCCATATGGGAGGGTTCTTGTTTTAATTGTGGTAATTTGTGTGGTAGTTGGAAGAGATGACTGGGTCCACCAGGGCTTGAACTCTGGTGTGATTCCCCTTAGAGACTGAGTTCTGGAACTGACCTCAGAGAAGTATTGCCAAGAATAGTGTTGGGATTTTAGGAGACCACGCATGAGAATCGCTTTTGGAAACTGAGATCTAGGCCCAGGATGGCTTTCCACAGAGCTCAGGGATTCTGAGCCAGGATATCACATGTTTTAATTCTTAAAGACTTGGTAGCCATAATTGAGAGTCCAAACACACATGGACCTCACATTGTATACCTCAATGGGCCTGGATTCATGTGTCCTTTTGGCCACTCTTTGGGAAGGCTTGCCTGTGAGTGTTCTCCAGAGCTTTCATTGAAATGAGCTTCCTCACCATTTAATGGTTCCTGAATTAAATGAAACCCACAGTGCCTCCAACTTCATCCTTGAAAAATGACTAGATTAATACCATGAAATTTTTGAAATCCCCATGACCAGGTGGCACTGGATAACCTTTAGATATCCTGTTGCTGATCATGAGTATAACAAACAGTGCCTTGATTGACTGAGTTTCGTGAAAATGGTGTAGAACAGAGATGCCAGTAAGTTGGAGCCTGCTGGGTAGTGGGCGTAGAGCAGTGGACTATAGGTGTGTAAATAAATATTTTTGGTAGGACCACCTGGATCTTCCATTGGCTTCCAAATCTTGCGACTGACATGGTGCAGGCAGCAGACCTTTATATGTAAAGGCATCTTGTTATATGTAGAGGTTTCAGGGCAATGTTCAGAATCAGGTTGCTATAGTCAAGGGGAAAGCTATGTGGGATAGAAGCCTGGTTCGTACATTCTCTTGCCGACCCTGACCAACCACACATGACAGAACTCCCTCCAGCATTGTGTCCCAGTTGAACATATTGTATTTCATGAAGCAAATACCAAATTCCCAGTGCAGCAGTAAGAAACACCCTGAAAAGTGGAGGATGACCAAATGGCTTCACAGACCACACGGGAAGACACTTAGCTCCCAGTAGCAACAGTTTACCTACAAAGGGAGTTTTCAGACCTGCTGCCTCATGTTCATTACAAAATAAAGAACCATGTCCTCCAGGTCACATAGATGCAGACCCAGATTGCAGAATCACATCAGTTGCAGAACCATTGATTTAAATATTGCCATACATATATTTCTTGTGCCTAACCTCAGAGGAAGTTTCTCAATAAGTCTTTAGGTCAGCACAGCTCCATGTTTCTGAAGTGTTTACCATCTCCCATACTTTTGTAAACTGTTTTACCACCTCCAGTGTTGTGAACTCCTGAGCATTTTTCATTCCACATATGTATTCACAGGTTTTCTAACTCCTCTCCTCTAATTGTGTCTTACTTTTAGCGATGGTTATGTCAAGGTATTGTTCTGGATAAGAGAGGGAAGATTTTTGTGTATCACATGTTTGCATACACATTAGATTCATTTTCCTATTTTCCATTTGAAATACTGAATCCCTGACACTAACCCATACCCTACTAGACTCTGACTACTAATCCTAATATCATGGAGAAAAAAAAACCTAGCTGAATAGAAGTACAGTCCTTTTATAGGAAGCATGGTGTATATTTGTATTTGTCTTCCTCTTTATCAAGAGTATGTGTTTTAAATTTAGTAAACTTTTCATTTTAATATTTCTCCATGATTTTTTAAAGTTATCACATATGTAAATTCCTGTCTCCCTTTCTCTGTATCCTATTCAGCACATGTAATTTTTTTATGCATATACAATATCCTACCTGGTATCACACGTACATTCTTGTAAGATCACTGACTTTGGAATATAAAAATTGTGAGAAGAGATGACTCTCCCTAAATAATGATGGAACTGAAAATTCCACCTATGGGTGAGCTTCCTAGTGAAAAACACTATACATAAATCCATGTTCAGTAAAATGAATATTTTTGGATTTGTGAATGAATTATATTTCATGATGAATATCGATTGGCATATATATTGCTAAATATTAATGTGTGTGTGTGTGCATGTGTGTGTGTGTGTGTGTTTGCGTGTGTGTGTGTGTATATTCTACGGATTTTAAAAAAATATGAAAAATATGTGTCTTATTATACACTCCCTAAATTCATTCATATTCATTTATGTTCATTTAAATTCAAATTTTCACAAGATTATTCTCAGTAATATTCATAAACCTGAAATATATTTTGGTTTCCTACTACTGAAAACTTAGTTCAGTGGATGGTGCTTAAAAATCCTAATATTTCTACAGTAACTGACCCAGTTTAACATCAATGCAAGTAGATTGCTATGGGACATGATGTGTAATTTGAAGTTCATTTTTACTCAACACTGGTACATTACTATTTCTTCAGTTTATGGACATCATAGGATGTATTTTTTCATCCAGAACTTCACAAATTTTTTTGGCATTTGGTTCACTTTCAATTACTTACTACTTCAGAACACATGTATTCCTCCATGTTTCTTTACTAGTCTTTTCACTAGACTTCTTTCTAAACACATTATTTTCGATTCCATAATCATTTTTGAAGCAAAACTCACTCTTCACGACAAACCGTAACCCTAATAATACCATTGCATATATAACTCGTTGGAATGATGGTATATATATCAATATAAGATTTCCAATATATTTTCAGATGCAAACTCAATCCATTATTTAATGTTGGATCCAGTTACATACTTTATTCACAATATGGTCTATTCATGCATCATCTCAATAATCATCAACACAAGGTACACCTATTTGTATCCCCAGTACTAATTTATAAGTTTCCAGAATATTACTCCCCTTTATGGTGGAAGAAATACTTATGTCACCTGATCTACATATACATTTTACCACAGTAGTATTCTGGACACAAAATGCAAAGGTCACACATATGATTGTACCAAAGCCTAAATGGAAAGTGACCATGGATTACTAAAAGCATCTATGTCCAGGGTGCCTACTGCTCTCAAATGTCAATCCTATTGGTTACTACATATTTGTTTCTTCCTAAGATTATATATTTAACCTCAAGCCTGTTGAAAATATCTAATCCTATCACTCACTTTATACTTTTCCTGATTTCCTAATGCCCCTATTGATATCTGCTTTCCTACATATTTTTCCCAGTTCATCATTGTGACAGTCTCTTCACATGTGCTGACATTTACATTCACCCTCTAACTGAAAACCAATTGCTAAAGAACTTTTGGTCCAACTCCGAGACTCACTCTTCTTCCTAAACCTACTGACTATCTTCCTAATCCTACAGACTATCCCTTTTTGACTGGATGTTCTCTTCTACTTTCAATCATCCGAGGTATAGGGTCCTATGCCATTGTATATCGATTTATCTGAGACCTCGGTGCAGAACATAATTCAATCTAAGTATACCAATCAAGGGCCCAATGCCTTTCTGGGCTTCAAATCTTTCCCAGATCTCTGATCTCATACATATATTTCACATTTATATTCTTATAAATATCACAGGTTCCCAATACCGTAATTCATCCAGCAGAATGACTCCTAACCCAAATCGAACATGCTAATAACACTAACCATACACTGTTCCCTCAATCTCACTTTACAGAAGAGCAGGGACAGAGTTGGTCTTAAAATCCAGGAAGGAAGGGTATCATCCACCAGCTGAGAACCTCAAAAGTCCCTGCAGAAATAATCCCTTGAGTAGGTGTAGGCAGGTATGAAGGATCTGAGAGAGCAAAAGTCATCTTCCATGGCAAACAACCTGGTCAGGTTGAAGGGATGTGTCTGAATTAGCCTCTCTCTTCCTAATGTAGAGAAGATGGACCAAACCATGCCTGTGTGGAGAGCTGTTCCCCGGTGCCTATGGTTGATATACCATTCTAACTTATGAATGAGTCACAGCAAGTAGAGGCAGACTCCATCTTTTGGGAACCTTGGAAGCAACTGTTAAAACAAAGTGGTTTCCAAGGCAGTGACTTCATTCAGTTCTTGAAGGAAGTGACCTCAAATTACATTATTAGTGATGAAAGTCTGTGATCTTGGGATCCAGGAAACCAGGCACACAGAGTCAAACCCACTCCATGTCCCAGTGGGCTCACTTGTTTGGATTTAACAAGACAGAGTCACTCTTTCTTGGTACCTACTGATGTGAGGACAGCCAAATGCCTGGAAACTATGAAGACTGGCCTTTCCAGAGAAAGCAGATAGTTTCTCACCACGGGCTCCTGACAACTTCACAGAGTTTGCTAAAGAGACCAGATCGGAGACAGGACACGCCATTTTTGGGGAACATAGTATGGCCCACAAGTCAGAGGACACTCCGGATAGACACAGACCTACTTGGGGGAAAGAGGTGCCTTTTTGGGTGTGAGTGTGAGTTTGTGGTTTTGTCTCATGTTCTGAGAATAGTTAGGAAAGCTGGTTTGTTTGTTTTGGAGTGGACTGTTTCTAGTAAGTCCTTTGACAACGTGAGTGTTTCTGTGTCTATATATCATACTGTGTCCGTGATTGTAGACAGTAGAAATGAGAATGCATCAATGGATGTGTCCTGTCTACGAGAAAGCTTCAAAGCATTCATCCTGTGCAATTTATGAATGGACTGCAGGTTGCCGTATGGATGGGCAACTCCTGCTATCTTTCTAAATTCCTGTTTTCTTCCTGAATTCTGGACACTCTCCAGAATACGCTCATGATTTTGTGTCCAAGATATGTACCACCTCAATCTCTGTGACATGGCCATGTACTGGATAGCTGATGGGAATGGTGAGTATCTCAGAAAACTCAGATATCACTATGCCCAAGAAAGTCTCAGTGGAGAAACCCTGCTTTGGGCCTTTTGCTTACCTATTCTGTTGCCCTGAATGTCAGGAAGGTCTTTGCCTCAGGCCACACTTTGTGAAGCCTGAAGAAAATAGTTTTCAAATGGAATTGAATGGTCATTACCTGTGCCTCTTCGGTTAATTGCTTTGGAAATGGATGTGTCTGAATCAGCCTCTTGGCCCTATGTGAGGCTGTGGCTTAGATTCACAGCACATGATGGGTCTAAAGAAAAATCCCATGTGTGCATCCAAAACCAAAATGGACAAAAGAACTGTCATGGTGGATAGAGTCTCTCGCCTTCCTCTGTAAGGTTCCTGACCTCCATTAAGTGAGAATAGGGATCATTTGGGTCAAGTGAATTCTTTAAAGTTCTGCAGAGGCTATCCCATAGGTTCGTGGGTTTTCTCATGACTCCAATTCACATCTATGTTTACAGAAGAGCAGGGACAGTGTTGGTCTTACAATACAGGAATGCAGTGGATCTTCCATCTGTTGAGAACCTCAAAGCTCCATGCAGAAATGATCTCTGGAGAAGATGTAGGCAGCTATGTAAGACCTGAGAGAGCAAAAATCATCTTCCATGGCAAACAACCTGGTCAGGATTAAGGGTTGAGTCAGAATGAGCCTATCTCTTCTTAATGTAGAGAAGATGGACCAAACCCGGCCTGTGTGGAGAGCTGTTCCCTTTTGCCTACGGGTGATATACCATTCTAACTTGTGAAAGTGTCACAGGAAGTAGGGGCAGCCCTCATCTCATGGGACCGTTGGAAGCAATTGTTATGACAAAGTGGTTGCCAAGGCAGTGATCTCATTCAGTTCCTGAAGGACGTGATCTCATCTCACTTCCATGGTGATGGAACTCTCTGAACTTGGGATACAGAAAGCCAGGCACCCAGAGCCAGTCTCAGTTCTAGTCCCAGTGGTCTCACTTTTTTGGATTTACAAAGGACAGAGTCAGTCTTTCTTGATACCTACTGATGTGAGGATGGCCAAATGCCAGGAAAGCTCGGAAGAGGGGCTCTTCCTGAGAAAGCAGATAGTGGCTCACTCCTGGCTTCTAACAACTTCACATTGTTGGCCAAGAAGACCAGATCTGAGACAGGTCAGGCCATTTCGGAGCATCATAGTATGGCCCATCAGTCAGAGCACACTCCGGAGAGTCACAGACCTATTTGGGGGAAGGAGGTGCCATTGCGGGTGTGGGTTTGTGGTTTTGTCTCATGTTCTGAGAATAGTTAGAAAAGGCGGTTTGTTTGGTTTGGAGTGAACTGTTTCTAGTAAGTCGTTTGACAATGCAAGTGTTTCTATGTCTGTGTATCCCACTGTGTCCGTACTTGTAGACATTAGAAAAGAGAATGCATCAATGGATGTGTCCTGTCTCATAGAAAGCTTTCCAGCATTCATCCAGCACAATTTATGAATTGAATGCGGCTTGCCTTATTGATGGGCGATACCTGCTACCTTCCTAAGTTGCTGTTTTCTTCCTGAATTATGGCCAATCTCCAGAATAGGCTCATGGTTTTGTGTCCAAGATATGTACTACCTCCAAGCTCTGTGACATGGCCATGTACTGGATAGCTGAATGGAATGGCGAGCATCTCAGAAAACTCAGATATCAGTGTGACCAGTAAAGTCTCAGTGGAGAATCCCTGCTTTGGGACATTTGCTTACCTATTGTTCTGTTGCCCTGAGAGTCAGGAAGGTCTTTGTCTCAGGCCAACCCTTTGTGAATCCTGAAGGAAAGATTTTTCAAATGGAAATGAATATGCTTTACCTTTGGCTCTTTCCTTAATTGATTTGGAAAGAGATGTGTGTGAATCAGCCTCTTGGCCCAGTGTGATTCTTTGACTTAGATTCTCAGTACCTGATGGATCTAAAGAAAGATCCCATGGGTGCATAAAATCCAAAATGGCATAAAGAGCAGTCATTGTTGATGAAGTATTTTGCCTTCCTCTGTAAGGTTCCTGAATTCCATCAAGTGAGAATAGGGATCTTTTGGGTCAAATGAGTTCTTCAAATCTATTCAGAGGCTATCCAATAGGTGCTTGAGTTTTCTCATCTTTCCAATTCACATAAAGAATCTGTACCCGACACTCAGTAGGACTCAAATTGGAGAAGCAGAGCAGTATTAAGGGCAGGCCTATTTGATCACTCCTGGTACACAGGAAGGGTGTACAGGCCACTGGGAATTTAGGCAAATGAGGGGCAACAGAGCTTATTTTGGACACTGTCTTGGGCTACGCTAATGCTATCAAATGTCAATCCTATTGTTGACTTCATATTTGTTTTATCCTAAGCTCATATATTCATCCTCAACCCTGTTGAAAATATCTAATCCCATCATTCACTTTATTCTTTTCCTGATTTCCTAATGTCTCTATTGATATCTGCTTTCCTACATATTTTGCCCTGTGCATCATTGTGACTGACTCTTCACTTGTGTTGACGTTTACATTGACTCTCTAACCAAAACCCTATTGCTAAAGAACTTTTGTTCCAAATCCTATACTCACTTTTCTTCCTAAACTTACCGAATATCTTTCTAATCCAACTGACTATAACTTTTTGAATGGATGTTCTCTTCTACATTCAATGATCCAAGTACAGTTCAGGTTTCTATTCAACCGGGTGAGGGAGTAGATTCTGCAGTTTGGCAATTGGGGACAGCACATTCTGGCAACAAGATTAGCAAAGAGTTCTCAAGATTTCAACAGTGTTTCGTTACGTGTACAGAAAAACAGGAAGTGACAAGTACATATTTTATTAACCTTTCATTCCCCACTTCTTTTTCTGGCTACTTTTAATCATAAAAGTGATCTTTGTGGGGTGTCACATTCTATGTCTGCTAGTGGGGTATTACCATAATTTTAATTTGTCCAACTTGAGCTTGGAGAAAAGAAATTACATGGTTGAGGAAACAGGGTTTTATAGTTAGTAATAATATGAGGATTATTATTGGACCGGCCAGGGTTGATAAAAACGTAATTAACCAGGGGGACTGTGTAAAAAAAGACTCAAACTACCCTTTCTGTGCCTCTCTCTCTCTCGTTGTTGCTCTTCAAGGCATCTTTTTAATTTACTCATAGATTTTTTTACAACTCCAGTATTGTCGACATAAAAACAACATTCTTCCCTCAATGAAGCACAAAGGCCCCCCTCTGTCATGAAAAGGAGGTCCAAACCTCGACTGTTCTGTAAAACAACTTCAGAGAGAGAGGTTAAAGATTCCTGCAAAGCTGTGATGGAGGTTTCTAAAATCTTTAAGTTTTGATCTATTGCTGCTTCTAATTGGGTCACTTGTTGTGTCCCATGGACCAGAGCAGTGGTTCTTGTGCCCAACCCTGCAGCAACTCCTATTCCTAATAGAATGGCTAAGGTGAGGGACATATGTTCCCAGCGGAACCGGGTTGTATGTCCCCCTCTTTGATCTTCAGATGAACCTGCGTCATGATAGAGCACTCTGGGAAACATCTGCACCATTTCACAATTAATCACATCTGTTGACCATTTCATGAAAACATAAACAATGTTTAAGTATATAGAATTATACTGTTGTAGGGACGGACAAGGCAAGGCACCTAAGATAGCACCAAAGACACGGAAACAGTCTTTTTTGGTTTCAACCAGATTCAGAGGGCATTGATTCTGTTGTAATCAATTAATCCCCTGAAACCCAAGTTACGTAGTTTCAGAATTTTGTACCCAACACGTAAGGGAAGGGGCTCAGAAGTTCACAGTCTGCAGAAGTTCACAAAAAGCAGTTTTTGTTTCTGGTTTTTCCTCAGTTTGGGCAAGTTAGCTTTCAAGGACACCTGGGTGTGGGTCTCTTCCCTTTCTATTTTTACCCCTTCCAGCTGTTTCCATACAGCCCAGTTTGTAACTTCTTTATCTTAGAAATGTAGCCATCTCTGTGAAGCCCCAGCTCAAGGCCAGAGGCCTTTTTTTCAAATATTTTGTGAAAAACTAGTAAGGGTGTGTCTAGATCAGGAGTGCTGAATTTTTTAGCCAGTTGCCAAGGAGACCAGGGCAACACAAAAATAGGAAGTTTATCTACAGTGAACTCTTTTATCGGGATTCTTTTGCTGAAAGTCCTAAATCAGCCATGGTGAAGACTTCTGGAGAAGGTCAGTTAAGACTTTTCTGTGGGCCTGGTACAGAGGGGGACAATTTGGAAGGCAGGGATAAGAGCAGCTCTGTGGATCTGAGAATGAGGAAGGAGAGATGTAAAAGAATATTGGGAGAGGGCTTTGGGATCTTAATAGCAACAAAAACTTGAGCAGTAGAACAGATAGAACAGAGGGGGAGACGGGAGTGAGATTCCAAAAAGCCTGTGAGGGACTTTAAATTCTTAGTAACCTGTTTTTAGTGATGACAAAGCAACATTAAAGGCCATTTTCATTACATCTTGTATTAGGGTCTGAGGATTCTTCTCATCGGGTTTGAGCTTTGCATTAGGTGGTAAGAGGACTGGGTGGGACCCGGTGCGGGCACTGACAGGAGAGGAGAGGAATGAGTGAATGGAGTGGTACCTCAGTACCTGCAACCTCAGCAAGGGAGCAATGGTCTGAGAACCAGTCAAGATTTGGGTTTTTGATCTAGATATTGGAGGGGAGAAATCAAGTTGCTGAGGTGGGAGTGACAGCAGAGAGTCTGGAGCACAAGGCTGAGGGTGAGCATCTATTGGAGAAGCATAGTTCAGGATGTGAGCAAAGGAGAGAGAAGGCCTCCACATAGCGGAATCTCCATTCACCCTTTTGAGCACTTGCAGAAGTTAAAAAGGTCACACAGAATTTGAGGATCTAGAGACCCCTCTGGGGGCCATCGGTTTTGGTTATCTAATTCGTAATATGGCCAATGCTGTGTACAGAATTTGATGAGGAGTTTGGGTTCCATCTGACAGTCCCTGTATGCTCACATCCCCATGACTTACAATAGAAGTCTGCTCTCCCCCCCCCACAGCCGTGACTGTTTGTGGCTTTGATAGTCTGCCGGGCAAACATAGTAATCTAGGCTAGCCAACCTGCATCTGGCTCACGTGTCCCTACATCTATAATGTTTGTTTCCATTATCTATGGTACGGAAGGGATTTAATGGAATTTTAGTGGGATCCTGTTAATCAGGGATATCCCAATAGGAAAGACCTATAGCCAGCTAACAAATGACTGGGTGGAGAGATGGCCACCAGGTTCGTAAGGGGGCTGTATTCGAGATAGGCCATACTTCGTGTCCAGTAGGATTTGTGATCAGCCATCGCAGCTTAAGGGGCTGATGAGGGTTAAGACTACTGGTCGTCAAGGGGAGAGTAAATATCTTCCAGGATCTTCTTTACAACCATTTGCGATGTTTCTTTTTTCTTCTTTTTTATTTCTTTTTTTGTGTGTGTGTGGGGAAGGCTTCAATACATCCTGAAAATGTATGTTCAAAGACTAGGAGTTATTTAAGTCCATACCTTACTGGCTTAATTTCAGTAAAGTCCACTTCCCAGAATTGTCCTCGTCTGGTTCCTCATAGGTGCTTTCCTGCAGGAAGCTTGGAAGTGTAAGCTTTAACCAATTAATGGACCTGACAGGCTTTTGTTACCCATTCAGTTATTTCCTTTTGCTGTGAGTAGGTTAGTGGAAAACTGTGTTCTTGATCCTTCACGAATGAATGCAGTTTCTTTGAACAAAGGTGAGTGAGTTGATGAACATTTGCTACTGACATAGTTAGAGCCATGATTATAGGAGTAGTTACTGAAGAATTAAAAAATTCCACTTGAGGGCCTTCAGGGTTAAAAGTTATTTTGGCCCAGAGCTTGGTGAGCAGAACTCTGCCCATCAATGGGGCCAGGCATCCTGGGATTACTAGGAAGGAGTGATGGATTTTTCCTTTTCCCTGGTCCATGGTCCTCGTAGTTGTCAAAGCCCGATATTTACTTCTGTTAGACTCTTGAATTAGAGACCTTTTATTCGGTAGAGGGCCCAATGGGCCTTACGGGCTGAGTATATTCACCCTGCATCTACTTCAAAGTTTATTGTGTTCCCCTCCACTTCAAAAGTTACCTTGAGGTCAGGGAGAGGATCTGAGCCCGGACTTTCTTAGTATTCCTCCAGAGTCAGAATATCTGGCTGGCATGGCTGTCTCTTTCTAGGGCACTCTTTGGCCCAGTGTCCTTTTTCTTTAGAGTAGGCACATTGATCTGAGGCCAGGGGTGGCCTCTAGTGTGTGCCCAGGTATCCCTTCCTGTCTCTCTGTTTCTTAATTTCTGGCCTATTTGTTGTTGTGACCAGGACCTTAGTCAATGCCTTAGTCTGTCTTTTGTTTCTTTTATCCTCACTCAGCTCCCTTCTCTTCCTCAGTTTCTCTCTTAAAGTATACCTTCTCGGGTTCTCTGACTAAATCCCTCAAAGTCATATCTTGTAATCCATCTAAGCATTGTAACTTTCTTTTAATATCCAGGGCAGCTTTCCCAATAAAGGCCATTGTGACAGATGCCTTTTGATCCTCTGCCTGAGGATCGAAAGGAGTATGTCTCTTATATGCCTACATAATTATCTCTAAGAACATAGAGGGAGATTCATCAGGCCCTTAAATAATCTCTCTTACCTTGGCCAAATTAGTTGGTCACCTAGCGGCCACTAAGATACCCACTATTAGAGCCCGGTGATAAGTGGACTGATGCTCCCTACCTTCAAAGGTGTTGGGGTCCCAGTTGGGTCGTTTCAAGAGAAAACCGGCTTTGAATATATTGGGAAGTTTTGTCGGTCACGCATTTGGTCCGAGGATACTTTTTTCTAGCATCCAGGAGGATTCTCTTTTGTTCCTCTGTCATGAAGAGAGTCCCTAGGAGTTGTTGGCAGTCATCTCAAGAAGGTTGGTGTGAAAACATCAATGACTTCACCAGACCTGAGAGCCAGGTTGGGTCCTCGGTAAAAGGGGGATTGTTATTTTTCCATTTATATAGGTCTGAAGAGGAGAAGGCCAATACTGGTAGGCTTGCATTTTTTCCCTATGGCCATCGTCAATCATTGGTCTTAGGGATGGAGGGAAGCAACACGGGAGTTCCAGGGTTTTCAATCATTTGCCACCGGCGAGTTCCTTTAGCAACTCCAGCTTCCTCCAGGGGAGGAGGGGCTGTGTGTGACGCAGGGGAGTTATCTGGAGGGCCCTGGGCTGGCTTAGCGTCCTCCAATTGCGGAGAGGCTGAGTCAGCAGCTGGAGAATCACTTAGAGGGTGTTGGGGGTTGTGGGACAAGGGTAGAAGATAAGGAGGGGGACGAGAGTCCAGTAGAGTCAAATCTTGTGACTCAGGGAGAACAGAGGGTGGAGGAGGAGGAGGAGCAGAGGGGTTGAGAGATCGTGGGGGAAGGAGTAGGAACGGGGACACAGCAAGGAAAGGCTTCACCCACGGAGGAGGAGATTTGCAGAGGTCCTGCCAAGTTAAGGTATATTCCTGTTTATCAGTATGGCTATGTGGCCCTGGCTGTAAGACAATATCTCTGTCTTTTTAAATTAGTGGGAAGTAGAAAGATCCTTCTAGGGGCCATCCGAATCCAAAGGTGGGCCATTCTGTGGCACACAGAGTCTGCCAGGTCCAGCGTTTTACTAAAAAAGAAACATTCTGAGCCCTTAAGCGGACTTTGGTCCATAGATCAAGGGTCAGGGACAGAGGCATTGAAGTGATCTGTCCCATAATGAAAGATACACAAACAGTAAAAGCAACGACACAGGACACAGACAAGAGAAAACAATAAAGACAGGCAATGGACGTCCAACACTGAAACCAAGACTGAGCAGGTGGCAAAACACGATGGGCTGGCAATACCGAATCTGAAACAAAGTATCACTGAGTCGAGGAGACTATTATTCCTTGATTCCCGAGTCCTCTGTGGCGTCCCCCAGGGACTTGGCTTGTGGCTCTGTGACACGTCTGCCAGCCACCATCAAAGAGAGCTCACACACTTCATCGACAGCCATTTTGCCAAGCCCTAACCTGAAACCTGAAACCAGAAAGAGGTGCCTTACTTACCCTGAGAGTAGCCCATTGGGGTCTCTCGTTCACCACTGCTGGATTTCGGTGGAACCTCCATATATAAATATCGGAAGAGCATTGGGGGAAGAGACCACCAAGAGACTCTCTCATGCAAAAACAAAGGGTTTATTGGGGGTCCAGCATGCTGGGGCTCAGAGCTCATTTGAATAGAGCAGAGAACCCTGAGAACAGCTTAAGCAGAGCTTATATACTTTCCTTGAAGAGGGCAGGGAGGAAAGTTTATTGATGGGCCTGGGCGGGTGAGCAGTTTGCGTGCAACTGGGTGAGGGAGTACATTCTGAAGTTTGGCAGTTGGGGACAGCACATTCTGGGAAAAAGATTAGAAATCACTTCTCAAGATTTCAACAGTGTTTTATTAAGCATACAGTAAAACAGGAAGTGACAAGAATCTATTTTATTAACATTTCACTACCGACTATACTTTGCCAGATTTCCTAAAGTCTCTATTGATATCTGCATTCCTACATATTTTCCCCAGTTCATCATTGTGATTAATTCTTCACATGTGCTGACATTTACATTCACTCAATACCCGAAACCCTATAGCTAAAGAACTTTTGGTCCAAATCCTATACTCACTCTCCTTTATAAACATACCGACTATCTTCCTAATACTACTGACTATCCATTTTGACTGGAAGTTCTCTTTGAAAATCAATCATCCAAGTTACAAGGTCCTATGCTTAATACCCAATCAAAAGCCCAATGCCCTTCTGGGCTTCAAATCTTACCTAGATTTTTGTTTTCAGATTCATATATTTTACCTATATATTCTTGAAAATATCGCAGGTTCCCAATACCATTATTCATCCAGCAGAATGATTTCTATTCCAAATCAAACCTGTTATTAACCCTAACCATACACTGTTCCCTCAATCTAACTTTAGAGAAGAGCAAGGACAGAGTTGGTCTTAAAATACAGGAATTTAGGGGATCTTGCAAATGCTGAGAAACTCAAAGGTCTATGTGCAAATGATCCCTAGAGAAGTTGTAGACACCTATGAAGGAACTGAGAGAGCAAAAGTCATCTTTCATTGCAAACAACCTGGTCAGCATGAAGGGATGTGTCTGAATCAGCCTCTCTCTTCTTTATGTAGAGAAGAAGGACCAAACGAGGCCTCTGTGGAGAGCTGTTCCTGGTTACCAATGTTTGATATACCATTCTAACTTGTGAAAGTGTCAAAGGAATTAGGGACAGCCTCCATTTCATGGGACCTTTGGAAGCAAATGTTAGGACAACGTGCTTGCCAAGGCATTGACCTCATTCAGTTCCTGAAGGAAGTGACCTCACCTCACATTCTTGGTGATGGAACTCTCTGAACTTGGGATACAGGCATCCAGGCACACAAATCTAGTCCCAGGCCCAGTCCCAGTGGTCTCACTTCTTTTGATTTACCAAAGACAGAGTCAGTCTTTCTTGGTATCTACTGATGTGAGGATGGCCAAATGCCAGGAAAGCTCTGAAGAGTGGCCTTTCCTGAGTAAGCAGGAAGTGGCTCACCGTTGTCTCCTGACAACTTCACAGAGTTGGCCAAGGAAACCAGATCTGAGACAGAACAGGCCATTTGATGGGAACATAGTACGGCCCACCAGTCAGAGGTCACACCCGATAGTCAGAGACCTACTTTGGGAAAGGAGGTGAATTTGTGGGTGTGAGTGTGTGTTTGTGATTTTGTCTCATGTTCTGAGAATAGGTAGGAAAGGCAGTTTGTTTGGTTTGGAGTGGACGATTTCTAACAAGTGATTTGACAAGGCGAGTGTTTTTATGTCTGTGTATCCCACTGTGTCCATGGTTGTAGACATTAGAAAAGAGAATGCAATGCATCAAAGGATGTGTCCAGGCTAGTAGAAAGCTTACCAGAATTCTTTCTGCCCAATGTATGAAAGGAATGCGGCTTGCCTTATGGATGGGTAACACCTGCTATCTTCCTAAGTTCCTGTTTTCTTCCTGAATTCTGGCCACTCTCCAGAATAGGCTCATGATTTTGTGACCAAGTTATGTACCACCTCCAAGCTCTGTGACATGGCCATGTACTGGATAGCTGAAGGGAATGGCGAGCGTCTCAGAAAATTCAGATATCAGTGTGACCAGGAAAGTCTCAGTGGAGAAACACTGCTTTGGGCCGTTTGCTAACCTAATGTTCTGTTGCCCTGAATGTCAGGAAGGTCTTTGCCTCATGCCACCCCTTTGTGAAGCCTGAAGAAAACAGTTTTCAAATGGAAATGAATATGGATCACCTGTGGCTCTTTGCTTAATTGCTTTGAAAAGGGATGTGTCTGAATCAGCCTCTTGGCCCTGTGTGAGGTTGTGGCTTAGATACTCAGCACATGGTGGATGTAAAGAGAGATCCCATGTGTGCATCCAAAACCAAAATGGCCAAAAAGCAGTCCTTGTGGATGAAGTCTGTCCCCTTCCTCTTTAAAGTTCTTGAACTCCATCAAGTGAGAATAGGGATCCTTTGGGTCAAATGGGTTCTTCAAAGACCTGCAGAGGAGCTTGTGTTTTCTCATGACTGCAAATCACATAAAAATATATACCTGACACTCAGTTTTCCACAAATTGGAGAAGCATAGAAGTATTAACGTCTAGCATATTTGATCACTCCTGTTTCACATGAAGGGTGTCCAGACCACCCTGAATTTACGCCAATGAGGGGCAAGGGAGTTATTTTGGACACTCTCTTGGACTCCGCCACTCATGGAAACCTTCAGCCAGAGGTTGTGATTAGAGTCTATATGGAAGAAGATGAGGGCCATATGGGAGGGTTTTGGTTTTAATTTTGGTCATTTGTGTCCGGTTGGAAGACATGACTGGGACCACCTGGGCTTGAACTCTGGTGTGATTCCCCTTAGAGACTGAATTCAGAGAAGTATTGCCATGAATTTTGTTGGGATTTTAGGAGTCCACCCATGAGAATCACCCTTGGAAACTGAGATCTAGGCCCAGGGTGGCTTTCCACAGAGCCCTGGGTATCTCAGCCAGAAGATCACATGATTTAATTCTGAAAGACTTGTCAGCCATTGTTGAGAGTCACAACACCCATGGACGTCACATTGTAGACCTCAATAGGCCTGGCTTCATGTGACATTTTGGCCACTCTTTGGGAAGCCTTGCCTGTGAGAGTTCTACAGAGCATTCATTGAAATGAGCTTCCTCACCATTTAAAGGTTCCTGAATGAATTGAAACCCACAGTGCCTGCAACGTCATCCTTGAAAAATGCCTAGATAAATACCATGAAATTTTTGAAATTCCCATGACCAGGTGGCACTGGAGAAACTTTGGATGTCCTGTTGCTGATCGTAAATATGCAAGACAGTGCCTTGATTGAGTGGGTTTCATGAAAATGGTGTAGAACAGAGATGCCAATATGTTGGAACCTGCTGAGTAGTGGGCCTAGAGCAGTGGTAGGCAGGTGTGTGATAAAAAATTTGTGGTGGGGCCATGTGGATCTGCCATTGGATCCCAAATGGCTTGTGACTTACATGGTGAAGCCAGCAAACCCTTCCATGTAAAGGCTTCTGGTTATATGGAGATGTTTCCGGGCAATGTTTAGAATCAGGTTACAGGACATGGGGCCAAGCTATGTGGGATAGAAACCAGGTTGGTGCATTCTCCTGCAGACCCTGACCAACCACACATGAAAGAATTGCCTCCAGAACTGTGTCCCAGTTGAACTTCTTTTATTTCATGAAGCAAATCCCAAAGTCCCAGTGCAGCAGCAAGAAACACCACGAAAAGTGGAGGATGACCAAATCGCTTCCCAGTCCACATGGGAATACCCTTAGCCCCCAGTGGCCACAGTTTACTTACAAAGAGAATTCAGCACTGCTGCCTCATGTTCATTGGAAAATAAGAAACCATGTCCTCCAGGTCACATAGATGCAGACACAGCTTTGATAGTCTCACTAAAAAGAAGCTAAAGCTCCTGACAACAACATATATTTCAAGTGCCCAAACTCAGAGGCAGTTTCTCAAGAAGTATTTAGGCCAGCAGAGCTCCATGTTTATGGAGTGTTTACCCTGTCCCATACTAGGGAAACTCCTCTACCACTTCCAAGGTTGTAAACTCCTGAGCATATTATTCACAGATTTTATTACTCTTCTCCTCTAATTGTGTCTTACTTTGGGCGAAAAAAATATTAAGGAATTGTTCTGGATGAGAGTGGGAAGATTTTGTTTAGCACATATTTGCATACACATTGGATTCATTTTTCTATTTTACATTTGAAATACTGAATCCCTGACACTAACACATGCTCTGCTAGATTCTGAATACTAATCCTAATATGATGGAGAAAAATAACGGAAACAGAATAGAAATACAAGCAGTTCAGAGGAGGCATGTTGTATACTTAGACTTGCCTTTTGCATTATATAGGGTAGGAGTTATAAATCTAGTCAATTTTTCGTTGAAATAGTTTTCCATGTGCTTTTAAAGTTAACAAATATGTGAATTCCTGTCTCCCTTTCTCTGTATTCTATTCAGCACATGTATTTTTATATGCACATATAGAATCCTACCTGGTATCACACGTACATTCTTGTGAGTTACATGACTTGGTAGATACAAAGTGTGAGAAGAGATCACTCCTCTTAAACGCTGTTTGACCTGAAAATTCAACCTATGGGTGAGCTTCCTAGTTGAAAAAAGTTATACATAAATCCATATCCAGTAAAATGAATATTTTTGGATCTGTGGATGATACATATTTCACGGTGTAATTCGATTGGCATATATATTGCTAATTTTTAAAATCTGTGTGTGGATATATATATATATATATATATATATATATATATATATATATATATATTCTCTCCAGATATTTCAAAATATTTAATATATGTGTCTTATTATACACTCCCTAAATTCATTCATGATTATGTATATGGATTTATAATCAACTTTTCACAAGATTATTCTCAGAAGTATTCATTCTCCTGATATACATATTTTTTTCCTAGTATTGAAAACTAACTTCAGTGAATGGTGCATATAAATCCTAATATTTCTACAGTAACTGATCCATTTTCACATCAATGCAAGTAGAGTCCTATGGGACATGATAAGTATTTTGAAGTTCATTTTTATTCAAAACTAGTACATTACTATTTCTTCAGTTTATGCACATTATTGGATATATATTTCATCCACAAGTTCACAAATTTATAGGCATTTATTTCACTTTCAATCACTTTCTGCTTCAGAAAACACGTGTTCCGCCATGTTTCAAACTGGTCTTTTCATGAGACTTCTTTCCAAACACATTATTTTTGATTTCCATAATCACTTTTGAAGCAAAACTCACACACTCTTCATGATAAACCATAACCCTAGGATTACAATTAGACGTATAACTAGTTGTTATGAATGATTATATATCAATATATGATTTCTTATGTATTTTCAGATATCAATTCAATACATTATTTAAAGTGGAACCAGTTATATTATTTATTAACTGTATGGTCTATTCATGCATTATCTCTATATTCATAGTCACAGGGTACACCTATTTTTACCCTCAATACTAATTTATACGTTTTCAAAATATTCCTCAAAAAATGGTGGAAGAAATACTCATGTCACCTGATCTATATATACATTTTATCACAGTAATATTCTGGACAAAAAAATCAAAGGTCACCCTTAAGGTTGTACCAAAGCCTAAATGGAAAGTGAGCATGGATTACTAAAACCTTCCATGTCCAGGTGGCCTAATGCTCTCAAATGTCAATCTTATTGGTGACTACATTTTTGTTTCTTCCTAAGATTATATATTCAACCTCAAGCCTGTTGAAAATGTCTAATCCTATCACTCACTTTATACTTTGCCTGATTTAGTAATGTCTCTATTTATATCTATTTTCCTACATATTTTCCCCTGTTCATCATTGTGACTGACTCTTCACTTGTGCTGACATTTACATTCACTGTCTACCTGAAACCCTATTGCTTAAGAACTTTTGGTCTAAATCCTATTCTCACTCTTCTTTGTAAACCTACTGACTATCTTTCTAATCCTACCGACAATCCCTTTTTGAGTGGGTGTTCTATTCGACATTCAATCATCCAAGGTACAAGCTCCTATGCCATTGTATATAGATTTATCTGAGACATTTTTGCAGAAAATAATTCAAAGCTAAGTGTACCAATTAAGGGCCCAATGCCCTTCTGGACTTCATATCTTCCCTAGATTTCTGTTTTTATACTTATATTTCACCTATATATTCTTGTAAATATCATAGTTTCCCAATACCATTATTCGTCATGCAGAAGGATTCCTAACCCCAAATTGAACATGTTACTAACCCAAACCATACACTGTTCTCTCAATCGAACTTTACAGAACAGCAGGGACAGGGTTGCTCTTAAAATACAGGAATGTAGGGCATGTTCCAGCTGTTGAGAACATCAAAGGTCCATGCAGAAATGATCCCTTGAGAAGATGTAGGCAGCTACGAAAGACCTGAGAGAGAAAAGTCATCTTCTATGGCAAACAACCTTGTCAGCATGAAGGGATGTGTATGAATCAGCCTCTCTCTTCTTAATGTAGAGAAGATGGACCAAACCAGTCCTAGGTGGAGAGCTGTTCCCTGGTGCCCATGGTTTATATACCATTCTAACTTGTGAAAGTGTCACAGGAAGTAGGGGCAGCCTCCATCTCATGGGACTCTTGAAAGCAACTGTTAGGACAAAGTGGTTGTCAAGGCAATGACCTCATTCAGTTCCTGAAGAAGTGATCTACCTCACTTCCTTGGTGATGGAACTCTCTTAACTTGGGATCCAGGAAGCCAGGCACCCGGAGCCAGTCCAGTCCCAGACCCAGTAGGCTCACTTGTTTGAATTTACCAAGGAGAGTGTCAGTCTTTCTTGGTACCAACATATGTGAGGATGGCCAAATACCAGGAGAGCTCTGAATAGGGGCCTTTCCTGAGAAAGTAGGTAGTGGTTCACCGCAGGCTCCTGACAACTTCACAGAGTTGGCCAAGGAGACCAGATCTGAGATAGGACAGGCCATTTTGGGGGAACATAGTATGGCCCACCACTCAGAGGAAACTCCGGATAGTCACAGAGTTACATGGGGGAAGGAGGTGTCTTTGTGGGGTGGGTGTGATTTTGTGGTTTTGTCTCATGATCTGAGAATAGGTAGGAAAGACGGTTTGTTTGATTTGGAGTGGTCTTCTTCTAGTAAGTCGTTGGCCAAGGCAAGTGTTTCTATTTCTGTGTATCCCACTGTGTCCGTGGTTGTAGACATTAGAAAATAGAATGCAACAATTCATATGTCCTGTATAGTAGAAAGATTCCCGGCATTCATCCTGCCCAATTTATGAATGGACTGCAGCTTGCCTTATCCATGGGCAACACCTGCTACCTTCCTAAGTTCCTGTTTCTTCCAGAATTCTCACCACTCTCCAGAATAGTCTCATGGTTTTGTGTCCAAAATATGTACCACCTCCAAGCTCTGTGACATTGCCATGTCCTGGATAGCTGAAGGGAACGGCGAGCATCTCAGAAAACTCAGATATCAGTGTGACCAAGAAAGTCTCAGTGGAGAAACCATGCTTTCGGCCTTTTGCTTATCAATTGTTCTGTTTCCCTGAATGTCAGGAAGGTCTTTGCCTCAGGCCACCCCTTTGTGAAGCCTGAAGAAAACAGTTTTCAAATGGAAATGAATAGGCATCACCTGTGGCTCTTTGCTTAATTGCTTTGGAAAGGGATGTGTCTGAATCAGCCTCTTGGCCCTGTGTGAGGTTATGGCTTAGATTCTCAGCACCTGATGGATGTAAAGAGAGATCCCATGTGTGCATCCAAAACCAAAATGGCCAAAAGAGCAATTATTGTGAATGAAGTCTCTCGCATTCATTTGTAAGGTTCCTGACCACCATCAAGTGAGAATACGGATCCTTTGGTTCAAATGAGTTATGCACAGCCCTGCAGAGGCTAACCCATAGGTTTTTGGGTTTTCTCATGGCTCCAAATCATATAAAGAATCTATACCTGACAGTCAGTAGGCCTCAAATTGGAGATGCAGAGCAGTATTAACAGCTGGCCTATCTGATCACTCCTGGTTCACCTTATGGGTGTCCAGGCCACCTTGACTTTAGGCAAATGAGGGGCAAGGGAGCTTATTTTTGACACTGTCTTGGGCTGCACCCCTCATGAAAAACTCCAGCCAGAGGTTATGATAAGTGTCTATATGGAAGAAGATGAGGGCCATGTGGGAGTGTTTGGTTTTAATTGTGGTCATTTGTTTGGCGGTTGGAAGAGATAACTGGATCCACCTGGGCTTGAATTCTGGCATGATTCCTCTTAGAGACTGAGTTCTGGAATTTACCTCAAAGAAGTATTGCCATGAAATGTGTTGGGATTTTAGGAGGCCACGCATGAGATGCGCCCTTGAAAACTGAGATCCAGGGCCAGGGTGTCTTTCCACAGTGCAGTGAGAATCTCAGCCAGGATATCACATGATTTTATTTTGAAAGACTTGGCAGCCATAATTGAGAGTCTAAACACAAATGGAACTCATATTGTAGACCTCAATGATCCTGGCTTCATGTGACCTTTTGGCCACTTTTTGGGAAGCCTTGCCTGTGAGATTTCTCCAGAGATTTCATTTAAATGAGCTTCCTCACCACATAATGGTTCCTGCATTAATTGAAATGCACAGTGACTCCAACTTCATCCTTCAAAAATGGTTAAATAAATACTATCAAATTTCTGAAATTCCCATTACCAGGTGGCACTGGAGAACCTTTGGATATCCTGTTGCTGAACATGAGTGAAATAATTCCCCACGCAATGACACTTCACCGGGAGAATTCCAAATTTATTGCTAAAAGCTGTGTGCTTATATAGAACTAAGGGGGAGATGGTATGGCTTAGATAAATGGCAGCAACCCATTTATTGACAAGTTCTTTCAAATATCAGCTACAGAGCCCAGGAATTAGTTCTCATTGGGGCTAAGGTTCCCCACAAGCGAGATTTGAAATTGGCGCTGGCGGGAGAGTTCACAAGGGCGGGAACTTTTTGCGCCACTGCAGAAATGAAGAAGGTAGGAAGAAGAAGTCCTTAGGCGCCATGTTGGGGTTTTTCTCTGGGGTATGGCTGCCATTTATTCTTTTCCCAACATTCCACCCTTTTTGTTTTCTTAGGAAGTGGGGTGTCGTTTGTCAGATTTGGCTGCTTCCTGCTGTGTGGGGGTGGTGTGGGGCCTAGAAAGAGAAGTGGAGGAATGCTCAGGGGGCAGGTATGGGGATATCATGGCAGCCAGAAATAAAACCCAGTGGCTATAGACAGCTATTTTCATAGGGGTGAAGTCAATGAATGTTCCCTGAAGCCAAAGATGTCGATGGCATGGAACCAGTCCTGGATGGAAGAGATTGTTGGTATCAGCCACTGGTCCTGTAACAGAGACTCAAGGAAATACTGGAAGCGTTGCCTGGACATGGTGTCGCCAGCACCTGAAGAAGATCAGAGCGAATAAAAACAGAATGAAGATAAAAATTAAAGCAAATGTCAATTTTTGGCAGAAGTTCCATGTGGGGGGACTGACATAGAAGAGGCCAAGAACCATGAGAAAGCTTAGAAGGTGGTAAAGACTATGAATCCAGGATGGCAGATTAAGAGGTTCTCCGAGCTCGTTGTCTCCCGCTGTCTAATACCCGTTGCATTCCATCGTGCCTGGTAGTGAGCTTCATCACTGAGTGAACTGTTCTCTTGGAGATGTTGGGGATTCATCGGTCATCAGAGGCTGGTAGTGACTAAGCAAAAGCTGGTTGAAAGTTTGATTAGGAATTTTATGCAGTTGGGTTTGAAGGCACTTCATTATGCAGGGCAAGAGAGCACAAAAAAGGAGCATCCAAATAAGGGGATCCAAGATATGTAGTAAGTACATGGCAAGATAGGATTGGAAGAACCCCGTTATGGGATTGGAGGAGGTAGGTTTGAGCAATTGGGTCGATAATTCCTGCAATTTAACAACATTTTTTTTATTAGCCCAGATTCATTAACATAATAGCAAAATTCCTCTCTGAGGAATAGGCATGTAACCCCTTTTTCTGCAGTGAGAATATCAATTGCCCTTTGGTTCTGTAAAGCCACTTGTGCCAATGAAGTAACCTGCCGCTGCAAGGAACCCAGAGACTCAGCCATGGTATTGAGTGTTTCCTGCAGTTTTTGTTGAAGGTCATTGGATCCCATAGAGCATGACCTATAGCTCCACCAGAGAGTCCGAGACCTGTCACTGAGGTTGTTAAAATGAGGCCTACCAGAACCGGCAGAAAGACTACCCTACAGGTGCGGGAAGGTAGGGCCAACTGTCAGAATTCGGTGGGAGTATACAAAGATAGCTGAGGAACTACAGTAACCAAGAAACAGGCGCCAGAGACATTGATGGTTGAGGTACTTAAAGAACCATTACACCAGAGGAAATGTCCAGGTTGCATAAACACAGGGCTCTATGGGGTGCTGTAGCTCAAGGAACAAATGGGTAAAGGATTCATTATTGGCAGGTGGAAACAGATGAAAGGAAATAAAGTATTGGTGGAATAACTTTCCCACAGTGGGATACGTGTCACATGTAGGGGTTGTCCTTTTTAGAGAAATTGTAGGGTTTTGCTGGAATATTTCCTGCCGCTAATGGGACTGCTGCTAGAAGTGGACGACTAAGTGAAGCACAGAGAAAGCACTGAGAAGTAGGCACAGAAAGAGGGGTGGAGTTTAATAATCAAAAATTTGGTGTAGCAAATTGAGCCATGTGGGAGGGGGACCTGAGAGGGTTGAAGGCTCTGAATCCTCTTTGGATGAGCTATGGATATGATCTCAAAGTTTTGATTCTGAGTCCTTAATGTGTTCGACTACCTGGATGGTTGCCTTAGGTTGCGTAATCAGGGTGCGGCCAATAGTCATCCACCCTGTGGGTCTGACTGAGGTTGTCCGAGCATTGACAGCAAACTCAACATAGCCCCATCGTTTGGCCTTGGGGTCAGGTTTATCTAAAGTATACCATCCATTGTTACTGGATGAAGAGCCTTTATGCCACTTTATGTAACTAGAAGTCCACCCTTCAGGGTAACCAAATGAGTGGTAAGAATAGCTACCACGTTCATCATGGAACATGCATGACCAATAGGGGCACCCATTATATATCTCAGGCCACCAATGACAATAGTCTTTTGTTTGATCAAAAAGGAAGCAAATGAAAGGCCAGTTCCAGCTACCAGGGACGAAGGTCCTTGAAGGTGACAATTTTAGGGAAATAGAGGTGCAGTTGTGGATGAAGCAAGTAGTTGCATCCACTGCGCAGACCTTCTGCATGCCATGTTCTGAGTATCGTTCCCGAAAAGTGAATAAATGCATGGTAGGTGAGGAGGGTAAAGACCAGTCCTGACAGAGCACAGAAAATAAGCAGAGCACAAAAAACAAGCAGTTAGAGAAGACTAGGGTGTTGGGAGAGCTCATTGTGCCTTCTTTAAGAGGAATTGGGCTGCAAGGAAAACCGTGTGAGCCACAACTAAAATGGGTGAGATGGGTGTGGAGAGCAGGAGTAAAGGGGAGGTTCAGTAGGTGATTCTTGGAGTTCCTCTGGGGTGGCCCTGTCTTCAGCAGGTGGGGCCTCCTGGTGATGTGGCTTCAACCTAGACATGTGAATCCAGGGAGTGAGACAGTTGTCTGGTAAGGAGAGTTTGGCGGCGGTAAGGGTAAAGAGAATGACAGGATAGGGGCTTTCCCATTTTGCGGCAAGAGTCCCTTTTTCCTCTGGGGTATTATAATAGACTAGACTAACAGGTGTTAATGGAGGAGTGTTTGGAGAGGAGACTGGGTCCGGAAGAAGCATCTGTGGATGATATATATTTACTGATGAATTTCGATTGGCATTTATATTGGTACTTTTTAATGTCTGTGAGTGTTGTGTGTGTGTGTGTGTGTGTGTGTGTGTGTGTGTGTGTGTGTGTGTATAGATATAGATATAGATATACTCTCCAAAGTTTTCCAAATATGAAATATATGTGTCTAGTATACACTCTCTAAATTCATTCATGTTCATGTATGTGGATTTATAATCAACTTTTCACAAGATTATAATCAGAAATATTCATCCACCTGAAATACATATTTGTTTCCTAGTACTGACTACTAACTTCAGTGAAGGGTGCATACAAATCCTAATTATTCTACAGTATCTGACCCAGTCTAACATCAATGCAAGTAGACTCCTATGGGACATGATATGTAATTTGTCATTCATTTGTATTCGACACTGGTACATTATTGTTTCTTCAGTTTTTGCACATCATAGGATATACATTTCATCCACAAGTTCACAAATTAATAGGCATTTGTTTCAACATTAATCACTTATTGCTTCAGAACACATGTATTGTCAGGGTTTCTTGACTTGTCTTTTCATGAGACTTCTTTCCAAACACATTATTTTGAATTTCCATAATCATTTTAAAGCAAAACTCACACACTCTTCATGATAAACCAAAACACTAATATTTCCATTAGATATATAACTGGTTGGAATGAATGATTGTATATCAATATACAATTTCCTTTTATTTTTCAGATATCAGTTCAATTCATTATTTAAAGTTCAAAAAAGTTATATTATTTATTCACAGTATGGTCTATTCGTGGTTTTTCTCTATGTTCATAGAAACAGGGTACACCTATTTGTACCCCCGATTCTAATTTTACATCTTCAATACATTGCTCCCAGAAATGGTGAAAGAAATACTCATGTCACCTCGTTATCACAGCAATATTCTGGACAAAAAATGGAAAGGTCACACTTATGATTGTACCAAAGCCTAAATGGAAAGTGAACATGGATTTCAAAAACATCCATGTCCATGTTGCCTAATGCTGTCAATTGTCAATCCTATTGGTGACTACATATTTGTTTTTTCCTAATTTATATATTGAAACTCAACCCTGTTGAAAATGTCTAATTCTATCCCTCACTTTATACTTTGCCTGATTTCATAATGTTTCCATTGATATCAGCTTTTCTACATATTTTCCCCAGTTCAACATAGTGTCTGACTCTTCATATGTGCTGACATATACATTCACTCTATAACCAAAAGTCTATTGCTAAAGAACTTTTGGTCCAAATCCTATACTCACTCGTCTTCCTAAACTTACCGACTATCTTCCTAATCCTACTGAATATCCCTTTTTGACTGGATGTTCTCTTCTAAATTCAATCATCCAATGTACAAGGTCCTATGCCATTGTATATCAAATTATCTGAGACATCTTTGCAGAACATAATTCAAAGCTAAGTATCCCAATCAAGGGCAAAACCCTTCTGGGCTTCAAAGCATACCTAGATTTCTTTTTTCATACTTATATTTCACCTCTATATTCTTGTAAATATTGCAGGTTCCCAATCCCATTATTCATCGCACAGAATCATTCGTCACCAAATCAACCTGTTTTTAACCCCAAGTATACACTGTTCCCTCAATCATTTTACAGAAGAGCAGGGACAGAGGGGTTCTTACAATACAGGAAATTTGGGGATCTTCCACCAGATGAGAACCTCAAATGTCCATGCACAAATGATACCTGGAGAAGTTGTAGGCAGGTATGAAGCACCTGAGAGAGCAAAAGTCATCTTCCATGGCAAACAACCTGGTCAGGATGAAGGGATGTGTCTGAATCTGCCTCTCTCTTCTTATTGTAGACAAGGTGGAACAATCCAGGCCTGAGTGGAGAGCTGTTCCCGGGTGCCAATGGTTGATATACATTCTACCTTATGAAAGTGTCACAGGAAGTAGGGGAAACCTCCATCTTATGTAACCCTTGGAAGCCACTGTTAGGACAAAGTGGTTGCCAAGGCAGTGACCTCATTCAGTTCTAAAGAATGTGACATACCTCATTTCCTTGGTGATGGAACTCTCTGAACTTGGTATCCAAGAAGCCAGGCACCCAGAGGCAGTCCCAGTCTTAGGCCCAGTGGGCTCACTTGTTTGGATTTACCAAGGACAGAGTGAGTTTTCTTGGTACCTAATGATGTGAGGATGGCCAAATGCCAGGAGAGCTCTGAAGATGGACCTTTCCTGAGAAAACAGGTAGTGGCTAACCACTATTTCCTGACATCTTCACAGAGTTGGACAAGGAAACAAGATCTGAGAGAAGACAGGCCATTTCGGGGGAACATAGTATGGCCCACCAGTCAGAGGACACTCCGGATAGTCACAGACCTACTTGGGGGAAGGAGGTGCCTTTGTGGGAGTGGGTGTGGGTTTGTTGTTTTGTCTCATGTTCTGAGAATAGATCGAAAAGGCGGTTTGTTTGGTTTGGAGCAGACAGTTTCTAGTAAGTCATTTGACAAGGCGAGTGTTTCTGTTTATGTGTATCCCACTGTGTCCTTTGTTGTAGACATTAGAAAAGAGAATGCATTAATGGATGTGTCCTGTCTAGTATAAATCTTCGCTATAATTCATCCTGCCCAATATATGAATGGACTGCAGCTTGTCTTATCGATGTGCAACACCTGCTATCTTTCTAAGTTGTTGTTTTCTTCCTGAATTCTGGCCACTCTCCAGAATGGGCTCAGGGATTTGTGTCCAAAATATGTATCACCTCCAAGCTCTGTGACATGGCCATGTAAAGGATAGTTGAAGTGAATGGCGAGCATCTCAGAAAACTCAGATATCAGTGTGACCAGGAAAGTCTCAGTGCAGAAACACTGCTTTGGGCTTTTTGCTTACTTATTGTTGTGTTGCACTGAATGTCAGGAAGGTCTTTGCCTCAGGCCACCCCTTTGTGAAGCCTGAAGAAAACAGTTTTCAAATGGAAATGAATGGGCCTCACCTGTGGTTCTTTGCTTAATTGCTTTGGAAAGGGATGTGTCTTTATCAGCCTCTTGGTCCTGTGTGTGGCTGTGACTTAGATTCTCAGCACCTGATGGATCTTAAGAATGATCCCATGTGAGCTTCCAAAACCAGAATGGCAAAAAATATCATTCATTGTGGATGAAGACTCTTGCCTTCCTCTGTTAGGTTCCTGCACTCCAACAAATATGAATAGGGATTCTGTGAGTCAAATGAGTTCTTCAAAGCCCTGCAGAGGTGCTTGAGTTTTCGCATGACTCTAAATCACCTAAAGAATCGATACCTAAAATCAGTAGCCCACAAATTGGAGAAACATAGAAGTATTAACGGCAGGCTTATTTGTTCACTCCTGGTTCACAGCAACGGTGTCCAGGCTACCCTGACTTTAGGCAAATGAGGGGCAAACGAGCTGATTTTGGACACTGTCTTGGGCTGCACCCCTCATGGAAACCTCCAGCCAGAGTTTAAGATGATTGACTATATGGAATAAGGTGAGGGCCATGTGGGAGTGTTTGGGTTTTAATGTTGGTCATTTGTGTGGCATTGGAAAAAATGACTGGTTCCACGTGGGCTTGAACTCTGGTGTGATTCCCCTTAAACACTGGGTTTTGGAACTGAACTCAGAGAAGCATTGCTATGAATTTTGTTGGGATTTTAAGAGGCCACGCATGAAAGTCGCTCTTGGAAACTGAGACCTAGGCCCCGGGTAGATTTCCACAGAGGCCTGGGAATCTCAGCAAGGATATCACATGATTTTATTCTTAAAGAAATGGCAGCCATAGTTGAGAGTCAAAACACACATGCACCTCACATTGTAGACCTCAATGGGCCTGGCCTAATGTGACCTTTTGTCCATTCTTTGGGAAGCCTTGCCTGTGAGATTTCTCCAGAGATTTCATTGAAATGAGCTTCCTCACCATTTAATCTTTGCTGAATGAATTGAAACCCACAGTGCCTCCAACGTCATGCTTGAAAAATGGCTAGATAAATACCATGAAATTTTTGAAATTCCTATGACCAGGTGGCACTGGAGAAACATTGGATGTCCTATTGCTGATCATGAGTATACCAGACAGTGCCTTGATTTACTGAGTTTCATGAAAATGGTGTAGAACAGAGATGCCAGTAAGTTGGAGCCTGCTGAGTAGTGGGTCTAGAGCAGTGCTGGGGAGGTGTTTGATAAAACATCCGTGGTAGGGCCATGTGGATCTACCATTGGATTCCAAATGGCTTGTAACTGACATGGTGCTGCCAGCAGACCCTTATATGTAAAGGCATCTTGTTATATGGAGAGTTTTAAGAGGAAAATTAAGAATCAGGTTGATATGGACAAGGGGGCAATGGGGCAAGCTGTGAGAGATAGAAGCCTAGTTGGTGCATTCTCTTGCAGACCCTGACCCACCACACGTGACAGAACTCCCTCCAGCACTGTGTCCCAGTTTAGCTGCTAGTATTTCGTGAAACAAATACCAAACTCACAGTGCAGCAGCCTGAAAACCACAAAAAGTGGAGGAGGACCAAATGGCTTCACAGTCCACACGGGGAGACGGGGAGACACTTAGTCCCCAGTGGCCTCAGTTTACCTATAAAGAGAGGATTCAGCACTGCTTCATCTTGTTCATTGGAAAATAAGAAACCATGTCCTCCAGGTCACATAGATGCAGACCCAGCTTTGATGGTCTCACTACAAAGGAAGCCAAATCTCATGAAAACAACATATATTTCAAGTGCGGAAGCTCAGAAGCAGTTTCTCAAAAAGTTTTTAGGCCAGCAGAGTTACATGTTTGTGGAGTGTTTACCCTGTCCCTTACTTTTGGAAACTCCTCTACCACCTCCAAGGTTGTGAACTCCTGAGCATTTTCCATTCCAGATATATATTCACTGATTGTGTAACTCTTCTCCTCTAATTGTGTCTTACTTGGGGTGAAGGTAATGTCAAGGCATTGTTTTGGATGAGAGCGGGAGGATATTTGTGCAGCATATATTTACATACACATTGGATTCTTTTTCCAATTTTTCATTCGAAGTACTGAATCCCTGACACTAACCCATACCTAGTAGACTCAGAGTATTCATCCTAATATAATGGGGAAAATTAACCCAACACAATAGAAATACAAGCACTTCAGAGGAGACATGTTCTATAGTTGGACTTGACATTTGCATTATATAAGGTAGGAGTTATACATCTAGTCAAATTTTAATTGAAATATTCTCCATGTGTTTTTAAACTTAACAAATATGTGAATACTTGTTTCCAATTTCTGTAGCTTATTCACACATGTATATTTATATGCATATATAGAATCCTACCAGGTATCACACGTACATTTTTGTAAGGTGGATGTCTTGGCAGATACAAATTGTGAGAAGTGTTCACTCCTCCTAAATGCTGTTGGAAATGAAAATTCAACCTATAAGAAAGCGTCCTAGAAGAACAACATTATACATAAACTCATGTTCAGTAACATAAATATTTTTGCATCTGTGGATGATATATATTTACTGATGAATTTCGATTGGCATTTATATTGGTACTTTTTAATGTCTGTGAGTGTTGTGTGTGTGTGTGTGTGTGTGTGTGTGTGTGTATAGATATAGATATAGATATACTCTCCAAAGTTTTCCAAATATGAAATATATGTGTCTAGTATACACTCTCTAAATTCATTCATGTTCATGTATGTTGATTTATAATCAAATTTTCAGAAGATTATAATCAGAAATATTCATCCACCTGAAATACATATTTGTTTCCTAGTACTGACTACTAACTTCAGTGAAGGGTGCATACAAATCCTAATTATTCTACAGTATCTGACCCAGTCTAACATCAATGCAAGTAGACTCCTATGGGACATGATATGTAATTTGTCATTCATTTGTATTCGACACTGGTACATTATTGTTTCTTCAGTTTTTGCACATCATAGGATATACATTTCATCCCCAAGTTCACAAATTAATAGGCATTTGTTTCAACATTAATCACTTCTTGCTTCAGAACACATGTATTGTCAGGGTTTCTTGACTGGTCTTTTCATGAGACTTCTTTCCAAACACATTATTTTGAATTTCCATAATCATTTTGAAGCAAAACTCACACACTCTTCATGATAAACCAAAACACTAATATTTCCATTAGATATATAACTGGTTGGAATGAATGATTGTATATCAATATACAATTTCCTTTTATTTTTCAGATATCAGTTCAATTCATTATTTAAAGTTCAAAAAAGTTATATTATTTATTCACAGTATGGTCTATTCGTGGTTTTTCTCTATGTTCATAGAAACAGGGTACACCTATTTGTACCCCCGATTCTAATTTTACATCTTCAATATATTGCTCCCAGAAATGGTGAAAGAAATACTCCTGTCACCTCATTATCACAGTAATATTCTGGACAAAAAATGGAAAGGTCACACTTATGATTGTACCAAAGCCTAAATGGAAAGTGAACATGGATTTCTAAAAACATCCATGTCCAGGTTGCCTAATGCTGTCAATTGTCACTCCTATTGGTGACTACATATTTGTTTTTTCCTAATTTATATATTGAAACTCAACCCTGTTGAAAATGTCTAATTCTATCCCTCACTTTATACTTTGCCTGCTTTCGTAATGTTTCCATTGATATCTGCTTTTCTACATATTTTCCCCAGTTCAACATAGTGTCTGACTCTTCATATGTGCTGACATTTACATTCACTCTATAACCAAAAGTCTATTGCTAAAGAACTTTTGGTCCAAATCCTATACTCACTCGTCTTCCTAAACTTACCGACTATCTTCCTAATCCTACTGAATATCCCTTTTTGACTGGATGTTCTCTTCTAAATTCAATCATCCAATATACAAGGTCCTATGCCATTGTATATCAAATTATCTGAGACATCTTTGCAGAACATAATTCAAAGCTAAGTATCCCAATCAAGGGCAAAACCCTTCTGGGCTTCAAAGCATACCTAGATTTCTTTTTTCATACTTATATTTCACCTCTATATTCTTGTAAATATTGCAGGTTCCCAATCCCATTATTCATCGCACAGAATCATTCGTCACCAAATCAAACCTGTTTTTAACCCCAAGTATACACTGTTCCCTCAATCATTTTACAGAAGAGCAGGGACAGAGGGGTTCTTACAATACAGGAAATTTGGGGATCTTCCACCAGATGAGAACCTCAAATGTCCATGCACAAATGATACCTGGAGAAGTTGTAGGCAGGTATGAAGCACCTGAGAGAGCAAAAGTCATCTTCCATGGCAAACAACCTGGTCAGGATGAAGGGATGTGTCTGAATCTGCCTCTCTCTTCTTATTGTAGACAAGGTGGAACAATCCAGGCCTGAGTGGAGAGCTGTTCCCGGGTGCCAATGGTTGATATATATTCTATCTTATGAAAGTGTCACAGGAAGTAGGGGAAACCTCCATCTTATGTAACCCTTGGAAGCCACTGTTAGGACAAAGTGGTTGCCAAGGCAGTGACCTCATTCAGTTCCAAAGAATGTGACATACCTCATTGCCTTGGTGATGGAACTCTCTGAACTTGGTATCCAAGAAACCAGGCACCCAGAGGCAGTCCCAGTCTTAGGCCCAGTGGGCTCACTTGTTTGGATTTACCAAGGACAGAGTGAGTTTTCTTGGTACCTAATGATGTGAGGATGGCCAAATGCCAGGAGAGCTCTGAAGATGGACCTTTCCTGAGAAAACAGGTAGTGGCTAACCACTATTTCCTGACATCTTCACAGAGTTGGACAAGGAAACAAGATCTGAGAGAAGACAGGCCATTTCGGGGGAACATAGTATGGCCCACCAGTCAGAGGACACTCCGGATAGTCACAGACCTACTTGGGGGAAGGAGGTGCCTTTGTGGGAGTGGGTGTGGGTTTGTTGTTTTGTCTCATGTTCTGAGAATAGATCGAAAAGGCGGTTTGTTTGGTTTGGAGCAGACAGTTTCTAGTAAGTCATTTGACAAGGCGAGTGTTTCTGTTTATGTGTATCCCACTGTGTCCTTTGTTGTAGACATTAGAAAAGAGAATGCATTAATGGATGTGTCCTGTCTAGTATAAATCTTCCCTATAATTCATCCTGCCCAATATATGAATGGACTGCAGCTTGTCTTATCGATGTGCAACACCTGCTATCTTTCTAAGTTGTTGTTTTCTTCCTGAATTCTGGCCACTCTCCAGAATGGGCTCAGGGATTTGTGTCCAAAATATGTATCACCTCCAAGCTCTGTGACATGGCCATGTAAAGGATAGTTGAAGTGAATGGCGAGCATCTCAGAAAACTCAGATATCAGTGTGACCAGGAAAGTCTCAGTGCAGAAACACTGCTTTGGGCTTTTTGCTTACTTATTGTTGTGTTGCACTGAATGTCAGGAAGGTCTTTGCCTCAGGCCACCCCTTTGTGAAGCCTGAAGAAAACAGTTTTCAAATGGAAATGAATGGGCCTCACCTGTGGTTCTTTGCTTAATTGCTTTGGAAAGGGATGTGTCTTTATCAGCCTCTTGGTCCTGTGTGTGGCTGTGACTTAGATTCTCAGCACCTGATGGATCTTAAGAATGATCCCATGTGAGCTTCCAAAACCAGAATGGCAAAAAATATCATTCATTGTGGATGAAGACTCTTGCCTTCCTCTGTTAGGTTCCTGCACTCCAACAAATATGAATAGGGATTCTGTGAGTCAAATGAGTTCTTCAAAGACCTGCAGAGGTGCTTGTGTTTTCGCATGACTCTAAATCACGTAAAGAATCGATACCTAAAATCAGTAGCCCTCAAATTGGAGAAACATAGAAGTATTAACGGCAGGCTTATTTGTTCACTTCTGGTTCACAGCAACGGTGTCCAGGCTACCCTGACTTTAGGCAAATGAGGGGCAAACGAGCTGATTTTGGACACTGTCTTGGGCTGCACCCCTCATGGAAACCTCCAGCCAGAGTTTAAGATGATTGACTATATGGAATAAGGTGAGGGCCATGTGGGAGTGTTTGGGTTTTAATGTTGGTCATTTGTGTGGCATTGGAAAAAATGACTGGTTCCACGTGGGCTTGAACTCTGGTGTGATTCCCCTTAAACACTGGGTTTTGGAACTGAACTCAGAGAAGCATTGCTATGAATTTTGTTGGGATTTTAAGAGGCCACGCATGAAAGTCGCTCTTGGAAACTGAGACCTAGGCCCCGGGTAGATTTCCACAGAGGCCTGGGAATCTCAGCAAGGATATCACATGATTTTATTCTTAAAGAAATGGCAGCCATAGTTGAGAGTCAAAACACACATGCACCTCACATTGTAGACCTCAATGGGCCTGGCCTAATGTGACCTTTTGTCCATTCTTTGGGAAGCCTTGCCTGTGAGATTTCTCCAGAGATTTCATTGAAATGAGCTTCCTCACCATTTAATCTTTGCTGAATGAATTGAAACCCACAGTGCCTCCAACTTCATGCTTGAAAAATGGCTAGATAAATACCATGAAATTTTTGAAATTCCTATGACCAGGTGGCACTGGAGAAACATTGGATGTCCTATTGCTGATCATGAGTATACCAGACAGTGCCTTGATTTACTGAGTTTCATGAAAATGGTGTAGAACAGAGATGCCAGTAAGTTGGAGCCTGCTGAGTAGTGGGTCTAGAGCAGTGCTGGGGAGGTGTTTGATAAAACATCCGTGGTAGGGCCATGTGGATCTACCATTGGATTCCAAATGGCTTGTAACTGACATGGTGCTGCCAGCAGACCCTTATATGTAAAGGCATCTTGTTATATGGAGAGTTTTAAGAGGAAAATTAAGAATCAGGTTGATATGGACAAGGGGGCAATGGGGCAAGCTGTGAGAGATAGAAGCCTAGTTGGTGCATTCTCTTGCAGACCCTGACCCACCACACGTGACAGAACTCCCTCCAGCACTGTGTCCCAGTTTAGCTGCTAGTATTTCGTGAAACAAATACCAAACTCACAGTGCAGCAGCCTAAAAACCACAAAAAGTGGAGGAGGACCAAATGGCTTCACAGTCCACACGGGGAGACGGGGAGACACTTAGTCCCCAGTGGCCTCAGTTTACCTATAAAGAGAGGATTCAGCACTGCTTCATCTTGTTCATTGGAAAATAAGAAACCATGTCCTCCAGGTCACATTGATGCAGACCCAGCTTTGATGGTCTCACTACAAAGGAAGCCAAATCTCATGAAAACAACATATATTTCAAGTGCGGAAGCTCAGAGGCAGTTTCTCAAAAAGTTTTTAGGCCAGCAGAGCTCCATGTTTGTGGAGTGTTTACCCTGTCCCTTACTTTTGGAAACTCCTCTACCACCTCCAAGGTTGTGAACTCCTGAGCATTTTCCATTCCAGATATGTATTCACTGATTTTGTAACTCTTCTCCTCTAATTGTGTCTTACTTGGGGTGAAGGTAATGTCAAGGCATTGTTCTGGATAAGAGCGCGAGGATATTTGTGCAGCATATATTTACATACACATTGGATTCATTTTCCAATTTTCCATTTGAAGTACTGAATCCCGGACACTAAAACTTACCTAGTAGACTCAGACTATTCATCCTAATATAATGGGGAAATTTAACCCAACACAATAGAAATACAAGCACTTCAGAAGAGACATGTTGTATAGTTGGACTTGACATTTGCATTATATAAGGTAGGAGTTATAAATCTCGTCAAATATTAATTGAAATATTCTCCATCTCTTTTTAAACTTAACAAATATGTGAATTCTTGTTTCCTTTTTCTGTAGCCTATTCACACATGTATATTTATATGCATATATAGAATCCTACCAGGTATCACACATACATTTTTTTGAGGTGGCTGTGTTGGCAGATACAAATTGTGAGAAGTGTTCACTCCTCCTAAATGCTGTTGGAAATGAAAATTCAACCTATAGGAGAACGTCCTAGTAGAACAAAATTATGCATAAACTCATGTTCAGTAAAATAAATATTTTTGGATCTGTGGATGATATATATTTACTGATGAATTTCGATTGGCATTTATATTGGTACTTTTTAATGTCTGTGAGTGTTGTGTGTGTGTGTGTGTGTGTGTGTGTGTGTGTGGGTATAGATATAGATATAGATATACTCTCCAAACTTTCCAAATATGAAATATATGTGTCTAGTATACACTCTCTAAATTCATTCATGTTCATGTATGTTGATTTATAATCAAATTCTCAGAAGATTATAATCAGAAATATTCATCCACCTGAAATACATATTTGTTTCCTAGTACTGACTACTAACTTCAGTGAAGGGTGCATACAAATCCTAATTATTCTACAGTATCTGACCCAGTCTAACATCAATGCAAGTAGACTCCTATGGGACATGATATGTAATTTGTCATTCATTTGTATTCGACACTGGTACATTATTGTTTCTTCAGTTTTTGCACATCATAGGATATACATTTCATCCCCAAGTTCACAAATTAATAGGCATTTGTTTCAACATTAATCACTTCTTGCTTCAGAACACATGTATTGTCAGGGTTTCTTGACTGGTCTTTTCATGAGACTTCTTTCCAAACACATTATTTTGAATTTCCATAATCATTTTGAAGCAAAACTCACACACTCTTCATGATAAACCAAAACACTAATATTTCCATTAGATATATAACTGGTTGGAATGAATGATTGTATATCAATATACAATTTCCTTTTATTTTTCAGATATCAGTTCAATTCATTATTTAAAGTTCAAAAAAGTTATATTATTTATTCACAGTATGGTCTATTCGTGGTTTTTCTCTATGTTCATAGAAACAGGGTACACCTATTTGTACCCCCGATTCTCATTTTACATCTTCAATATATTGCTCCCAGAAATGGTGAAAGAAATACTCATGTCACCTCATTATCACAGTAATATTCTGGACAAAAAATGGAAAGGTCACACTTATGATTGTACCAAAGCCTAAATGGAAAGTGAACATGGATTTCTAAAAACATCCATGTCCAGGTTGCCTAATGCTGTCAATTGTCACTCCTATTGGTGACTACATATTTGTTTTTTCCTAATTTATATATTGAAACTCAACCCTGTTGAAAATGTCTAATTCTATCCCTCACTTTATACTTTGCCTGATTTCGTAATGTTTCCATTGATATCTGCTTTTCTACATATTTTCCCCAGTTCAACATAGTGTCTGACTCTTCATATGTGCTGACATTTACATTCACTCTATAACCAAAAGTCTATTGCTAAAGAACTTTTGGTCCAAATCCTATACTCACTCATCTTCCTAAACCTACCGACTATCTTCCTAATCCTACTGAATATCCCTTTTTGACTGGATGTTCTCTTCTAAATTCAATCATCCAATGTACAAGGTCCTATGCCATTGTATATCAAATTATCTGAGACATCTTTGCAGAACATAATTCAAAGCTAAGTATCCCAATCAAGGGCAAAACCCTCTGGGCTTCAAAGCATACCTAGATTTCTTTTTTCATACTTATATTTCACCTCTATATTCTTGTAAATATTGTAGGTTCCCAATCCCATTATTCATCGCACAGAATCACTCGTCACCAAATCAAACGTGTTTTTAACCCCAAGTATACACTGTTCCCTCAATCATTTTACAGAAGAGCAGGGACAGAGGGGTTCTTACAATACAGGAAAGTTGGGGATCTTCCACCAGATGAGAACCTCAAATGTCCATGCACAAATGATACCTGGAGAAGTTGTAGGCAGGTATGAAGCACCTGAGAGAGCAAAAGTCAACTTCCATGGCAAACAACCTGGTCAGGATGAAGGGATGTGTCTGAATCTGCCTCTCTCTTCTTATTGTAGACAAGGTGGAACAATCCAGGCCTGAGTGGAGAGCTGTTCCCGGGTGCCAATGGTTGATATACATTCTACCTTATGAAAGTGTCACAGGAAGTAGGGGAAACCTCCATCTTATGTAACCCTTGGAAGCAACTGTTAGGACAAAGTGGTTGCCAAGGCAGTGACCTCATTCAGTTCCAAAGAATGTGACATACCTCATTTCCTTGGTGATGGAACTCTCTGAACTTGGTATCCAAGAAGCCAGGCACCCAGAGGCAGTCCCAGTCCCAGGCCCAGTGGGCTCACTTGATTGGATTTTCCAAGGACAGAGTCAGTTTTCTTGGTACCTAATGATGTGAGGATGGCCAAATGCCAGGAGAGCTCTGAAGATGGACCTTTCCTGAGAAAACAGGTAGTGGCTAACCACTATTTCCTGACATCTTCACAGAGTTGGTCAAGGAAACAAGATCTGAGAGAAGACAGGCCATTTCGGGGGAACATAGTATGGCCCACCAGTCAGAGGACACTCCGGATAGTCACAGACCTACTTGGGGGAAGGAGGTGCCTTTGTGGGAGTGGGTGTGGGTTTGTTGTATTGTCTCATGTTCTGAGAATAGATCGAAAAGGCGGTTTGTTTGGTTTGGAGCAGACAGTTTCTAGTAAGTCATTTGACAAGGCCAGTGTTTCTGTATATGTGTATCCCACTGTGTCCGTTGTTGTAGACATTAGAAAAGAGAATGCATTAATGGATGTGTCCTGTCTAGTATAAATCTTCCCTTTAATTCATCCTGCCCAATATATGAATGGACTGCAGCTTGTCTTATCGATGTGCAACACCTACTATCTTTCTATGTTGTTGTTTTCTTCCTGAATTCTGGCCACTCTCCAGAATGGGCTCAGGGATTTGTGTCCAAAATATGTATCACCTCCAAGCTCTGTGACATGGCCATGTAAAGGATAGTTGAAGAGAATGGCGAGCATCTCAGAAAACTCAGATATCAGTGTGACCAGGAAAGTCTCAGTGCAGAAACACTGCTTTGGGCTTTTTGCTTACTTATTGTTGTGTTGCACTGAATGTCAGGAAGGTCTTTGCCTCAGGCCACCCCTTTGTGAAGCCTGAAGAAAACAGTTTTCAAATGGAAATGAATGGGCCTCACCTGTGGTTCTTTGCTTAATTGCTTTGGAAAGGGATGTGTCTTTATCAGCCTCTTGGTCCTGTGTGTGGCTGTGACTTAGATTCTCAGCACCTGATGGATCTTAAGAATGATCCCATGTGAGCTTCCAAAACCAGAATGGCAAAAAATATCATTCATTGTGGATGAAGACTCTTGCCTTCCTCTGTTAGGTTCCTGCACTCCAACAAATATGAATAGGGATTCTGTGAGTCAAATGAGTTCTTCAAAGCCCTGCAGAGGTGCTTGTGTTTTCGCATGACTCTAAATCACCTAAAGAATCGATACCTAAAATCAGTAGCCCTCAAATTGGAGAAACATAGAAGTATTAACGGCAGGCTTATTTGTTCACTTCTGGTTCACAGCAACGGTGTCCAGGCTACCCTGACTTTAGGCAAATGAGGGGCAAACAAGCTGATTTTGGACACTGTCTTGGGCTGCACCCCTCATGGAAACCTCCAGCCAGAGTTTAAGATGATTGACTATATGGAATAAGGTGAGGGCCATGTGGGAGTGTTTGGGTTTTAATGTTGGTCATTTGTGTGGCATTGGAAAAAATGACTGGTTCCACGTGGGCTTGAACTCTGGTGTGATTCCCCTTAAACACTGGGTTTGGAACTGAACTCAGAGAAGCATTGCTATGAATTTTGTTGGGATTTTAAGAGGCCACGCATGAAAGTCGCTCTTGGAAACTGAGACCTAGGCCCCGGGTAGATTTCCACAGAGGCCTGGGAATCTCAGCAAGGATATCACATGATTTTATTCTTAAAGAAATGGCAGCCATAGTTGAGAGTCAAAACACACATGCACCTCACATTGTAGACCTCAATGGGCCTGGCCTAATGTGACCTTTTCTCCATTCTTTGGGAAGCCTTGCCTGTGAGATTTCTCCAGAGATTTCATTGTAATGAGCTTCCTCACCATTTAGTGTTTGCTGAATGAATTGAAACCCACAGTGCCTCCAACTTCATGCTTGAAAAATGGCTAGATAAATACCATGAAATTTTTGAAATTCCTATGACCAGGTGGCACTGGAGAAACATTGGATGTCCTATTGCTGATCATGAGTATACCAGACATTGCCTTGATTTACTGAGTTTCATGAAAATGGTGTAGAACAGAGATGCCAGTAAGTTGGAGCCTGCTGAGTAGTGGGTCTAGAGCAGTGCTGGGGAGGTGTTTGATAAAACATCCGTGGTAGGGCCATGTGGATCTACCATTGGATTCCAAATGGCTTGTAACTGACATGGTGCTGCCAGCAGACCCTTATATGTAAAGGCATCTTGTTATATGGAGAGTTTTAAGAGGAAAATTAAGAATCAGGTTGATATGGACAAGGGGGCAATGGGGCAAGCTGTGAGAGATAGAAGCCTAGTTGGTGCATTCTCTTGCAGACCCTGACCCACCACACGTGACAGAACTCCCTCCAGCACTGTGTCCCAGTTTAGCTGCTAGTATTTCGTGAAACAAATACCAAACTCACAGTGCAGCAGCCTAAAAACCACAAAAAGTGGAGGAGGACCAAATGGCTTCACAGTCCACACGGGGAGACGGGGAGACACTTAGTCCCCAGTGGCCTCAGTTTACCTATAAAGAGAGGATTCAGCACTGCTTCATCTTGTTCATTGGAAAATAAGAAACCATGTCCTCCAGGTGACATAGATGCAGACCCAGCTTTGATGGTCTCACTACAAAAGAAGCCAAATCTCAGGAAAACAACATATATTTCAATTGCGGAAGCTCAGAGGCAGTTTCTCAAAAAGTTTTTAGGCCAGCAGAGTTACATGTTTGTGGAGTGTTTACCATGTCCCTTACTTTTGGAAACTCCTAAACCACCTCCAAGGTTGTGAACTCCTGAGCATTTTCCATTCCAGATATGTATTCACTGATTGTGTAACTCTTCTCCTCTAATTGTGTCTTACTTGGGGTGAAGGTAATGTCAAGGCATTGTTTTGGATGAGAGCGGGAGGATATTTGTGCAGCATATATTTACATACACATTGGATTCATTTTCCAATTTTTCATTCGAAGTACTGAATCCCTGACACTAACCCATACCTAGTAGACTCAGACTATTCATCCTAATATAATGGGGAAAATTAACCCAACACAATAGAAATACAAGCACTTCAGAGGAGACATGTTCTATAGTTGGACTTGACATTTGCATTATATAAGGTAGGAGTTATACATCTAGTCAAATTTTAATTGAAATATTCTCCATGTGTTTTTAAACTTAACAAATATGTGAATACTTGTTTCCAATTTCTGTAGCTTATTCACACATGTATATTTATATGCATATATAGAATCCTACCAGGTATCACACGTACATTTTTGTAAGGTGGATGTCTTGGCAGATACAAATTGTGAGAAGTGTTCACTCCTCCTAAATGCTGTTGGAAATGAAAATTCAACCTATAAGAGAGCGTCCTAGAAGAACAACATTATACATAAACTCATGTTCAGTAACATAAATATTTTTGCATCTGTGGATGATATAAATTTACTGATGAATTTCGATTGGCATTTATATTGGTACTTTTTAATGTCTGTGAGTGTTGTGTGTGTGTGTGTGTGTGTGTGTGTGTGTGTATAGATATAGATATAGATATACTCTCCAAAGTTTTCCAAATATGAAATATATGTGTCTAGTATACACTCTCTAAATTCATTCATGTTCATGTATGTTGATTTATAATCCACTTTTCAGAAGATTATAATCAGAAATATTCATCCACCTGAAATACATATTTGTTTCCTAGTACTGACTGCTAACTTCAGTGAAGGGTGCATACAAATCCTCATTATTCTACAGTATCTGACCCAGTCTAACATCAATGCAAGTAGACTCCTATGGGACATGATATGTAATTTGTCATTCATTTGTATTCGACACTGGTACATTATTGTTTCTTCAGTTTTTGCACATCATAGGATATACATTTCATCCCCAAGTTCACAAATTAATAGGCATTTGTTTCAACATTAATCACTTCTTGCTTCAGAACACATGTATTGTCAGGGTTTCTTGACTGGTCTTTTCATGAGACTTCTTTCCAAACACATTATTTTGAATTTCCATAATCATTTTGAAGCAAAACTCACACACTCTTCATGATAAAATAAAACACTAATATTTCCATTAGATATATAACTGGTTGGAATGAATGATTGTATATCAATATACAATTTCCTTTTATTTTTCAGATATCAGTTCAATTCATTATTTAAAGTTCAAAAAAGTTATATTATTTATTCACAGTATGGTCTATTCGTGGTTTTTCTCTATGTTCCTAGAAACAGGGTACACCTCTTTGTACCCCCGATTCTCATTTTACATCTTCAATATATTGCTCCCAGAAATGGTGAAAGAAATACTCATGTCACCTCATTATCACAGTAATATTCTGGACAAAAAATGGAAAGGTCACACTTATGATTGTACCAAAGCCTAAATGGAAAGTGAACATGGATTTCTAAAAACATCCATGTCCAGGTTGCCTAATGCTGTCAATTGTCACTCCTATTGGTGACTACATATTTGTTTTTTCCTAATTTATATATTGAAACTCAACCCTGTTGAAAATGTCTAATTCTATCCCTCACTTTATACTTTGCCTGATTTTGTAATGTTTCCATTGATATCTGCTTTTCTACATATTTTCCCCAGTTCAACATAGTGTCTGACTCTTCATATGTGCTGACATTTACATTCACTCTATAACCAAAAGTCTATTGCTAAAGAACTTTTGGTCCAAATCCTATACTCACTCATCTTCCTAAACCTACCGACTATCTTCCTAATCCTACTGAATATCCCTTTTTGACTGGATGTTCTCTTCTAAATTCAATCATCCAATGTACAAGGTCCTATGCCATTGTATATCAAATTATCTGAGACATCTTTGCAGAACATAATTCAAAGCTAAGTATCCCAATCAAGGGCAAAACCCTCTGGGCTTCAAAGCATACCTAGATTTCTTTTTTCATACTTATATTTCACCTCTATATTCTTGTAAATATTGCAGGTTCCCAATCCCATTATTCATCGCACAGAATCACTCGTCACCAAATCAAACGTGTTTTTAACCCCAAGTATACACTGTTCCCTCAATCATTTTACAGAAGAGCAGGGACAGAGGGGTTCTTACAATACAGGAAAGTTGGGGATCTTCCACCAGATGAGAACCTCAAATGTCCATGCACAAATGATACCTGGAGAAGTTGTAGGCAGGTATGAAGCACCTGAGAGAGCAAAAGTCAACTTCCATGGCAAACAACCTGGTCAGGATGAAGGGATGTGTCTGAATCTGCCTCTCTCTTCTTATTGTAGACAAGGTGGAACAATCCAGGCCTGAGTGGAGAGCTGTTCCCGGGTGCCAATGGTTGATATACATTCTACCTTATGAAAGTGTCACAGGAAGTAGGGGAAACCTCCATCTTATGTAACCCTTGGAAGCAACTGTTAGGACAAAGTGGTTGCCAAGGCAGTGACCTCATTCAGTTCCAAAGAATGTGACATACCTCATTTCCTTGGTGATGGAACTCTCTGAACTTGGTATCCAAGAAGCCAGGCACCCAGAGGCAGTCCCAGTCCCAGGCCCAGTGGGCTCACTTGATTGGATTTTCCAAGGACAGAGTCAGTTTTCTTGGTACCTAATGATGTGAGGATGGCCAAATGCCAGGAGAGCTCTGAAGATGGACCTTTCCTGAGAAAACAGGTAGTGGCTAACCACTATTTCCTGACATCTTCACAGAGTTGGTCAAGGAAACAAGATCTGAGAGAAGACAGGCCATTTCGGGGGAACATAGTATGGCCCACCAGTCAGAGGACACTCCGGATAGTCACAGACCTACTTGGGGGAAGGAGGTGCCTTTGTGGGAGTGGGTGTGGGTTTGTTGTATTGTCTCATGTTCTGAGAATAGATCGAAAAGGCGGTTTGTTTGGTTTGGAGCAGACAGTTTCTAGTAAGTCATTTGACAAGGCCAGTGTTTCTGTATATGTGAATCCCACTGTGTCCGTTGTTGTAGACATTAGAAAAGAGAATGCATTAATGGATGTGTCCTGTCTAGTATAAATCTTCCCTTTAATTCATCCTGCCCAATATATGAATGGACTGCAGCTTGTCTTATCGATGTGCAACACCTACTATCTTTCTATGTTGTTGTTTTCTTCCTGAATTCTGGCCACTCTCCAGAATGGGCTCAGGGATTTGTGTCCAAAATATGTATCACCTCCAAGCTCTGTGACATGGCCATGTAAAGGATAGTTGAAGAGAATGGCGAGCATCTCAGAAAACTCAGATATCAGTGTGACCAGGAAAGTCTCAGTGCAGAAACACTGCTTTGGGCTTTTTGCTTACTTATTGTTGTGTTGCACTGAATGTCAGGAAGGTCTTTGCCTCAGGCCACCCCTTTGTGAAGCCTGAAGAAAACAGTTTTCAAATGGAAATGAATGGGCCTCACCTGTGGTTCTTTGCTTAATTGCTTTGGAAAGGGATGTGTCTTTATCAGCCTCTTGGTCCTGTGTGTGGCTGTGACTTAGATTCTCAGCACCTGATGGATCTTAAGAATGATCCCATGTGAGCTTCCAAAACCAGAATGGCAAAAAATATCATTCATTGTGGATGAAGACTCTTGCCTTCCTCTGTTAGGTTCCTGCACTCCAACAAATATGAATAGGGATTCTGTGAGTCAAATGAGTTCTTCAAAGCCCTGCAGAGGTGCTTGTGTTTTCGCATGACTCTAAATCACCTAAAGAATCGATACCTAAAATCAGTAGCCCTCAAATTGGAGAAACATAGAAGTATTAACGGCAGGCTTATTTGTTCACTTCTGGTTCACAGCAACGGTGTCCAGGCTACCCTGACTTTAGGCAAATGAGGGGCAAACAAGCTGATTTTGGACACTGTCTTGGGCTGCACCCCTCATGGAAACCTCCAGCCAGAGTTTAAGATGATTGACTATATGGAATAAGGTGAGGGCCATGTTGGAGTGTTTGGGTTTTAATGTTGGTCATTTGTGTGGCATTGGAAAAAATGACTGGTTCCACGTGGGCTTGAACTCTGGTGTGATTCCCCTTAAACACTGGGTTTTGGAACTGAACTCAGAGAAGCATTGCTATGAATTTTGTTCGGATTTTAAGAGGCCACGCATGAAAGTCGCTCTTGGAAACTGAGACCTAGGCCCCGGGTAGATTTCCACAGAGGCCTGGGAATCTCAGCAAGGATATCACATGATTTTATTCTTAAAGAAATGGCAGCCATAGTTGAGAGTCAAAACACACATGCACCTCACATTGTAGACCTCAATGGGCCTGGCCTAATGTGACATTTTGTCCATTCTTTGGGAAGCCTTGCCTGTGAGATTTCTCCAGAGATTTCATTGTAATGAGCTTCCTCACCATTTAGTGTTTGCTGAATGAATTGAAACCCACAGTGCCTCCAACTTCATGCTTGAAAAATGGCTAGATAAATACCATGAAATTTTTGAAATTCCTATGACCAGGTGGCACTGGAGAAACATTGGATGTCCTATTGCTGATCATGAGTATACCAGACATTGCCTTGATTTACTGAGTTTCATGAAAATGGTGTAGAACAGAGATGCCAGTAAGTTGGAGCCTGCTGAGTAGTGGGTCTAGAGCAGTGCTGGGGAGGTGTTTGATAAAACATCCGTGGTAGGGCCATGTGGATCTACCATTGGATTCCAAATGGCTTGTAACTGACATGGTGCTGCCAGCAGACCCTTATATGTAAAGGCATCTTGTTATATGGAGAGTTTTAAGAGGAAAATTAAGAATCAGGTTGATATGGACAAGGGGGCAATGGGGCAAGCTGTGAGAGATAGAAGCCTAGTTGGTGCATTCTCTTGCAGACCCTGACCCACCACACGTGACAGAACTCCCTCCAGCACTGTGTCCCAGTTTAGCTGCTAGTATTTCGTGAAACAAATACCAAACTCACAGTGCAGCAGCCTGAAAACCACAAAAAGTGGAGGAGGACCAAATGGCTTCACAGTCCACACGGGGAGACGGGGAGACACTTAGTCCCCAGTGGCCTCAGTTTACCTATAAAGAGAGGATTCAGCACTGCTTCATCTTGTTCATTGGAAAATAAGAAACCATGTCCTCCAGGTGACATAGATGCAGACCCAGCTTTGATGGTCTCACTACAAAAGAAGCCAAATCTCAGGAAAACAACATATATTTCAATTGCGGAAGCTCAGAGGCAGTTTCTCAAAAAGTTTTTAGGCCAGCAGAGTTACATGTTTGTGGAGTGTTTACCATGTCCCTTACTTTTGGAAACTCCTAAACCACCTCCAAGGTTGTGAACTCCTGAGCATTTTCCATTCCAGATATGTATTCACTGATTGTGTAACTCTTCTCCTCTAATTGTGTCTTACTTGGGGTGAAGGTAATGTCAAGGCATTGTTTTGGATGAGAGCGGGAGGATATTTGTGCAGCATATATTTACATACACATTGGATTCATTTTCCAATTTTTCATTCGAAGTACTGAATCCCTGACACTAACCCATACTTAGTAGACTCAGACTATTCATCCTAATATAATGGGGAAAATTAACCCAACACAATAGAAATACAAGCACTTCAGAGGAGACATGTTCTATAGTTGGACTTGACGTTTGCATTATATAAGGTAGGAGTTATACATCTAGTCAAATTTTAATTGAAATATTCTCCATGTGTTTTTAAACTTAACAAATATGTGAATACTTGTTTCCAATTTCTGTAGCTTATTCACACATGTATATTTATATGCATATATAGAATCCTACCAGGTATCACACGTACATTTTTGTAAGGTGGATGTCTTGGCAGATACAAATTGTGAGAAGTGTTCACTCCTCCTAAAGGCTGTTGGAAATGAAAATTCAACCTATAAGAGAGCATCCTAGAAGAACAACATTATACATAAACTCATGTTCAGTAACATAAATATTTTTGCATCTGTGGATGATATATATTTACTGATGAATTTCGATTGGCATTTATATTGGTACTTTTTAATGTCTGTGAGTGTTGTGTGTGTGTGTGTGTGTGTGTGTGTGTGTGTGTATAGATATAGATATAGATATACTCTCCAAAGTTTTCCAAATATGAAATATATGTGTCTAGTATACACTCTCTAAATTCATTCATGTTCATGTATGTTGATTTATAATCCACTTTTCAGAAGATTATAATCAGAAATATTCATCCACCTGAAATACATATTTGTTTCCTAGTACTGACTGCTAACTTCAGTGAAGGGTGCATACAAATCCTCATTATTCTACAGTATCTGACCCAGTCTAACATCAATGCAAGTAGACTCCTATGGGACATGATATGTAATTTGTCATTCATTTGTATTCGACACTGGTACATTATTGTTTCTTCAGTTTTTGCACATCATAGGATATACATTTCATCCCCAAGTTCACAAATTAATAGGCATTTGTTTCAACATTAATCACTTCTTGCTTCAGAACACATGTATTGTCAGGGTTTCTTGACTGGTCTTTTCATGAGACTTCTTTCCAAACACATTATTTTGAATTTCCATAATCATTTTGAAGCAAAACTCACACACTCTTCATGATAAACCAAAACACTAATATTTCCATTAGATATATAACTGGTTGGAATGAATGATTGTATATCAATATACAATTTCCTTTTATTTTTCAGATATCAGTTCAATTCATTATTTAAAGTTCAAAAAAGTTATATTATTTATTCACAGTATGGTCTATTCGTGGTTTTTCTCTATGTTCATAGAAACAGGGTACACCTATTTGTACCCCCGATTCTCATTTTACATCTTCAATATATTGCTCCCAGAAATGGTGAAAGAAATACTCATGTCACCTCATTATCACAGTAATATTCTGGACAAAAAATGGAAAGGTCACGCTTATGATTGTACCAAAGCCTAAATGGAAAGTTAACATGGATTTCTAAAAACATCCATGTCCAGGTTGCCTAATGCTGTCAATTGTCACTCCTATTGGTGACTACATATTTGTTTTTTCCTAATTTATATATTGAAACTCAACCCTGTTGAAAATGTCTAATTCTATCCCTCACTTTATACTTTGCCTGATTTCGTAATGTTTCCATTGATATCTGCTTTTCTACATATTTTCCCCAGTTCAACATAGTGTCTGATTCTTCATATGTGCTGACATTTACATTCACTCTATAACCAAAAGTCTATTGCTAAAGAACTTTTGGTCCAAATCCTATACTCCCTCGTCTTCCTAAACATACCGACTATCTTCCTAAACCTACTGAATATCCCTTTTTGACTGGATGTTCTCTTCTAAATTCAATCATCCAATATACAAGGTCCTATGCCATTGTATATCAAATTATCTGAGACATCTTTGCAGAACATAATTCAAAGCTAAGTATCCCAATCAAGGGCAAAACCCTTCTGGGCTTCAAAGCATACCTAGATTTCTTTTTTCATACTTATATTTCACCTCTATATTCTTGTAAATATTGCAGGTTCCCAATCCCATTATTCATCGCACAGAATCATTCGTCACCAAATCAAACCTGTTTTTAACCCCAAGTATACACTGTTCCCTCAATCATTTTACAGAAGAGCAGGGACAGAGGGGTTCTTACAATACAGGAAATTTGGGGATCTTCCACCAGATGAGAACCTCAAATGTCCATGCACAAATGATACCTGGAGAAGTTGTAGGCAGGTATGAAGCACCTGAGAGAGCAAAAGTCAACTTCCATGGCAAACAACCTGGTCAGGATGAAGGGATGTGTCTGAATCTGCCTCTCTCTTCTTATTGTAGACAAGGTGGAACAATCCAGGCCTGAGTGGAGAGCTGTTCCCGGGTGCCAATGGTTGATATACATTCTACCTTATGAAAGTGTCACAGGAAGTAGGGGAAACCTCCATCTTATGTAACCCTTGGAAGCAACTGTTAGGACAAAGTGGTTGCCAAGGCAGTGACCTCATTCAGTTCCAAAGAATGTGACATGCCTCATTTCCTTGGTGATGGAACTCTCTGAACTTGGTATCCAAGAAGCCAGGCACCCAGAGGCAGTCCCAGTCCCAGGCCCAGTGGGCTCACTTGTTTGGATTTACCAAGGACATAGTCAGTTTTCTTGGTACCTAATGATGTGAGGATTGCCAAATGCCAGGAGAGCTCTCAAGATGGACCTTTCCTGAGAAAACAGGTAGTGGCTAACCACTTTTTCCTGACATCTTCACAGAGTTGGTCAAGGAAACAAGATCTGAGAGAAGACAAGCCATTTCGGGGGAACATAGTATGGCCCACCAGTCAGAGGACACTCTGGATAGTCACAGACCTACTTGGGGGAAGGAGGTGCCTTTGTGGGAGTGGGTGTGGGTTTGTTGTATTGTCTCATGTTCTGAGAATAGATCGAAAAGGCGGTTTGTTTGGTTTGGAGCAGACAGTTTCTAGTAAGTCATTTGACAAGGCGAGTGTTTCTGTTTATGTGTATCCCACTGTGTCCTTTGTTGTAGACATTAGAAAAGAGAATGCATTAATGGATGTGTCCTGTCTAGTATAAATCTTCCCTATAATTCATCCTGCCCAATATATGAATGGACTGCAGCTTGTCTTATCGATGTGCAACACCTGCTATCTTTCTAAGTTGTTGTTTTCTTCCTGAATTCTGGCCACTCTCCAGAATGGGCTCAGGGATTTGTGTCCAAAATATGTATCACCTCCAAGCTCTGTGACATGGCCATGTAAAGGATAGTTGAAGAGAATGGCGAGCATCTCAGAAAACTCAGATATCAGTGTGACCAGGAAAGTCTCAGTGCAGAAACACTGCTTTGGGCTTTTTGCTTACTTATTGTTGTGTTGCACTGAATGTCAGGAAGGTCTTTGCCTCAGGCCACCCCTTTGTGAAGCCTGAAGAAAACAGTTTTCAAATGGAAATGAATGGGCCTCACCTGTGGTTCTTTGCTTAATTGCTTTGGAAAGGGATGTGTCTTTATCAGCCTCTTGGTCCTGTGTGTGGCTGTGACTTAGATTCTCAGCACCTGATGGATCTTAAGAATGATCCCATGTGAGCTTCCAAAACCAGAATGGCAAAAAATATCATTCATTGTGGATGAAGACTCTTGCCTTCCTCTGTTAGGTTCCTGCACTCCAACAAATATGAATAGGGATTCTGTGAGTCAAATGAGTTCTTCAAAGCCCTGCAGAGGTGCTTGTGTTTTCGCATGACTCTAAATCACCTAAAGAATCGATACCTAAAATCAGTAGCCCTCAAATTGGAGAAACATAGAAGTATTAACGGCAGGCTTATTTGTTCACTCCTGGTTCACAGCAACGGTGTCCAGGCTACCCTGATTTTAGGCAAATGAGGGGCAAACGAGCTGATTTTGGACACTGTCTTGGGCTGCACCCCTCATGGAAACCTCCAGCCAGAGTTTAAGATGATTGACTATATGGAATAAGGTGAGGGCCATGTGGGAGTGTTTGGGTTTTAATGTTGGTCATTTGTGTGGCATTGGAAAAAATGACTGGTTCCACGTGGGCTTGAACTCTGGTGTGATTCCCCTTAAACACTGGGTTTTGGAACTGAACTCAGAGAAGCATTGCTATGAATTTTGTTGGGATTTTAAGAGGCCACGCATGAAAGTCGCTCTTGGAAACTGAGACCTAGGCCCCGGGTAGATTTCCACTGAGGCCTGGGAATCTCAGCAAGGATATCACATGATTTTATTCTTAAAGAAATGGCAGCCATAGTTGAGAGTCAAAACACACATGCACCTCACATTGTAGACCTCAATGGGCCTGGCCTAATGTGACCTTTTGTCCATTCTTTGGGAAGCCTTGCCTGTGAGATTTCTCCAGAGATTTCATTGAAATGAGCTTCCTCACCATTTAATCTTTGCTGAATGAATTGAAACCCACAGTGCCTCCAACTTCATGCTTGAAAAATGGCTAGATAAATACCATGAAATTTTTGAAATTCCTATGACCAGGTGGCACTGGAGAAACATTGGATGTCCTATTGCTGATCATGAGTATACCAGACAGTGCCTTGATTTACTGAGTTTCATGAAAATGGTGTAGAACAGAGATGCCAGTAAGTTGGAGCCTGCTGAGTAGTGGGTCTAGAGCAGTGCTGGGGAAGTGTTTGATAAAACATCCCGTGGTAGGGCCATGTGGATCTACCATTGGATACCAAATGGCTTGTAACTGACATGGTGCTGCCAGCAGACCCTTATATGTAAAGGCATCTTGTTATATGGAGAGTTTTAAGAGGAAAATTAAGAATCAGGTTGATATGGACAAGGGGGCAATGGGGCAAGCTGTGAGAGATAGAAGCCTAGTTGGTGCATTCTCTTGCAGACCCTGACCCACCACACGTGACAGAACTCCCTCCAGCACTGTGTCCCAGTTTAGCTGCTAGTATTTCGTGAAACAAATACCAAACTCACAGTGCAGCAGCCTAAAAACCACAAAAAGTGGAGGAGGACCAAATGGCTTCACAGTCCACACGGGGAGACGGGGAGACACTTAGTCCCCAGTGGCCTCAGTTTACCTACAAAGAGAGGATTCAGCACTGCTTCATCTTGTTCATTGGAAAATAAAAAACCATGTCCTACAGGTGACATAGATGCAGACCCAGCTTTGATGGTCTCACTACAAAGGAAGCCAAATCTCATGAAAACAACATATATTTCAAGTGCGGAAGCTCAGAGGCAGTTTCTCAAACAGTTTTTAGGCCAGCAGAGTTACATGTTTGTGGAGTGTTTACCATGTCCCTTACTTTTGGAAACTCCTAAACCACCTCCAAGGTTGTGAACTCCTGAGCATTTTCCATTCCAGATATGTATTCACTGATTGTGTAACTCTTCTCCTCTAATAGTGTCTTACTTGGGGTGAAGGTAATGTCAAGGCATTGTTTTGGATGAGAGCGGGAGTATATGTGTGCAGCATATATTTACATACACATTGGATTCATTTTCCAATTTTTCATTCGAAGTACTGAATCCCTGACACTAACCCATACCTAGTAGACTCAGACTATTCATCCTAATATAATGGGGAAAATTAACCCAACACAATAGAAATACAAGCACTTCAGAGGAGACATGTTCTATAGTTAGACTTGACATTTGCATTATATAAGGTAGGAGTTATACATCTAGTCAAATTTTAATTGAAATATTCTCCATGTGTTTTTAAACTTAACAAATATGTGAATACTTGTTTCCAATTTCTGTAGCCTATTCACACATGTATATTTATATGCATATATAGAATCCTACCAGCTATCACACGTACATTTTTGTAAGGTGGATGTCTTGGCAGATACAAATTGTGAGAAGTGTTCACTCCTCCTAAATGCTGTTGGAAATGAAAATTCAACCTATAAGAGAGCGTCCTAGAAGAACAACATTATACATAAACTCATGTTCAGTAACATAAATATTTTTGCATCTGTGGATGATATATATTTACTGATAAATTTCGATTGGCATTTATATTGGTACTTTTTAATGTCTGTGAGTGTTGTGTGTGTGTGTGTGTGTGTGTGTGTGTATAGATATAGATATAGATATACTCTCCAAAGTTTTTCAAATATGAAATATATGTGTCTAGTATACACTCTCTAAATTCATTCATGTTCATGTATGTTGATTTATAATCCACTTTTCAGAAGATTATAATCAGAAATATTCATCCACCTGAAATACATATTTGTTTCCTAGTACTGACTACTAACTTCAGTGAAGGGTGCATACAAATCCTAATTATTCCACAGTATCTGACCCAGTCTAACATCAATGCAAGTAGACTCCTATGGGACATGATATGTAATTTGTCATTCATTTGTATTCGACACTGGTGCATTATGGTTTCTTCAGTTTTTGCACATCATAGGATATACATTTCATCCCCAAGTTCACAAATTAATAGGCATTTGTTTCAACATTAATCACTTCTTGCTTCAGAACACATGTATTGTCAGGGTTTCTTGACTGGTCTTTTCATGAGACTTCTTTCCAAACACATTATTTTGAATTTCCATAATCATTTTGAAGCAAAACTCACACACTCTTCATGATAAACCAAAACACTAATATTTCCATTAGATATATATCTGGTTGGAATGAATTATTATATATCAATATACAATTTCCTTTTATTTTTCAGATATCAGTTCAATTCATTATTTAAAGTTCAAAAAAGTTATATTATTTATTCAAGTATGGTCTATTCGTGGTTTTTCTCTATGTTCATAGAAACAGGGTACACCTATTTGTACCCCCGATTCTCATTTGACATCTTCAATATATTGCTCCCAGAAATGGTGAAAGAAATACTCATGTCACCTCATTATCACAGTAATATTCTGGACAAAAAATGGAAAGGTCACACTTATGATTGTACCAAAGCCTAAATGGAAAGTGAACATGCATTTCTAAAAACATCCATGTCCAGGTTGCCTAATGCTGTCAATTGTCACTCCTATTGGTGACTACATATTTGTTTTTTCCTAATTTATATATTGAAACTCAACCCTCTTGAAAATGTCTAATTCTATCCCTCACTTTATACTTTGCCTGATTTCGTAATGTTTCCATTGATATCTGCTTTTCTACATATTTTCCCCAGTTCCACAAAGTGTCTGACTCTTCATATGTGCTGACATTTACATTCACTCTATAACCAAAAGTCTATTGCTAAAGAACTTTTGGTCCAAATCCTATACTCACTCGTCTTCCTAAACCTACCGACTATCTTCCTAATCCTACTGAATATCCCTTTTTGACTGGATGTTCTCTTCTAAATTCAATCATCCAATGTACAAGGTCCTATGCCATTGTATATCAAATTATCTGAGACATCTTTGCAGAACATAATTCAAAGCTAAGTATCCCAATCAAGGGCAAAACCCTTCTGGGCTTCAAAGCATACCTAGATTTCTTTTTTCATACTTATATAACACCTCTATATTCTTGTAAATATTGCAGGTTCCCAATCCCATTATTCATCGCACAGAATCTTTCGTCACCAAATCAAACCTGTTTTTAACCCCAAGTATACACTGTTCCCTCAATCATTTTACAGAAGAGCAGGGACAGAGGGGTTCTTACAATACAGGAAAGTTGGGGATCTTCCACCAGATGAGAACCTCAAATGTCCATGCACAAATGATACCTGGAGAAGTTGTAGGCAGGTATGAAGCTCCTGAGAGAGCAAAAGCCATCTTCCATGGCAAACAACCTGGTCAGGATGAAGGGATGTGTCTGAATCTGCCTATCTCTTCTTATTGTAGACAAGGTGGAACAATCCAGGCCTGAGTGGAGAGCTGTTCCCGGGTGCCAATGGTTGATATATATTCTACCTTATGAAAGTGTCACAGGAAGTAGGGGAAACCTCCATCTTATGTAACCCTTGGAAGCAACTGTTAGGACAAAGTGGTTGCCAAGGCAGTGACCTCATTCAGTTCCAAAGAATGTGACATACCTCATTTCCTTGGTGATGGAACACTCTGAACTTGGTATCCAAGAAGCCAGGCACCCAGAGGCAGTCCCAGTCCCAGGCCCAGTGGGCTCACTTGTTTGGAATTACCAAGGACAGAGTCAGTTTTCTTGGTACCTAATGATGTGAGGAGGGCCAAATGCCAGGAGAGCTCTGAAGATGGACCTTTCCTGAGAAAACAGGTAGTGGCTAAGCACTTTTTCCTGACATCTTCACAGAGTTGGTCAAGGAAACAAGATCTGAGAGAAGACAGGCCATTTCGGGGGAACATAGTATGGCCCACCAGTAAGAGGACACTCCGGATAGTCACAGACCTACTTGGGGGAAGGAGGTGCCTTTGTGGGAGTGGGTGTGGGTTTTGTTGTTTTGTCTCATGTTCTGAGAAAAGATCGAAAAGGCGGTTTGTTTGGTTTGGAGCAGACAGTTTCTAGTAAGTCATTTGACAAGGCGAGTGTTTCTGTTTATGTGTATCCCACTGTGTCCGTTGTTGTAGACATTAGAAAAGAGAATGCATTAATGGATGTGTCCTGTCTAGTATAAATCCTCCCTATAATTCATCCTGCCCAATATATGAATGGACTGCAGCTTGTCTTATCGATGTGCAACACCTGCTATCTTTCTAAATTGTTGTTTTCTTCCTGAATTCTGGCCACTCTCCAGAATGGGCTCAGGGATTTGTGTCCAAAATATGTACCACCTCCAAGCTCTGTGACATGGCCATGTAAAGGATGTTTGAAGAGAATGGCGAGCATCTCAGAAAACTCAGATATCAGTGTGACCAGGAAAGTCTTAGTGGAGAAACACTGCTTTGGGCTATTTGCTTACTTATTGTTGTGTTGCACTGAATGTCAGGAAGGTCTTTGCCTCAGGCAACCCCTTTGTGAAGCCTGAAGAAAACAGTTTTCAAATGGAAATTAATGGGCCTCACCAGTGGTTCTTTGCTTAATTGCTTTGGAAAGGGATGTGTCTTTATCAGCCTCTTGGTCTGTGTGTGGCTGTGACTTAGATTCTCAGCACCTAATGGATCTTAAGAATGATCACATGTGAGCTTCCAAAACCAAAATGCAAAAAATATCATTCATTGTGGATGAAGACTCTTGCCTTCCTCTGTTAGGTTCCTGCACTCCAACAAATGAGAATAGGGATTCTGTGAGTCAAATGAGTTCTTCAAAGCCCTGCAGAGGTGCTTGTGTTTTCGCATGACTCTAAATCACCTAAAGAATCGATACCTAAAATCAGTAGCCCTCAAATTGGAGAAACATAGAAGTATTAACGGCAGGCTTATATGTTCACTCCTGATTCACAGCAACGGTGTCCAGGCTACCCTGACTTTAGGCACTGAGGGGCAAACGAGCTGATTTTGGACACTGTCTTGGGCTGCACCCCTCATGGAAACCTCCAGCCAGATGTTAAGATGATTGACTATATGGAATAAGGTGAGGGCCATGTGGGAGTGTTTTGGTTTTAATGTTGGTCATTTGTGTGGCATTGGAAAAAATGACTGGCTCCACGTGGGCCTGAAATCTGGTGTGATTCCCCTTAAACACTGGGTTTTGGAACTGAACTCAGAGAAGCATTGCTATGAATTTTGTTGGGATTTTAAGAGGCCACGTATGAAAGTCGCTCTTGGAAACTGAGACCTAGGCCCCGGGTAGATTTCCACAGAGGCCTGGGAATCTCAGCAAGAATATCACATGATTTTTTCTTAAAGAAATGGCATCCATAGTTGAGAGTCAAAACACACATGCACCTCACATTGTAGACCTCAATGGGCCTGGCCTAATGTGACCTTTTGTCCATTCTTTGGGAAGCCTTGCCTGTGAGATTTCTCCAGAGATTTCATTGAAATGAGCTTCCTCACCATTTAATGTTTGCTGAATGAATTGAAACCCACAGTACCTCCAACTTCATGCTTGAAAAATGGCTAGATAAATACCATGAAATTTTTGAAATTCCTATGACCAGGTGGCACTGGAGAAACATTGGATGTCCTATTGCTGATCATGAGTATACCAGACAGTGCCTTGATTTACTGAGTTTCATGAAAATGGTGTAGAACAGAGATGCCAGTAAGTTGGAGCCTGCTGAGTAGTGGGTCTAGAGCAGTGGTGGGGAGGTGTTTGATAAAACATCCGTGGTAGGGCCATGTGGATCTACCATTGGATTCCAAATGGCTTGTAACTGATATGGTGCTGCCAGCAGACACTTATATGTAAAGGCATCTTGTTATATGGAGAATTTTAAGAGGAAAATTAAGAATCAGGTTGATATGGACAAGGGGGCAATGGGGCAAGCTGTGAGAGATAGAAGCCTAGTTGGTGCATTCTCTTGCAGACCCTGACCCACCACACGTGACAGAACTCCCTCCAGCACTGTGTCCCAGTTTAGCTGCTAGTATTTCGTGAAACAAATACCAAACTCACAGTGCAGCAGCCTAAACACCACAAAAAGTGGAGGAGGACCAAATGGCTTCACAGTCCACGCGGGGAGACGGGGAGTCACTTAGTCTCTAGTGACCTTAATTTACCTAAAAAGAGAGGATTCAGCACTGCTTCATCTTGTTCATTGGAAAATAAGAAACCATGTCCTCCAGGTCACATAGATGCAGACCCAGCTTTGATGGTCTCACTACAAAGGAAGCCAAATCTCATGAAAACAACATATATTTCAAGTGCGGAAGCTCAGAGGCAGTTTCTCAAAAAGTTTTTAGGCCAGCAGAGCTCCATGTTTGTGGAGTGTTTACCCTGTCCCTTACTTTTGGAAACTCCTCTACCACCTCCAAGGTTGTGAACTCCTGAGCATTTTCCATTCCAGATATGTATTCACTGATTTTGTAACTCTTCTCCTCTAATTGTGTCTTACTTGGGGTGAAGGTAATGTCAAGGCATTGTTCTGGATGAGAGCTTGAGGATATTTGTGCAGCATATATTTACATACACATTGGATTCATTTTCCAATTTTCCATTTGAAGTACTGAATCCCGGACACTAAAACTTACCTAGTAGACTCAGACTATTCATCCTAATATAATGGGGAAAATTAACCCAACACAATAGAAATACAAGCACTTCAGAGGAGACATGTTGTATAGTTGGACTTGACATTTGCATTATATAAGGTAGGAGTTATAAATCTCGTCAAATTTTAATTGAAATATTCTCCATGTGTTTTTAAGCTTAACAAATATGTGAATTCTTATTTCCCTTTTCTGTAGCCTATTCACACATGTATATTTATATGCATATATAGAATCCTACCAGGTATCACACATACATTTTTGTGAGGTGGCTGTCTTGGCAGATACAAATTGTGAGAAGTGTTCACTCCTCCTAAATGCTGTTGGAAATGAAAATTCAACCTATAGGAGAACGTCCTAGTAGAACAAAATTATGCATAAACTCATGTTCAGTAAAATAAATATTTTTGCATCTGTGGATGATATATATTTACTGATGAATTTCGATTGGCATTTATATTGGTACTTTTTAATGTCTGTGAATGTTGTGTGTGTGTGTGTGTCTCTGTGTGTGTGTGTGTGTCTGTGTGTGTGTGTCTGTGTGTGTGTATAGACATAGATATATATATATATACTCTCCAAATTTTTCAAAATATGAAAAAATGTGTCTAATATATACTCTCTAAATTCATTCATGTACATGTATGTGGATTTATAATCAACTTTTCACAAGATTATAATCAGAAATATTCATCCACCTGAAATACATATTTGTTTCATAGTACTGAAACCTGACTTCAGTGAATGGTGCATACAAATCCTAATTACTCTACAGTAACTGACCCAGTCTAACATCAATGCAAGAAGACTCCTATGGGACATGATATGTAATTTGTCATTCATTTGTATTCGACACTGGTACATTATTGTTTCTTCAGTTTTTGCACATCATAGGATATACATTGCATCCACAAGTTCACAAATTAATAGGCATTTGTTTCAACTTTAATGACTTCTTGCTTCAGAACACATGTATTGTCAGGGTTTCTTGACTGGTCCTTTCATCAGACTTCTTTCCAAACACATAATTTTGAATTTCCATAATCATTTTGAAGCAAAACTCACACACTCTTCATGATAAACCAAAACACTAATATTTCCAATAGATATATAACTGGTTGGAATGAATGATTGTATATCAATATACGATTTCCTTTAATTTTTCAGATATCAGTTCAATTCTATATTTAAAGTTGAAAAAATTATATTATTTATTCACAGTATGGTCTATTCATGCTTTTTTTCTATGTTCATAGAAACAGGGTACACCTCTTTGTACCCCGATTCTAATATTACATCTTCAATATATTGCTCCCAGAAATGGTGAAAGAAATACTCATGTCACCTCATTATCACAGTAATATTCTGGACAAAAAATGGAAAGGTCACACTTATGATTGTACCAAAGCCTAAATGGAAAGTGAACATGGATTTCTAAAAACATCCATATCCAGGTTGCCTAATGCTGTCAATTGTCAATCCTATTGGTGACTACATATTTGTTTTTTCCTATTTATATATTCAAAATCAACACTGTTGAAAATGTCTAATTCTATCCCTCACTTTATACTTTGCCTGATTTCGTAATGTTTCTATTGATATCTGCTTTTCTACATATTTTCCCCAGTTCAACATAGTGACTGACTCTTCATATGTGCTGACATTTACATTCACTCTATAACCAAAAGTCTATTGCTAAAGAACTTTTGGTCCAAATCCTGTACTCACTCTTCTTCCTAAACCTACCGACTATCTTCCTAATCCTACTGAATATCCCTTTTTGACCTGATGTTCTCTTCTAAATTCTATCATCCAATGTACAACGTCCTATGCCATTGTAATTTGAGTTATCTGAGACATATTTGCAGAACATAATTCAAAGCTAAGTATCCCAATCAAGGGCAAAACCCTTCTGGGCTTCAAAGCATACCTAGATTTCTGTTTTCATACTTATATTTCACCTCTATATTCTTGTAAATATTGCAGGTTCCCAATGCCATTATTCATCGCACAGAATCATTCGTCACCAAATCAAACCTGTTTTTAACCCCAAGTATACACTGTTCCCTCAATCATTTTACAGAAGAGCAGGGACAGAGGGGTTCTTACAATACAGGAAAGTTGGGGATCTTCCACCAGATGAGAACCTCAAATGTCCATGCCCAAATGATACCTGGAGAAGTTGTAGGCAGGTATGAAGCACCTGAGAGAGCAAAAGTCATCTTCCATGGCAAACAACCTGGTCAGGATGAAGGGATGTGTCTGAATCTGCCTCTCTCTTCTTACTGTAGACAAGGTGGAACAATCCAGGCCTGAGTGGAGAGCTGTTCCAGGGTGCCAATGGTTGATATACATTCTACCTTATGAAAGTGTCACAGGAAGTAGGGGAAACCTCCATCTTATGTAACCCTTGGAAGTAACCGTTAGGAAAAAGTGGTTGCCAAGGCAGTGACCTCATTCAGTTCCAAAGAATGTGACATACCTCATTTCCTTGGTGATGGAACTCTCTGAACTTGGTATCCAAGAAGCCAGGCACCCAGAGGCAGTCCCAGTCCCAGGCCCAGTGGGCTCACTAGTTTGGATTTACCAAGGACAGAGTCAGTTTTCTTGGTACCTAATGATGTGAGGATGGCCAAATGCAAGGAGAGCTATGAATATGGACCTTTCCTGAGAAAACAGGTAGTGGCTAACCACTTTTTCCTGACATCTTCACAGAGTTGGTCAAGGAAACATGATCTGAGAGAAGACAGGCCATGTCGAGGGAACATAGTATGGCCCACCAGTCAGAGGATACTTCGGATAGTCAAAGACCTACTTGGGGGCAGGAGGTGCCTTTGTGGGAGTGGGTGTGGGTTTGTTGTTTTGTCTCATGTTCTGAGAATAGATAGGAAAGGCGTTTTGTTTGGTTTGGAGTGGACAGTTTCTAGTAAGTCATTTGACACGGCGAGTGTTTCTGTTTCTGTGTATCCCACTGTGTCCGTTGTTGTAGACATTAGAAAAGAGAATGCATTAATGGATGTGTCCTGTCTAGTATAAATCTTCCCTATAATTCATCCTGCCCAATATATGAATGACTGCAGCTTGTCTTATCGATGTGCAACACCTGTTATCTTTCTAAGTTGTTGTTTTCTTCCTGAATTCTGGCCACTCTCCAGAATAGGCTCATGGATTTGTGTCCAAAATATGTACCACCTCCAAGCTCTGTGACATGGCCATGTAAAGGATAGTTGAAGAGAATGGCGAGCATCTCAGAAAACTCAGATATCAGTGTGAGCAGGAAAGTCTCAGTGCAGAAACACTGCTTTGGGCTTTTTGCTTACTTATTGCTGTGTTGCACTGAATGTCAGGAAGGTCTTTGCCTCAGGCCACCCCTTTGTGAAGCCTGAAGAAAACAGTTTTCAAATGGAAATGAATGGGCCTCACCTGTGGCTCTTATCTTAATTGCTTTGGAAAGGGATGTGTCTTTATCAGCCTCTTGGACCTGTGTGTGGCTGTAGCTTAGATTCTCAGCACCTGATGGATCTTAAGAATGATCCCATGTGAGCTTCCAAAACCACAATGGCAAAAAATATCATTCATTTTGGATGAAGTCTCTTGCCTTCCTCTGTTAGGTTGCTGCACTCCATCAAATGAGAATAGGGATTATTTAGGTCAAATGAGTTCTTCAAAGCCCTGCAGAGGTGCTTGTGTTTTCGCTTGACTCTAAATCACCTAAAGAATTGATACCTAAAATCAGTAGACCTCAAATTGGAGAAACATAGAAGTATTAACGGCAGGTTTATTTGTTCACTCCTGGTTCACAGAAACGGTGTCCAGCCTACCCTGACTTTAGGCAAATGAGGGGCAAACGAGCTGATTTTGGACACTGTCTTGGGCTGCGCCCCTCATGGAAACCTCCAGCCAGATGTTAAGATGATTGACTATATGGAATAAGATGAGGGCTATGTGGGAGTGTTTTGGTTTTAATGTTGCTCATTTGCGTGGCATTGGAATAAATGACTGTGTCCACGTGGTCTTGAACTCTGGTGTGATTCCCCTTAGAGACTGGGTTTTGGAACTGAACTCAGAGATGCATTGCCATGAATTTTGTTGGGATTTTAAGAGGCCATGCATGAAAGTCGCTCTTGGAAACTGAGACCTAGGCCCCGGGTGGATTTCCACAGACGCCTGGGAATCTCAGCAAGGATATCACATGATTTTATCCTTAAAGAAATGGCAGCCATAGTTGAGAGTCAAAACACACATGGACCTCACATTATAGACCTCAATGGGCCTGGCCTAATGTGACCTTTTGTCCACTCTTTGGGAAACCTTGCTTGTGAGAGTTCTCCAGAGATTTTATTGAAATGAGCTTCCTCACCATTTAATCTTTGCTGAATGAATTGAAACCCACAGTGCCTCCAACTTCATGCTTGAAAAATGGCTAGATAAATACCATGAAATTTTTGAAATACCTATGACCAGGTGGTACTGGAGAAACATTGGATGTCCTTTTGCTGATCATGATTATACCAGACAGTGCCTTGATTTACTGAGTTTCATGAAAATGGTGTAGAACAGAGATGCCAGTAGTTTGTAGCCTGCTGAGTAGTGAGTCTAGAGCAGTGGTGGGGAGGTGTTTGATAAAACATTCGTGGAAGGGCCTTGTGGATCTACCATTGGATTCCAAATGGCTTGTAACTGACATGGTGCAGCCAGCAGACCCTTATATGTAAAGGCATCTTGTTATATGGAGAGTTTTCAGAGGAAAATTAAGAATCAGGTTGATATGGAAAAGGGGGCAATGGGGAAAGCTGTGAGAGATAGAAGCCTAGTTGGTGCATTCTCTTGCAGACCCTGACCAACCACACGTGACAGAACTCCCTCCAGCACTGTGTCCCAGTTTAGCTCCTAGTATTTCGTGAAACAACTACCAAACTCACAGTGCAGCAGCAAAAACTCCACAAAAAATGGAGGAGGACCAAATGGCTTCATAGTCCACACGGGGAGACACTTAGTCCCCAGTGGCCTCAGTTTACTTACAAAGAGAGGATTCAGCACTGCTTCATCTTGTTCATTGGAAAATAAGAAACCATGTCCTCCAGGTCACATAGATGTAGACCCAGCTTTGATGGTCTCACTACAAAGGAAGCCAAATCTCCTGAAAACAACATATATTTCAAGTCCGGAAACTCAGAGGCAGTTTCTCAAAAAGTTTTTAGGCCAGCAGAGCTCCATGTTTGTGGAGTGTTTACCCTGTCCCTTACTTTTTGAAACTCCTCTACCGCCTCCAGAATGTGAACTCCTTAGCATTTTCCATTCCAGATATGTATTCACTGATTTTGTAACTCTTCTCCACTAGTTGTGTCTTACTTGTGGTGAAGGTAATGTCAAGGCATTGTTCTGGATGAGAGCGGGAGGATATTTGTGCAGCGTATATTTACATACACATTGGATTCATTTTCCAATTTTTCATTCGAAGTACTGAATCCCTGACAATAACACATACCTAGTAGACTCAGACTATTCATCCTAATATAATCGTGAAAATTAACCCAACACAATAGAAATACAAGCACTTCAGAGGAGACATGTTGTAGAGTTGGACTTGACATTTGCCTTATATAAGGTTGGAGTTATAAATCTAGTCAAATTTTAATTGTAATATTGTCCATGTGTTTTTAAACTTAACAAATATGTGAATTCTTGTTTCCCTTTTCTGTAGCCTATTCACACATGTATATTTATATGCGTATATAGAATCCTACCAGGTATCACACGTACATTTTTGTGAGGTGGCTGTCTTGGCAGATACAAATTGTGAGAAGAGTTCACTCCTCCTAAATGCTTTTGGAAATGAAAATTCAACCTATAGGAGAGCGTCCTATTAGAAAAACGTTATATATATACTCATGTTTAGTAAAATAAATATTTTTTGCATTTGTGGATGATATATATTTACTGATGAATTTCGATTGGCATTTATATTGGTACTTTTTAATGTCTGTGAGTGTTGTGTGTGTGTGTGTGTGTGTGTGTGTGTGTGTGTATATATATATATATAGATATAGATATAGATATAGATATAGATATAGATATAGATATAGATATATAGATATAAATATAGATATACTCTCCAAATTTTTCAAAGTATGAAATATATGTGTCTTATTTTGCACTTCCTAAATTTTTCATATTCATGAATGTGGATTTATAATTATCTTTTCACAAGATTATTCTCAGAAACATTCATATACCCTACGAGACTCTTACCACTAATACTAATATAATGGAGAAAAAGAACCCAAACAGAATAGATACAAGCATTTCCGAAGAGACATGGTGTATAGTTGGACTTGCCTTTTGCATAATATAAGGTAGGAGTTATAAATCTATTCAATTTATTGAAATAATTTTCCATGTGTTATTTTTTTTGACACAACACAAAATTTAATCTTTGAAAAATAAATAAAATTGACACTTCCTTAACCAAGCTAATGAAGAAAAAAAACCTCAAATTACTAAAATTAAGGATCATAAAGGAACTTTTACAGAGTACACAACTAAAATACAGAGAATAATTGAAAACTAATTTGAAAATTTATAGTCTAATAAATTAAAATACCATGATGACATCAATAAAATTTTAGAGATATACCCAAACTTAATTAGTAGGACGTGAACAATTTAAACAAATCAATTTCAAGCAATGAAATAGAAGTTGCTGTCAACAGCCTACCAATCAAGCAAAGCCCAGGAACAGACAGATTCTCAGCCATGTTCTACAAGACCTTCAAAGAAGCATTCATCACAATACTCCTCAAATTATTTCATAAAATAGAAAAGGATGGAACTCCTCCAAACTCATTCCATGAGGCTATTATCACTCACATACCAAAATCAGACAAAGACACATCAAGGAAAGAAATCTTCAGAGCAATATTCCTGACAAAGATATATACAAAAATTCTCAATAAAATTCTTTTTTTTAAGCCAAAGTTAATCAAAAGGGATAAAGAGGGACACTACACACTATTCCATGTGTTTTTAAAGTTAAGAAATATATGAATTCCTGTCTCCCTTTTCTGTAGCCTATTAAGCACATGTATTTTTATATGCACAAATAGAATCCTACCTGGTTTCACACGTACATTCTTGTAAGGTGGCTGACTTGGCAGATACTATTTGTGAGAAGAGATCACTCCTCCTAAACGCTGTTGGTACAGAAAATTCAACCCATGGGTGAGCTTCCTAGATGAACAACATTATACATACATCCATGTTCAGTAAAATGAATATTTTGGGATATGCGGATGAGTTATTTTTCATGATGAATTTCGATTGACATATATATTGCGACATTATAATGTGTGTGTGTTTGTCTCTCTCTCTCTCTCTCTCTCTCTCTATATATATATATATATATATATATATATATATATATATATAGTCTCCAGATTTTCCAAAATATGAAATATATGTCTTCTTATACACCACCTGAATTCATTCATATTCATATATGTGGATTTATAATCAACTTTTAACAAGTTTATTCTCAGAAATATACATCCACTGAAATACATATTTGTTTCCTAGTACTGAAAACTAAATTCAGGGAAGGGTTCTTACAAATCCTAATATTTCTAGACTAACTGACCAAGTTTAACATCAATGCAAATACATTCCTATTGGATATGATGTGTTTTTTAAAGTTCATTTTTATTCAAACTTGGTGCGTTATTATTTATTCAGTTTATGGACATCATAAAATATATCCTTTCATTCACAAGTTCACAAATTTATAAATATTTGGTTTACTTTCAATCACTTCCTCCTTTGGAACACATATATTCCTCTATGTTTCTTGACTGGTCTTTTCACTAGACTTCTTTCTAAACACATTATTTTTGATTCCATTATCATTTTTGAAGCAAAACTCACACACTATTCATGATAAACGGTAACCCTAATAATACCATTAGATATATAACTTGTTGGAATGAATGTACATATATCAATATATGATTTCGTCTATATTTTCAGATATTAAAACAATCCATTATGTAAATTTGGAACCAGTCACATAATTTTTTCACAGTATGGTCTATTAATGCATCATCTCTATATTCATCAACACAGGGTAAACCTCTTAGTATCCCCAGTACTAATTTATATGTTTTCAAAATATTGCTCCCAGAAAAGGTGGAAGAAATACTCATGTCACCTGATCTACATATACATATTATCACAGTAATATTCTGGACACAAAATGCAAAGGTCACCATTATGATTGCAATAAAGCCTCAATGGAATGTGAACATGGATTACTAAAAACATCCATGTCCAGTTTGCCTAATGCTCTCAAATGTCAATCCAATTGGTGACTACATTTTTCTTTCTTTTTAAGATTATGTATTCAACCTCAACCCTGTTGAAAATGTCAAATCTTATCACTCACGTTATACTTTGCCTGATTTCCTAATGTCTCTATTGATGTCTGCCTTCCTACATATTTTTCCCAGTTCATCATTGTGCCCAACTTTTCACATATGGTGCCATTTATATTCACTCTCTAACCGAAACCTATTGCTAAAGAACTTTTGGTCCAAATCCTAGACTCACTCTTCCTCCTAAACCTACTGACTATCTTTCTAATCCTACACACTATCCCTTTTTCACTGGATGTTCTCTTCTACATTCAATCATCTGAGGTACAGGGTCTTATGCCATTGTATATCGATTTGCATCGACCTCGGTGCAAAACATTACTCAAGCTAAGGATCCCAATCAAAAGCCCAAATCCTTCTGGGCTTCAAATATTACCTAGATTTCTGTTTTCATACTTATATTTTACCTCTATATTCTTATAAATATTGCTGGTTCCCAATACCATTATTCATCCAGCAGAATGATTCCTAAGCCAAATGGAACATGCTATTAACCCTAACCATACAATGTTCCCTCAATCTCACTTTACAGAAGAGCAGGGATAAAGTTGATATTACAATACAGGAAGTTAGGAGATCTTCCACCTGCTGAGTACCTCAAAATCCATGCAGAAATAATCCCTGGAGAAGATGTAGGCAGCTATGAAAGACCTGAGAGAACAAAAGTCATATTCCATGGCAAACAACATGGTCAAGATGAAAGGATGTGTCTGAGTCAGCCTCTCTATTCTTAATGCAGGGAAGATGGACCAAAGCAGGCCTGTGTGGAGAGCTGTTCCCAGGTGACTATGGTTTCTATACCATTCTAACATGTGAAAGTATCACAGGAAGTAGGGCAGCCTCCATGTCAGGAGACACTAGGATGCAACTGTTAGGACAAAGTAGTGGCCAAGACAGGGACCTCATTTATTTCCTGAAGGTAGTGACCTCACCTCATTTCCTTGGCGATGGAACTCTCTGAATTTTGTGATCCAGGAAGCCAGGCACCAGAGCCAGTCCAAGTCCCAGTAGCAGTGGGCTCACTTGTTTGGATTTACTAAGGACAGAGTCAGTCTTTCTTGGTACCTACTGATGTAAGGGTTGCCAAATACTAAGAAATCTCTGAGGAGGGGTCTTTCCTGAGAGGACAGGAATTGGCTCACCACTGCCTCCTGACAACTTCACAGAGTTGACCAAGGAGACCAGATCTGAGACACAAAGGCCATTTGTGGGGAACATCGTATGGCCTACCAGTCAGAGGACACTCCAGATAGTGACAGACCTACTTGGGGGAAGGAGTTGCATTTGTGGGTGTTGGTTTGTGTTTGTGGTTTTTTTCCATGTTCTGAGAATAGGTAAAAAAGGAGGTTTGTTTGGATTGGAGTGGACTGTTTCCAGTAAGTCATTTGACAAGGAGACTGTTTCTATGTCCGTGTATCCCACTGTGTTTTTCTTTGTGGATATTAGAAAAAAATAGCTCATTGGGTGTGTCCTGTCTAGTAGAAAGCTTCCCAGCATGCATCCTTTCCAATTAATGAATGGACTGAGGCTTGCCTTATCCATGGGCAACACCTGCTATCTACCTAATTTTCCATTTTTTCATGAATTCTGGCCACTCTCAAGATTAGTATCATGTATTTTTGTACAAGATATGTACCACCTCCAAGCTCTGTGACATGGCCATGTACTGGATAGCTGAAGGGAATGGCGAGCAACTCAGAAAACTCACATATTAGAGTAACAAGGAAAGTCTCCGTGGAGAAACCCTGCTTGGGGCCTTTTGATTACCTATTGTTCGGTTGCTCTGAATGTCAGAAAGGTCTTTGCCTCAGGCCACCCCTTTGTGAAGCCTGAAGAAAACAGTTTTCAAATGGAAATGAATGGGCATCACCTGTGGCTCTTTGCTTCATTGCTTTGGAAATGGATGTATCTGAATCAGCCTCTTGGCCCTGTGTGAGCCTGTGGTTTAGATTTTCAGCACCTGATGAATCTAAAGAAAGATCCCATGTGGGCATCCAAAACCTAAATGGAAAAAAGATCAGTCATTGTGGATGAAGCCTCTCGACTTCCTCTGTAAGATTCCTGACCTCCATCAAGTGAGAATAGGGATCATTTGTGTCAAATAAGTTCTTCAAAGGGCTGCAGAGGGGAGACAATAGGTGCTTGGGTTTTCTTATAACTCCAATTCACACTAAAAATCTATACCCCACAGTCAGTAGGCCTCAAATTTGAGAAGTGGAGTAGTATTAACGGCAGGCCTATTTGATCACTTCTGGTTCACACTAAGGTTGTCCAGGCCACCCTGACTTTAGGCAAATGAGGGACAAGGGAGATTATTTTTGACACTGTCTTGGGCTGTGCCCCTCATGGAAACCTCCAGCTAGAGGTTATGATTAGTGTCTATATAAAAAGATGAAGAGGGCCATGTGAGAGTGTTTTGGTTTTAATTGTCATCATTTGTGTGGCAATTTGAAGAGATGCCTGGGTCCACCTGGGCTTGAACTCTGTTGTGATTCCCCTTAGAGACTGAGTTGTGTAACTGACCTCAGAGAAGTATTGCCATGAATTGTGTTGGGATTTCAGGAGGCCACACATGAGATTCACCATTGGAATCTGAGATCTTGGCCCAGGGTGACTTTACACAGAGCACTGGGAATCTAAGCCAGGATATCACAAGATTTTATTCTGAAAGATTCCAGCCATAGTTAAAACACCAACAGGGAATCTTTAGATCACTTATAAGCAAATTAAAAAACAAAATTTTTTAACAAGAGTAAAAATACTTAGTTAATGTAATGCTACCCTGAATTTTTTGGGTGAGTTTTACTTTATATTCCCTGTTTGAGATCCTAGTAAACTTGAGAGAAAAAAAAAAAGAAAAAACAAAACTTTTGAACATAACTTTAAATGAAATAAAATCTGACCTACTGCTTTCGTAGTCATTCTCACATGTAGTAAGATGGGACACAGATCCTTATCTCAGGTAAGACAGGGCTCTTTATAAATCATAAGTGTTTTAGTTCTAAAGCTGATCTTCGTTTTTTAATATCCTTTTACAAAGTTTACATAAATTGTTTGAGGTCACATGAACATTAGCTAACACCATATAATATCACTTTTGAAACATGAATTAAAGAATGACTGAATGTTTTTAACATTCAAATAGATTAGGCTCTCATTAATTTAAAAATACATTTAAATTGTTGCACAATGTAAAGTGTAACATAAAACTTTACATATCTTATTGATAACAGGTAAATAAATCCCCAATATATATTTTATTTACCATACAACTTCAGAACACCAGCTTGATATAATGCTCTTTTAATGTTTCTACCTTATCGAGTTGTATAACTGGAAGATATGAGCACATTAATAGCATCACAGTTACATTGATGTTTCTACATTAACCAAGTTTATCTTTTAAAGAAATGGCAGTACAGTGCTCTAAAATAACAGTTCTGTTTTAAACAGTTGTTTAATTTTTATGGTTGCTTGCTCTGGAAAAAATAAGACTTAATAAACACAATGTTATGAGTAATCTTATGTTTTAAGAAATTTTTGTCTCTTTAACACATGACTAATTTTTACAATCTTACACAGACTTTAATAGAAAATCTGTATAAGATTGTAAACATTTTATACAGATTTTGTACTAAAAATTGATAGACCTTAGTATATCAATCAGATATCAAACAAAAACACTCATGAATGAGTAAATCCAAATCAAATTTACTTTACTTTTTAATCAAAATATTAGACAAATGTATTGAACAGTGTAAACCATTTTTTGGTTGAAGGAAAAGTCCTAGAACAAAGTCATATAGACCTTTGGTAGACAATAATATTTTATTAGATTTTTGAACACCTAGAAAAACTTATAGGCATAAATTTGAAGACATTTATATTTATCTGTTTATCCAATCTAAATTGAAACATTTAAACCACGTGAATTAAAGATCTGTGGTCCACTTTTTAAAATTTGTTTTTATGAGCGCTTTTTTATATGAGTGCTCCTTATATATGTTAATTTGTGTATCATTTGAATGATATACGGACATATGTGTATATATATATATATATATATATATATATATATATATATATATATATATATATATATATATATAGAGAGAGAGAGAGAGAGAGAGAGAGAGAGAGAGAGAGACATAAAACACATAACAAAAGTGTGCACACCTAATAATAGTGAAGGCCTTGTAGCTTTTCACAGGTGAAATCACCATTGCAATGTTTTTAAAACTCCACAGTTGGTCAAAGATAAAACTGATCAGAAAAACATTAACCTAGGTCTGTAGGATCAAAATCATAAACTCAAAAAAAAAAAAAGAATCTAAGAAAAAATTATGAGTCCTAGAAAAAATGACTGGCCGGTAATTAGTAAATACCATACAATTTACCATTTTTTTCCCTTAGGCCTCAGATCAGTCTCCTACTGAGCTTACAGGAGACTTTCATTTGCATTTCAACAGAAGTCCTGGCTGAGGTCTGGAAGGAGCAGGAAAAAACTGCTATTCTGAGCAGACACCTCAGGCCTAAGGCATTTTAACCATAATTTTCTGGTTAGGATGTTGAAAATTATGCTACAAGTTTAAGATACAATTCACAAAATTTTATATCTTTACATCTTGTTTTGTCAACAGATATCATACTATGATTTACTATCCTTGTCCAAATTAATGCACTGGTAAACACAGTGATATTTTCCCAGGCTACCCAATTCAGAATTGGAGAAAAAAAGACTGCATGACTGGGAAGTTACTTGCCAACTTGGAAGTAGAGTTCTTTAGTTTTCCATCCTAAGTATTTAAGTTCTCTGGCATGAATTATCTGAAATCAAAAACTAAACAATTACCTAAACCCGACTTTTAACTACAATATTGTGCAATGCTTCAAAAAACGCATTCAGATACCAGATTTTTACAATAAAACATCATCATTTAGACACACATTCAGCTAAGATCATTCTCAAGAAACAATTTATAATATAAACACATTATTGCACATGTCTTAAAGTGCCAAAAACAAAGGCACCAGACAGACAGAAAGGAACTCCAGAATATGGCTGACAGACAGAAGCCTTTAAAACAGAGCAGATAAGAGAAAAATCTCCTGCACCAGTGGCACCACAGATGTCCCCACAAGGGGACCAGATGTTTTCACAGAGAAGCTACCTGAAATGTAAAATCAAGGGTCTCCATGGTGACTTTACTGCATTTAGTGTCCCCTTTTTATTTTTCTCTTTTAAAAGAAGACAGAGGTGTCATAATTCTTACAGTGCAGGGAAGGAAGGAGGGAATTCCCTGAAGCAACAGGGCTTTGGCAGTTGCTGGGGTCCCTCAGTCCCTCCTTTTACTTACAGGATTAGCTCTTCTGTTTCGGGTCCACTCCAAGCATGCACCATCTCCTAACATTTCAGTCATCAGCTCTCAAAAAGTTCTGGGACGGGGCCGGGTATCAAAATTTGTAACTTAAAGTTCGGTTTCTGACCCTGAAGCAAATTAATGCTAATTTAATAATGAGGACAGGGTTTTGAGAAAAAGAAAATGGAGGTTTATTGCTTTGCTAACAAAGGAAAAACAAGGGGACTCTGCCAAAAGGTTGTGACTCTCATGATCTGGAGGGACAAGGGATTTTAAAGAGTTTCACTTGTTAACCTGGGGTATACTCAGTTCTTCATTCCCCAGCAGGCATTGCCCTGTGCAGTGGGTGTGCTCCAGGCAGCCAGCTAGGGGCTTCTTTCTTCCTGCTTAACAAAGGTGGGTAAAGTTCATCACAGTTCCTTAAAACACAGTCGAAAGGGTGTCAGGCTTACTTGCTTTGTTACCCTTTTTCACGTCCAATATCCTTAAAATTTTACCACAGAAATCAAACAAAAAAACGCACAAAAAAAAACAACAAAAAACATATAGACCACAGAACAAAACACAGAAAAACAGAATCCTGGTGCCGAAACAGAAAAACAGAGGAGCAATGCAACATCTTGCTAAAGCTCCAGGGTAGGAGCGTGTGTGTGCCCATCGGCACCTCTCTACCCTTCCAGAGGAATTCCCTACAGAACAGAACAGAGGACAGCATGATTCTCATTACTGTCCTGGACAGGAGTGTATGTGAGCCTCCCCAGGCCACCTCTCTGTCATCAGAAGAGATCTCCCTTAACCAGATATCAGATGTTATAAAGGCGCCACTTACCTATGGAGGCCTCCTCCACCAGGGGCTTGATAATAGTTTTAGTGTGGTGGTTCACTGCAGTGCTCCCCAGACTGACGGCTCACTACAAGGCCTTGGAACATCTCAAGTTGTGCACCTCCTAGAGTGGTTCTCCAGCCCAGTGCCCTGGAGGGAAGGCCAGCTTAAGAATTTTCAGCAGTCTGGTTTTGTGATCTGCTCGGGCAGGGTCATCTCACTGGGGAACTCCAAAATTTTGGACTAGGATGCAAGAAAAGACCACTGACTCCAATTAAAATCAAATTAAGGCAAGCTTATTATTTCAACAGGCTGGGCTGCCTCTCCTTCCCAAAATGGCGGGAACAAGACAGCAACCCCACCTTTCCTACAGCCCAGCTATATAGCCCAGAAAGTTACACAAACGGGTGGTTACAGATAACAAAACTTTGAAAGCATCACACTAATGGTAGTTTACATTTTTTTTTTTGCTGGCCCCAATATCAGAAATAATGAGGACCATTAGGGCCTCAGAGAGGGTTGTTGTCTGGCCAGGGAAGGCCAATATTTATGAGGTGTCACTAAAGTTTCAGAAAGTACTGTTATCTGGTCAGAGAGCCAGGTGTGGATGAGTTCAAGGCACGGGCAGGCGTTCCAAGCAGGTTCAGAATTTGCAGTAATTTAGAGTAAAGCCAAAATTATCTTTTCACGGCTTTGTGGCAAGATGGTTCCCAATTTTAATAAAAAATCAGGTTGGGTCTATCAAGCCTCTCCCTTACTTTTGGAAACTCCTCTGCAAACTCCAATGTTGTGAACTCCCGAGCATTTTAATTCCAGATATGTATTCACAGAATTTCTAACTCTTCTATTCCAATTGTGTCTTTCTTGGGGCGAAGGTAATATCAAGTCATTGTTCTGGATGAGAGTGGAAATATTTTTGTGTAGCACATATTTGCATACACATTTAGGAGATCACTCCTCCTAAACACTGTTGGAACAGAAAATTCAAACTATGGGGGAGCTTCTTAGTTGAACAACATTATTCATGAATCCAAGTTCATTAAACAAATAGTTTTGGATCAGTGGATGATATATATTTCAAGATGAATTTCAATTGGCATATACTATGCTACATTTTAATGTCTGTGTGTGTTTTTTGTTTATAATGTTTTGCGATTTATATGGATTTAAAATCAAGTTTCCACAAGATTATTCTCAGAATATTCATCCACCTGAAATACATATTTGTTTCCTAGTACTGAAAACTAACTTCAGTAAATGGTGCATAAAAATCCTAATATGTCTACAGTAACTGACCCAGATTAATATCAATGCAAGTAGATTCCTAGGGGACATGATGTGTATTTTGATGTTCATTTTTATTCAACACTGCTACATTACTATTTCTGCAGCTTATGCACATCATACTGTATATATTTCATTCAAAAGTTCGCAAATTTATATGCATGTGTTTCACATTCAATCACTTCCTGCTTCAGAACACATGAATTCCTCCAGGTTTCTTGACTATTCTTTTCATGATACTTCTTTCCAAACACATTATTTTTTATTTCCATAATCACGTTTGAAGCAAAACTCACACACTTTTCAGGATAAAATATAACCCTAATATTACCATTAGATGTATAAGTGGTTGGAATGAATGATTGCATATCAATATGAGATTTCTTTTATATTTTCAGATATCAATTCAATCCATTATTTAAAGTGGAACCAGTTATATTATTTATACACAGTATGGTCTATTCATGCATAATCTGCATATTCATAGACACAGGGTACACCTATTTGTACCCCAAATACTAAATTATACGTCTACAAAACATTGCTCCAGAAACGGTGGAAGAAATATTCATGTCACCTGATCTACACATACATTTTATCACAATAATATTCTGGACACAAAATGCAATGGTCACACTTATGATTTTAAAAAAGCCTAAATGGAAAGTGAACATGGATTACAAAAAAACATCCAAGTCCTGGTTACCTAATGCTCTCGAATTCAATCCTATTTGTGACAACATATTTGTTTCTTCCTAAGATTATATATTCAAACTCAACCCTGTTGAAAATGTCTAAACCAATTACACACTTTATACTTTTGCTGATTTCCTAATGTCTCTATTTATGTCTGCTTTCCTACATATTTTCCCCTGTTCATCATTGTGACTGACTCTTCACATGTGCTGACATTTACATTCACTCTCTACCCGAAACCCTATTTGTAAAGAACTTTTGGTCCAAATCCTATACTCACTCTTCTTTATAAACCTGCTGACTACCTTGGTAATCCTACGGACTATTCCTTTATGACTAGATGTTCTGTTTGTTATTCAATCATCCGAGGTACAAGATCCAATTTCATTGTATATTGACTTATCTGAGACATCTGTGCAGAATATAATTCAAAGCTAAGTATCCCACTCAAGGGCCCAATGCCCTACTTGGCTTCAAATCTTCCCTAGATTTCTGTTATATTTTACCTATATATTCTTGTAAATATCACAGGTTTCCAATACCATTATTCATCCAGCAGAATGATTGCTAACCAAAATTGAACATATTATTAACCCTAACCATACACTGTTCCCTCAATCTAACTTTAGAGCAGTGCAGGGACAGAGTTGGTCTTACAAAAGAGAAATGTTGGGGATCTTCCACCTGCTGAGAATATCAAAGATCCATGCAGAAATGATCCCCGAAGAAGATGTAGACTGCTATGAAGGACCTGAGAGAGCAAAAGTTAGCTTCCATGGCAAACAACCTGGTCACTATGAAGGGATGTGTCTGAATAAGCCTCTCTCTTTTTAATATAGAGCAAATGGACCAAACCAGGCCTGTGTGGAGATCTTTTCCCCGGTACCAATGGTTGATATACCATTCTAACTTGTGAAAGTGTCACAGGAAGTAGGGGCAGCCTCCATCTCATGGGACCCTTGGAAGCAACTGTTAGGACAAAGTGGTTGCCAAGGCTGTGAGCTCATTCACTTCATGAAGGAAGTGACCTACCTCACTTTCTTGGTGATGGAACTCTCTGAACTTGGGATCCCTGAAAACAGGCAGCCAGAGTCAGGCCCAATAACAGTCACAGAAGTCTCACTTTTTGGATTTACCAAGGAGAGAGTCAATCTTTCTTGGTATCTACAGTTGTGAGGATGGCCAAATGCCAGGAAAGATCTGAATTGGGGTCTTTCCTGAGAAAGCAGGTATTGGCTCACCGCTGGCTCCTGACAACTTCACAGAGTGGGCCAAGGAGTCCAGATTTGAGAATAGAGAAGCCATTTTGGGGGAACATAGTATGGCCCACAAGGCAGAGGACACTCTTGATAGTCACAGACCCTCTTGGGGGAAAAAGGTGCCTTTGTGGGAATGAGTGTGTGTATGTGGTTTGTCTCATGCTCTGAGAATAGGTAGGAAAGGCGGTTTCTTTGGTTTAGAATGGACTGTTTCTAGTAAGTCATTTGACAAAGCAAGTGTTTCTATGTCTGTGTATCCAACTGTGTCCATGGTTGTAGACATTACAAAAGAAAATGCATCAATGGATGTGTCCTGTCTAGGAGAAAGCTTCCCCACATTCATCCTGCCCAATTTATGAAAGGACGGAGGCTTGCCTTATTGATGGGCAAGACCTGCTGTCTTCCTAAGTTTCTGTTTTCTTCTTGAATTCTGGCCACTCTCCAGAATAGACTCATGGTTTTGTGACCAAGATATGTAGCACCTCAAAGCTCTGTGACATGGCCGTGTACTGGATAGCTGAAGGGAATGGCGAGAATCTCAGGAAACTCAGATATCTGTGTGATCATGAGTGTCTCAGTGGAGAATCCCTGCTTTGGGCCTTTGCTTACCTATTGTTCTGTAGCACTGAATGTCAGGAAGGTCTTTGCCTAAGGCACCACTTTGTGAAACCTGAATAAAACAGTTTTCTAATGGAAATGAATGAGCATCACCTGTCTCTCTTTGAGTAATTGCTTTTGAAAGGGATGTGTCTGAGCCAGTCTGTTGGCTGTGTGTGAGGCTGTGGCTTGCATTCTCAGCACCTGATGGATCTAAAGAAAGATGCCATGTGTGCATCCAAAACCAAAATGGCCAAAAGAGCAGTCATTGTGGATAAAATCTCTTGCCTTCCTCTGTAAGGTTCCTGACCTCTATCAAGTGAGAATAGGAATCCTTTGGGTCAAATGACTTCTTCAAAGCCCTGCGGAGGCTAGCCAATAGGTGCTTGGGTTTTCTCATGACCCCAATGCACATAAAGAATCTAAACCCCACAGTCAGTAGGCCTCAAATTGGAGAAGCTGAGCAGTATTAATGGTAGGCCTTTTTGATCACTTCTGGTTCACAGAAGGGGTGTCCAGGCCACTCTGACTTTATGGAAATGACGAGCAAGAGTGCGTATTTTGGACACTGTCTTGTCCTGCGCTCCTCATAGAAACCTCCAGCTAGAGGTTATGATGAGTGTCTATATGGAAGAAGATGAGAGCCATGTGGGACTATTTTGGTTTTAATTGTGGTCATTTGTGTGGCAGTTGGAAGAGATGACTGGGTCCACCTGGGTTTGAACTCTGGTGTGAATCCCCTTAGAGACTGAGTTCTGGAAGTGACCTCAGAGAAGTATTGCCATGAATCGAGTTGGGATTTTAGGAAGCCATGCATGAGAGTCGCCCTTATAAACTTAGATCAAGGTCCAGGGTGGCTTTCCACAGAGCACTGGGAATCTCAGCCAAATTATCCCATGATTTTATTCTTAAAGACTTGGCAGCCATACTTGAGAGTCAAAACACACATGGAACTCACATTGTAGACCTCAATAGGCCTGGCTTCATGTAACCTTTTGGCCACTCTATGGGAAGCGTTGCCTATGAAAGTTCTCCAGAGTTTCACTGAAATGAGCTTCCTCAACATTTAATGGTTCTTGAAAGCCACAGTGCCTCCCAACTACATCCTTGAAAAATGGCTAGATAAATACTTTGAAATTTTTGAAATTCCCATGACCAGGTGGCACTGGAGTATCTTTGGATGTCCTGCTGCTGATCATGAGTGTACCAGAGAGTGCCGTGATTGACTGGAATTTATAAAAATAATGTAGAACAGAGATGGTAGTAAGTTGGAGCCTGCTGAGTAGTGGGCCTAGAGCAGTGGTAGCCACGTGTGTGATAAAACATCTGTGGTGGGTCCATGTGATTAGCCCATTTGCTTCCAAATGGCTTGTGACTGACATGGTGCAGCCAGCAGACCCTTATTTGTAAAGGCATCTTTTTATTTGGAGAGCTTTCAAGGTAATAATCAGAATCAGGTTGATATGGTCAAGGGTGCAAGCTATGTGAGAAAGAAGCCTGGTTGTTTCATTCTCCTGCAGACCCTAACCCACCACACGTGACAGAACTCCCTCTAGCACTGTGTCCCAGTTGAACTTGTTGTTCAAATAGCCCAGTGCAGCAGCAAGAACCAAAAGCCCCAGTGCAGCAGCAAGAACCACCACAAAAATTTGAGGAGGACCAAATGGCTTCACAGTCCACACGGGATGAAACTTAGCCTCCAGTGGCCACACTTTACCTACAAAGAGAGAATTCAGCACTGCTGCCTCAGGTTCATTTGAAAATAAGAATCCATGTTCTCCAGGTCATATAGATGCAGACCCAGCTTTGATGGTCTCACTACAAAAGAAGCTAAAACTCCTTAATACAACATATATTTCAAGTGCCCAGCTTCAGAGGCAGTTTCTCAAGAAGTCTTTAGGCCAGCAGAGCTCAATGTTTGTGGAGTGTTTACCATGTCCCTTACTTTTGGAAACTGCTCTACCACCTCCAAGGTTGTGAACTCCTGAGCATATTCCATTCCAGATTTGCATTCACAGATTTTCTAACTCTTCTCCTCTAATTGTGTCTTACCTGGGGTGAAGGTAATGTCAAGGCATTGTTGTGGATGAGAGTGGGAAGATTTTTGTGTAGCACATATTTGCATACACATTGGATTCATTTTCCAATTTCCCATTAAAAATACTGAATCCCTGACACTAACCCATACCCTACTAGACTCTGACTACTAATCCTAATATGATGGAGAAAAATAACCCAAACAGAATAGAAATACAAGCAGTACAGAGAAGGCATGGTGTATAGTTGGACTTGCCTTTTGCATTATGTAGGGTAGGTGTTATAAATCTAGATAATTTTTAATTGAAATAGTTATCCATGTGTTTTTAAAGTTAACAAATATGTGAATTTCTATCTCCCTTTCTCTGTAGCCTATTCAGCAAATGTATTTTTATATGCACATATAGAATCCTAGCTGGTATCACATGTACATACTTGTTTGGAGGCTGACGTGGCAGATAAAAATTATGAGAAGAGATAACTCCTCGTAAATGCTGTTGGATCTTAAAATTCAACCTATGGGTGATCTTCCTAGTTGAACAACATTATTCATAAATCCATGTTCAGTAAAATTAATATTTTTGGATCAGTGGACGATATATATTTCACCATGAATTTCGATTGGCATATATACTGCTACTCTTTAATGTCTGTGTGTGTTTTGTGTTTGTGTGTGTGTATATATATATATATATATATATATATATATATATATATATATACATATATATATACAATCTCCAGATTTTTTAAAATATAAAATATATGTGTCTTATTATACACTCCCTAAATACATTCATATTCATGTATGTGGATTTATAATCAAATTTTTACAAGATTATTCTCAGAAATATTCATCCCCCTGAAACACATATTTGTTTACTAGTACTGAAAACTAACTTCAATGAAAGGTGCATACAAATCCTAATATTTCTGCAGTAACTTACCCAGGTTAATATCAATGCAAGTAGATTCCTATGGGACATGATGTGTATTTTGACATTCATTTTTATTCAACACTGGTACAGTACTATTTTTTCAGTTTATGCACATCAAAGGATAAATGTTTCATCCAAAATTTCAAAATTTAAAACTTTTGATTCACTTTCAATCACTTCCTGCTTCAGAACACATGTATTCCTCCATGTTTCTTGACTGGTCTTTCATGAGACTTCTTTGCAAACACATTATTTCCGATTTGCATAATCAATTTTGAAGCAAAACTCACACACTCTTCATGATCAACCGTAACACTAATATTACCATTAGATGTACAACTGGTTGTAATGAATGTATGTATGCCAATATCAATATAAGATTTCCTTTATATTTTCAGATATCAATTTATTCCAATTCCAATTTCTAATGTTGGGTCCAGTTATATTATTTATTCACAGTTTGGTCTATTCATTCATCATCTCTATATTCATCAAAACAGGGTACACCTATTTTTTTCCCCAATACTAATTTATAGGTTGTAAAAATATTGCTCCCCATAATGGTGGAAGAAATACTCATATCACCTGATCTACATATACATTTTTATCACAGTAATATTCTGGACACAAATGTAAAGGTAACACTTATGATTGTACCAAAACCTAAATTGAACGTGAATATATATTACTAAAACCATCCATGTCCAGGTCGCCTAATGCTCTCAAATTTCAATCCTATTGGTGACTACATATTTGTTTCTTCTAATATCATATATTCAACCTCAACCCTGTTGAAAATGTCTAATCCTGTTACTCACTTTATACTTTGCCTGATTTCCTAATGTCTCTATTTTATATCTGCTTTCCTACATATTTTCCCCAGTTCATCATTGTGACTGACTCTTCATATGTGCTGATATTTTCATTCAGTCTCTAAACGAAACCCTATTGCTAAAGAACTATATTTCCAACTCAAAGACTCACTCTTCAACCTAAACCTACTATTTTCCTAATCCTACTGACTATCCCTTTTTGACTGGATGTTCTCTTCGACATTCAGGCATCTGAGGTACTAGGTTTTATTCCATTGTATGTAGATTTACCTGCGACCACATTGCAGAATGTAATTCAAAGCTAAATATCATAATCAAGGGCCCAATGCCCTTCCTGGCTTCAAATCTTACCTAGATTTCTCTTTTCATACTTACATTTCAAATACATATTCTTATAAATATTTCAGGTTCCCAATACCATTATTCATCCAGCAGAATGATTCCTAACACAAATAAAACATGTTGTTAACCCTAACCATACACTGTTCCCTCAATCTAAATTTACAGAGGGAAGGGACAGAGTTGGTCTTACAGTAAAGAAATGTAGGGGGTCTTCCACCTACTGAGACCCTCAAAGTTCCATGCTGAAATGATCACTGGAGAATATATACGCAGCTATGAAGGACCTGAGAGAGCAAAAGTCATGTTCAATGGCAAACAACCTGGTCAGGATGAAGGTTTCTGTCTGAATCAGCCTCTCTATTCTTAATGTAGAGAAGATGGACCAAACCAGGCCTGTGTGGGTAGCTGTTCCCGGGTGCCTATGGTTGATATAAGATTCTAACTTGTGAAAGTGTCACAGGAATTAGGGACAGCCTCCTTTTCATGTGAGACTTGGAAGCCACTGGTTGGACAAAGTGATTGCCAAGGCAGTGACCTCATTCAGTTCCTGAAGGAAGTGACCTCACATCACTTCCTTAGTGAAGGAAATCTCAGAACTTGAGATTCATGAAGCCAGGCACCCAGAGTCAGTCCCAGTCCCAGTCCCAGTGGTCTCACTTGTTTGGATTTACCAAGGACAGAGTAAGTCTTTCTTGGTACCTATTGATGTGAGGATTGCAAAATGCCAGTAAAGCTCTGAAGAGGGGCCTTTCCTGAGAAAGCAGGTAGTGGCTCACCTCTGGGTCCTGACACCTTCACAGAGTTGGCCAAGGAGACCAGATCTGAGACATTTCAGGCCATTTAGAGGGAAAATAATATGTCCCACCAGTCAGAGGACACTCCGGATAGTAACAGACCTTCTTGGGGGAAGGAGCTGCCTTTGTGGGTGTTGGTTTGTGGTTTTGTCTCATTTTCTGAGAATAGGTAGGCAAGGCGCTTTATGTGCTGTGGAATGAACTGTTTATTGTAAGTCATTTGACAAGGCGAGTGTTTCTATGTCTGTTTACCTCACTGTGTCCGTGGTTGTACTCATTAGAAAAAAAGAATGCATCAATGGATGTGTCCTGTCTAGTAGAAAGCTTCCCAGAATTCATCCTGCCCAATTTATGAATGGAGTTCAGATTGCCTTATCAATGGGTAACACCTGCAATCTTCCTAAGTTACAGTTTTCTTCCAGAATTCTGGCCCCTCTCCAGAATAGTCTCATGGTTTTGTCTCTAAGGTATGTACCACCTTCAAGCTCTGTGACATGGCCATGTACTGGATAGCTCAAGTGAATTGTGAGCATCTCAAAAAAATCAGAAATATGTGTGACCACTAAATCTCAGTGGAGAAACCCTGCTTTGGGCCTTTTTTTTTTTAATTAATTTTTATTGTAGGTTGTTCAAAACATTACATAGTTCTTGATATATCATATTTCACACTTTGATTCAAGTGGGATATGCACTCCTTTTGCTTACCTATTATTCTGTTGCTATGAATGTCACGAAGTTCTTTGCCTCGGGCCACCAATTTGTGAAGCCTGAAGAAAACAGTTTTCAAATGGAAATGAATGGGCATCACCTAGGGCTCTTTGCTTAATTGCTTTGGAAAGGGGTGTGTCTGAATCAGCCTCTTGGACCTGTGTGAGGCTGTGGCTTAGATTCTCAGCACCTGATGGATCTAAAGAAAGATCCCATGGATGCATACAGAACCAAAATAGCCAAAAGAGCTGTCATTGTGGATGAAGACTCTCGCCTCTCCTTTCAAAGGTTCCTGACATCTATCAAGTGAGAATAGGGATCCTTTGGGTCAAGTGAGTTATTCAAAGCCCTGCAGAGGCTAGCCCATACGTGCTTGGGTGTTCTCATTACTCCAATTCACATAAAGAATCTAAACCCCACAGTCAGTAGGCCTCAAATTGGAGAAGCCAAGCAGTATTAATGGCAGACCTATTTGATCACTCCTCGTTCACAGTCAGGGTTTCCAGGCCACACTGATTTTAGGCAAATCGGGGGAAAGGTAGGTTATTTTGGACATTGTCTTGGTCTGTGTCGCTCATGGAAAACTCCATCCAGAGGTTATGATGAGGGTCTACATGGAAGAAGATAAGGGCCATGTGGGAGAATTTTGTTTTGAATTGTGGTAAGTTGTGTGGCAGTTGGAAGAGATGCCTGGGTTTACCTGGGCTTTAACTCTGGTGTGATTCCCCTTAGAGTCTGAGTTCTGGAACTGACCTCAGAGAAGCATTGTCATCAATTGTGTTTGAATTTTACTAGGCCATGCATGAGAGTTGCCCTTGGAACCTGAGATCTAGGCCCAGAGTGGCTTTCCACAGAGCACTGGGAATCTCAGCCAGGATATCACATGATTTTATTCTGAAAGACTTTGCAGCCACAGTTGAGTCAAAACACGCATGGACCTCACATTGTAGACCTCAATGGGCCTGGCTTCATGTGACCTTTTGGCTACTCTTTGGGAAGCCTTGCCTGTGAGTGTTCTCTAGAGCTTTCATTGAAATGAGCTTCCTCAACATTTAATGGTTCCTGAATGAATTGAAACCCCCAGAGCCTCCAACTTCATCCTTGACAAATGGCTTGATAAATACCATGAAATTTTTGAAATTCCCATGACCAGGTGGCACTGGAGAACTTTTGGATGTCCTGTTGCTGATGATGAGTGTACCAGACAGTGCCTTGATTTACTGGGTTTCATGAAATTTGTGTAGAACAGTGATGCCAGTAAGTTGGGTCCTGCTCATTAGTGGGCCTAGAGCAGTGGTGTGAAGGTGTGTGATAAAACATGTGTGGTGGTGACATGTGGATCTGCCATTGGCTTCCCAAAGGCTTGTGACTGACATGGTACAGCCAGCAGACCCTTCTATGCAAAGGTGTTTTTTATATAGAGAGGTTTCAGGGCAATGTTCAGAATCAGGTTGCTATGGAAATGGGGGCAACTTATGTGGAATTGAATCCTGGTTGGTGCATTCTCATGCAGACCGTGACCCTCCACACGGGACAGAACTCTCTCCAGCACTGTGTCCCAGTTTAGCTCCTTGTATTTCATGAAGCAAATACCAAACTCCCAGTGCACCTGTGAGAAACACCACGAAAATTGGAGAATGACCAAATGGCTTCACAGTCCACACGTGGAGACACTTACAACCCAGTGACCATAGTTAAACTACAAAGAGAGTATTCAGCATGGCTGCCTCATGTTCATTGGAAAATTAGAAACAATATCCTCCAGGTCACATTGTTGCACACCCAGATTTGATGGTCTCCCAACAAAGGAAGCTAAAGCTCCTAACAACAACATATATTTTTAAGTGCCCAACCTCAGAGGAAGTTTCTCAAGAAGTCTTTACACCAGCAGAGCTCCATGTTTGAGAAATGTTTACCCTGTCCCTTACTTTTGAAAACTCCTCTACCACCTCGGAGGTTGTGAACTCCTGAGCATTTTTCATTCCTGATATATATTCACAGATTTTCCAACTTTTCTCCTCTAATTGTGTCTTACTCGGAACAAAGGCAATGTCAAGGCAATGTTCTGGATGAGAGTGTGAACATTTTTTTGTAGCACATATTTACATACACATTGCATTCATTTTACAATTTTCCATTCAAAATACTGAATCTCTGACATGAACCCATACCCTACTAGACTCTGACTACTACTCCTAATATGATGGAGAAAAATAACACAAATAGAATAGGAATACAAGCAGTTAGGAGAAATCATAGTGTATAGTTGTACTTGTATTTTGCATGATTAATGGTAGGTGTTATAAATCTAGTCAATATTTAATTTAAATAGTTCTCCATGTGTTTTTAAGGTTAACAAATATGTGAATTCCTTTCTCCCTTTCTCTGTATCCTATTTAGCACATGTACTTTTAAATGCACATATAGAATCATACCTGGTATCACATGTACATTTTTGTGAGGTGGCTGATTTGGCAAATACAATTTGTGAGAAGTGATCACTCCTCTTAAACGCTGTTGGAACTGAAAATTCAACCTATAGGTGAGCTTCCTAGTTGAACAACATTATACATAAATCCATGTTCAATTAAAGAAATATTTTTGCATCTGTGGATGATATATATATCATGATAAATTTCGATTGGCATATATATTGCTAATTTAATGTCTGTGTGTGTGTGTGTATTTTGTGTGTGTGTGTATGTGTGTGTGTGTGTGTGTGTGTATATATATATATATATATATATATATATGTATATATACTCTCCAGAAATATATGTGTCTTATATACACTCTCTAAATTCATTCATGTTCATGTATATGGATTTATAATCAACTTTTCACAAGATTCTTCACAGAAATATTGATCCACCTGAAATACATATTTGTTTCCAGTACTTAAAACTAACTTCAGTTTATTTGGCATACAAATACTATTATTTTTACAGTAACTGACCCAGTTTAACATCAATGCAAGTAGATTCCAGTGGGACATGATGTGTATTTTGAAGGTCATTTTTATTCAGCACTGGTACAATACTATTTCTTCAATTTATGCACATGATAGGATATATATTCCATCCACAAGTTAGCAAACTTATAGGCAGTTGTTTCACTTTCATCACTTCCTGCTTCAGAACACATAAATTCCTCTAGGTTTCTTGACTGGGCTTTTCATGAGACTTCTTTCCAAACACATTATTTTTAATTTCCATGATCACTTTTGAAGCAAAACTCACACACTCTTCATGATAAACCATAATCCTAATATTACCATTAGATGTATTAGTGGTTGAAATGAATGTATGTATATCAATATAAGATTTCCTGTATATTTTCAGATATCAATGGAATCCATTATTTAAATTTGGAACCCATTGTATTATTTATTCACATTATGGTCTATTCATGCATTATCTCTATATTCAGAGTCACAGGATATACCTATTTGTACCCCCAATACTAATTTATACATCTTCAAAATATTGCTCCCAGAAATGGTGGAAGAAATACTCACGTCACCTTATCTACATATACATTTTTTCACAGTAATATTCTGGACACAAAAAGCAAAGATGACACTTATTATTTTACCAATGTAAAGGTCAGGCGAGTGTCGGAGGAAGAGACTACCAGAGACTGTCTCATGCAACAGCCAAGGATTTATGGGGGTCCAGCATGCTGGGGTCAGAGCTCCCTTGAATAGAGCACAGAGTCTGAGAACAGCTTAAGCAGAGCTTATATACTTTCCTTGGAGAGGGCAGATAGGAAAGTTTATTGATGGGTCAGGTCGAGTGGGCGGTTTGCGTCCAAATGGGTGAGGAAGTACATTCTGCAGTTTTGCAGTTGGGTACAGCACTTTCAGGGAACTAGATTAGCAAACAGTTCTCAAGACATCAACAGTGTTTTGTTAAGCATACCGAAAAACTGGAAGTGACAAGTACCTATTTTATTAACCTTTCATTCCCCACTTCTTCTTTTGGTTACTTTTAATCATAAAAATGATCATTGGGGGTGTCACATTTTATGTTTACTAGTGTGGTATATTGTTTTCTGATTACCATAAGTTTAACTTGTCCAATTTGAGCATGGAGAAAGGAAACTACACGGTTGATCAAACAGGGTTCTACAATTACCAATAATATGAGGATTATTAATGGACCTGCCAGGGCTGATGAAAATGTAGTTAATGAGGGGGCTTTGTGAACCAAGACTCAAACCACCTTTTTTGGGCCTCTCTCTCTTGTTGATGCTCTTCAAGGCATCTTCTTAATTTAATCATAGATTCTTTTACAACTCCAGTATGGTCGACATAAAAACAACATTCTTCCCTCAATGCAGGACGAAGAACCCTTCTCTCATGAAGAGGAGGTCCAACCCTCGACTGTTCTGTAAAATAACTTCAGAGAGAGAGGTTAAAGATTCGTGTAAAGCTGTGAAGGAGGTTTTTAATATCTTTAAGTTTTGGTCTATTACTGCTTCTAATTGGGTCATTTGTTGTGTCCCATGGACCAGGGCAGTGGTTCCTGTGCCCACCCCTGCAGCAACTCCTATTCATAATAGGATGACTAAAGTGAGGGATACAGGTTCCTGGCAGAACCGGGTTGTTTGCCCCCCTATTTGATATTTAAATGTACCTGCGTCATGATAGAGCACTCTGGAAAACATCTGCACCATTACATAATTAATCACATCTGTTGACCATTTTATGAAAACATAAACAATGTTTAAGTGTATAGAATTGTACTGCTGTAGAGATGGACAAGGCAAGGTACCTAAGATAGCACAGAAGACAGGGAAACAGTCTTATTTGGTTGCATCCGGATTTAGAGGGCATTGCTTCTGTTGTAATCAATTAATCCCTGAACCCAAAGTTTAGGTTGTTTCAGAATTTTGTACCCAGCATGTAAGGGAAGGGTCTCAGAAGTTCACAGTCTGCAGAAGTTCACAAAAAGCAGTTTTTGTTTCTGTTTTTTTTTTTTTTCCTCTGTTCTGGGAAAGTTAACTTCTTAAGGACACCTGGGAGGGGGAGAGCTTTTTTCTTCTTTTTTTTCTTTTCCTCCCTGCCAGCTGTTACCATGGAGCCCAGTTGGTAACTTCTATATCTTAGAAATGTAGCCATCTCTATGAAGCCCCAGCTCTAGGGCAGAGGCCTTCTTCATATATTTTGTTAAAAACTACTAAGGGGGTGTCTAGCTTAGGAGTGCTGATTTTTCCAGCCAGTGTCCAAGTAGAACAGAGCAACACGAATAGAGGAAGTTTATCTACATTGAACTCTTTTATAGGAACTGTGTTGCTGAAAGGCTTAAAGTCAGCCATGGTGAAGACTTCTGGAGAAGGTCATTTAAGACTTTTCTGTGGGCCTGATACAGAGGGGAAGACAGGGAAGGCAGGGGATGAGAGCAGCTCCGTGGATCTGAGGATGAGGAAAAAGAGATATAAAAGAATTATGGGAAAGGGGTTTGGGATTTTCCTGGCAACAAAACTTGAGCAGTAGAACAGGTAGAGCAGAGGGGAAGACGGGAGTGAGTATCCCAAAAAGCCTGTGAGGGACTTTAAATTCTTAATAACCTGTTTTCAGTGATGACAAAGCAACTTTAAAGGCCATTTTAATTACATCTTTGATAGGCGTCTGAGGGCACTCCTTAGCTGGTTTGAGCTTTGGGTTAGCTGGTAAGAGGACCTGGTGGGACCCGGTGTGGGCACTGACAGGAGGAGAGAGGAGTGAGTGGGTGGAAGGGTACCTCAGTACCTGCAAGCTCAGCAAGGGGCAATGGTCTGAGAACCGACGGAAATTTGGGTTTTTGATCTAGTAACTGGAGCTGAGAAATCAGGTTGCTGATGTGGGAGTGACAGCAGAGAGTCTGGGGCAGAAGGCTGCGGGTGAGTATCTATTGGAGAAGCATAGTTCAGGATTTGAGCATAGGAGGGAAAAGGCCTACACGTAGGGGAATTTCCTTCCACACTTTTGAGCACTTGTCGAAGTTGAAAAGGTCACGCAAAATTTGAGGATCTAGAGACCCTTCTGGTGGCCATCGGTTTTTGTTATCTAACTGGTAATATGGCCAATGCTGTGTACTGAATTTGATGAGGAGTTTTGCTTCCACCAGGTAGCCCCTGTATCCTCACATCCCTATTATTTACAGAAGAAGTTGGCTTTTCCCCCACATAGTCGTGGCTGTTTTTGGCTTTGGTAGTCCGCCAGGCAAACATAGTAATCTAGGCTAGCCAACCTGCATCTGGCTCGCGTGTCCCTACATCCATAATGTTTGTTTCCATTATCTATTGTATGGAAAGTATTTAATGGAATTTTTGGGGATCCTCTTCATCAGGGATTTCCCAATAGGAAAGACGTATAGCCAGCTGACAAATTTCTTGGTGGAGAGATGGCCACCAGGTCCCTAAGTGGGCTGTATGTGCGATAGACCATACTTCTTGTCTAGTAGGATTTGTGATCAGCCATCTCTGCTGAACGGGTTGATGAGGGTTAGGACTACTGGTGACCAATTGGAGAGTCTATAGTCTTATTCACATGGCGAATATACAATTTGAAAATGTTACCAGTCTTTTTCATTTTTCAGCCAGATTCTGGACAGGGCACAGGCTTGAGATGAGAATTAGGAACCAGGAAGTGATTCCATCTAACTTTAGCACTGTAGGTGTTATAAGTAGCACCTGGTATGGTCCTGTCCAGCCGCGTTCCAGGGATGACACCTGATGTTGTCTTATGTAGACAAAGTCTCTTACTTGATATAGATGTGGAGTACCCTCTTCAGCAGGTTGGTAGGCAGTGGCCAGCTGTTTCCACAGGTATTGCTGAGTTCCTTCCAGAACTTTAAGTCTGTCAAGCAAGGTGGTGTGGAAGGGATCGTTAGATCTTTGAGTTAGGGTTAGGTCCCTTACTGGAGATGGGGCCCCATAGAGAATTTCATAGGGGGTGAGGTTACACAAAGAAACAGAGGGAGTATTTCTTGCATGAAATAGTGCATAAGGCAGGAGCATAGTCCAATCTTTTATGCTACTCTTTAAGCTTAATTCCGTTTAGGTCTCTTTAATGGTTCTATTTAATTTTTTTACCTGTCCTGAACTCTGGAGTCTATAAGCACAATGTAACTTCCAATTAATCCCCAGGGTCCTGGCTAACCCCTGAGTTACCTGGGCCATGAACGCTGGTCCATTATCAGACCCTATTACCTTAGGCAGGCCGTACCTTGGAAAAATATCTTTCAGGATCTTCTTGACCACCATTTGCGCCTTTTTTTTTTGGGGGGGGAGGCTTCAATCCATCCTGAAATATATCTACAAAGAGTAGGAGATATTTAAGTCCATACCATGCTTGCTTAATTTCAGTAAAGTCCACTTCCCAGAATTGTCCTGGTCTGGTTCCTCGTAGGTGCTTTCCTACAGGAAAGTTGGAAGGGTAAGCATTAACCTATTGACAGACCCGACAGGCTTTTTTTTACCTGTTCAGTTATTTCCTTTCACTGTGAGTCGGTTAGTGGAAAACTCTGTTCTTGATCCTTCAGGAATGCCTGCAATTTCTTTGAACCAAGGTGAGTGAACTGATGTACATTTTTAACGTAGTGTAGGGCTTTCTGAAATTTCAGGCTTTACTCAGTGAAGTTGAGGAGTACAGTGTCAGTGTCCTTAGATATTATCAAAAGCTTGCTGGATCTCAGGGGTCCATTAGAATTGGGCATCTCCTTTAACAGCGGGTGTAAATGAGAAGTTAAGGACCCAAACACAGGAATCCTTAACCTGCAAAACCCAGCAGTCCCAAGAAACTCTCTGTGTTGTCTGCTGTTAGATGGGGGTGGTTTCTGCACAACCGTTTGATTTCTGGGCTCAGTGAGCCATCGTTTACTGCCCCTAAAGGAATAGCCCAGGAAGATTACTTCTTGCTGGCAAATTTGGGCCTTTTAGGAAGAAGCTCTATACCCGAGTTGAGGAAGCTCACATAATACTGCTTGGGTCCCAGATTCACAGATATCCTTGGTGTTGGGTGCCAGTAGCAGGTCATCCACGTATTGAAGCTGGGTGACTTCGGGGTGCGTAGTTCTGAAGCTGTTGAGATCTCTTTGGAGGGCTTCATCAAAGAGAGTGGGGGAGTTTTTCAACCATTTTGGGGAGTCTAGTCCAAGTTAGTTGACCACACGTTCCAGTTTCTGGGTCTACCCACTAGCAAGCAAACAGCAACTGACTATATTTATGCAGAGGCAAGCAAAAGAAAGCATCTTTTAAGTCCAGAACAGTATACCATTTCCTCTCAGGGTTCAGAGTGATAAGCAGATTGTACGGATTAGGTACACTGGGGTGAATGTCCTACACTCTGTTGTAGGTCTCTCTTATGTCTTTAATGGGGGATAGTCCCCGGCTCCTGGCTTTTTATACTGGTAGCGGGGGAGTGTTTTAGGATGATTGACAAGGCCTTAGGACCCTAAGGCCAGATATTTCTGAATATGGGGCCTTATCCCATCTTTAGCTTTTTTGCTCAGAGGATATTTTTTGACATTGATTGGGGAGGCTGAGGTTTTGAACTCCACTGTTTTTGGAGGTTTTTTCATGGCTAGTCCTAACCCAGCAGTTTTTTTCCAGGCATCTGGGTAATCTGTTATCCATTTCTGGGGTAGCTTGCCTGTTTGATCAGTCTTGGGGGGTGTGAAGAGTTGCTGTTCATCTTCTACTGACATATTTAAAGCCGTGAATATAGGAGTTTATACTAAAGGATTTAGAAATATCATTTTGGGGCCTTCATGGTTAAAAGTCATTTTGGCCCGGAGCTTGGTGAGCAGATCTCTGCCCATCAATGGGGCCAGGCATTCTGGGATTATTAGGAAGGAGTGATGGATTTTTCCTTTCCTCATGTCCATGGTTTTCTTAGTTGTCTAATTCCCATATTTACTGGTGTTAGCACTTTGAACTAGAGAGCTTTTATTTGATAGAGGGCCCAGTGGGGCCTTAAGGACTAAGTATACTGCCCCTGTATCCACTTCAAAGTTTACTGGGGTCCCCTCCACATCAAAAGTTACCCTGGGTTGATTGGGAGTCTAGCAATCTGGGGCTCAGTGCTCACTTGAATAGAGCAGAGAGCAATGAGAACAGCTTAAGCAGAGCTTATATACTTTCCTTGAAGAGGGCAGGGAGGGAAGCTTATTGATGGGTCAGGGCGAGTGGGCGGTTTGCGTGCAAACAGGTGAGGGTGTACATTCTCGGTTTGGCAGTCGGGGACAGCACATTCTGGGGAAAAAATTAGCAAACAGTCCTCAAGGTTTCAACAGTGTTTTGTTAAGCATACAGAAAAACAGGAAGTGACAAGTACCTATCTTATTAACCTTTCACCAAATCCTAAATGGAAAGTGAGCATGGTTTTCTAAAAACATCCATTTCCAGGTTGCTTAATGCTCGCAAATCAATCCTATTGGTGACTACATATTTGTTGCTTTCTAAGATTATATATTCAACCTCAACCCTGTTGAAAATGACTAATACTAACCCTCACTTTATGCTTTTCCTGATTTCCTAATGTCTCCATTGATATCTGCTTTCATACATATTTTCCTGAGTTCATCATTGTGACTGACTCTTTACATGTGCTGAAATTTACATTCACTCTCTATCCGAAACCCTATTGCTACAGAACTTTTGTTCGAAATCCTATACTCACTCTTTTTTCTATACCTACCAACTATCTTCCTAATCCTACCGACTATCCCTTTTTGACTGGAAATTCTCTTTGACAATCAATCATCCAAGGTACAAGGTCCTATGCCATTGTATATCAATTTATCTGAGACATCTGTGCAGAATATAATTCAAAGCTAAGTATCCCAATCAACAGCCCAATGCCCTTCTTGGATTCAAACCTTATCTAGATTTCTGTTTTCATACTTATATTTCACCTATATATTCTCATAAATATCGCGAGTTCCCAATACCATTGTTCATTCCTCAGTATGATTTCTAACCTAAATCAAACCTGTTATTACTCTAACCATACACTGTACCCTCAAACTAACTGTACAGAAGAGCCGGGAGAGAGTTTGTCTTACAATACAGTAATGTAGGGGCTCTTCCACCTGCTGAGAACATCAAAGGTACAAGCAGAAATGATACCCTGGAGAAGTTGCAGGCAGCTATGAAGGACCTAATAGAGCAAAAGTCATCTTCCATGACAAACAACCTGGTCAGTATTAAGGGATGTGTCTGAATCAGCCTCTCCTTTCTTAATGTAGAGAAGATTGATCAAACCATGCCTGTGTGGAGAGCTGTTCCCAGGTGCCTATGGTTGATATACCATTCTAACTTCTGAAAGTGTCACAGGAAGTAGTGGCAGCCTCCATCTCATGGGAACCTTGGATGAATCTGGTAGGACAAAGTGGTTGCCAAGGCAGTGACCTCATTCAGTTCCTGAAGGAAGTGACCTCACCTCACTTTCCTGGTGATGGAAATCTCTGAATTTGGGATCCAGGAAGCCAGGCACCGAGAGCCAGTCCAAGTCCCAATCCCAGTGGTCTCACTTGTTTGGATTTACCAAGGACAGAGTCAGTCTTCCTTGGTACCTACTGATATGAGGATTGCCAAATGCCTGAAGAGCTCTGAAGAGGGGCCTTTACTGAGAAAGCAGGTAGTGGTTCACCGCTGGCTGTTGACAACTTCACAGAGTTGGCCAAGGAGACCAGATCTGAGACAGTACAGGCCATTTTAGGGGAACATAGTATGGCCCACTATTCAGAGGACACTCCGGATAGTCACAGACCTACTTCAGTTAAGGAGGTGCCTTTGTGGGTGTGAGTGTGAGTTTGTGGTTTTGTCTCATGTTCTGAGAATAGGTAGGAAAGGCTGTTGTTTTGATTGGAGTGGACTGTTTCTAGAAAGTCGTTTGACTAGGCGAGTGCTTCTATGTCTGTGTATCCCACTCTGTCCATGGTTGTAGACATTCGAAAAGAGAATGTATCAATGTATGTGTCCTGTCTAGTGGAAAACTTTCCAGCATTCATCAGGCCTAGTTGATGAATGGACTGTGGCTTTCCTTATGGATGGGCAACACCTACTAACTTCCTAAGTTCCTGTTTTCTTCCTGAATTCTGGCCACTCTCCAGAATAGCCTCATAGTTTTGTGTCCAAGATACATACCACCCCCAAGCTCTGTGACATGGCCATGTACTTGATAGCTATAGGAAATGGGAACATCTTAGAAAACTCAGACATCATTGTGACCAGTAAACGCTCAGTGAAGAACCCATATTTTGGTTCATTTGCTTACCTATTGTTCTGTTGCCCTGAATGTCAGGAAGGTCTTTGCCTCAGGCCACCCCTTTGTGAAGCCTGAATAAAACAGTTTTAAAATGGAAATAAATTGGAATAACTTGTGGTTCTTTGCTTTGGAAAGGGATGTGTTTGAATCAGCCTCCTAGCCCTGTATGAGGTTGTGGCTTAAATTTTCAGCACATGATGGATCTAAAGATAGATACCATGTGTGCAATCAAAACCATAATGGCAAAAATTCAGTAATTGTGGATGAGTCTCTTGCCTTCCTCTGTTAGGTACCTGACCTCTATCAAGTGAGACAGGGATCCTTTTGGTCAAATGAGTTTTTCAAAGTCCTGCAGAGGTGCTTGTGTTTTCTCGTGACTCCAAATCACATAAAAAAATCTATACCTGAGAGTCAATAGTGCTCAAATTGGAGAAGGAGAGCAGTATTAACGACAGGCCTATTTGATCACTTCTGGTTCACAGGAAGGGTGTCCAGGCCACCCTGACTTTAGGCAAATGAGGGGCAAGGGAGAATATTTTGGACACTGTCTTGGGATGCGTCCCGCATGGAAACCTCCAGCCAGAGTTTATGATGAGTGTCTATATTTAACAAGATGAGGGCCATGTGGGAGTGTTTTGGTTTTAATTGTGGTCATTCGTGTGGCGGTTGGAAGAGATGACTGGATCCAAATGGGCTTGAACTCTGGTGTCATTCCCCTTAGAGACTGAGTTCTGGAACTTACCTCAGAGAAATATTGCCATGAATTGTGTTGGGATTTAGGAGGCCACGCATGAGAGTCACCCTTGGAAACTGAGATCTAGGCCCAGTGTCGCTTTCCACAGAGCACTGGGAATCTCAGGAGGATATCACACAATTTTATTCTGAAAAACTTGTCAGACATATTTGATAGTCAAAACACACATGGACCTCAATTGTAGACCTCAATGGGCCTTGCTTCATGTGACCTTTTGGCCACTCTTTGGGAAGCCTTGCCTGTGACAGTTCTCCAGAGCTTTCATTGAAATGAGCTTCCTCACCATTAAATAATTTCTGAATGAATTGAAACCCACAGTGTCTCCAACTTCATCCTTGAAAATTGGCTAGATAAATACCATGAAATTTTTGAAATTTCCTTGACCAGGTGGCACTGGAGAACATTTGGATGTCCAGTTGCTGATCATGAGTGTACCAGACAGTGTGTTGATTGACTGGTTTTCATGAAAATGGTGTAGAAAAGAGATGCCAGTCATTTGAAGCCTGTTGAGTAATGGGCCCAGAGCGGGGGTGAGCAAGTGTGTGATAAAACATCTGTGGTGGGGTCATGTGGATCTGCCATTGGCTTCCAAATGGCTTGAGACTGACATGGTGCAGCCAGCAGATCCTGTATGTAAAGACATCTGGTTATATAGAGAGGTTTCAGGGCAATGTTCAAAATCAGGTTTCTATGGTCAAGGGAGCAACCTATGTGGTATACAAGCCCTGTTGGTGCATTCTCCTGCAGACCCTGACCCACCACATGTGAAAGAACTTCCTCCAGCCCTTTGTCCCAGTTGAACTCCTTGTATTTCATGAAGCAAATACCAAACTCCGAGTGCAGTATCAAGAAACGTTTTGAAAAGTGGAGGATGACCTAATGGCTTAGCAGTCTACATGGGGAGACACTTAGACCCAGTGGCCATAGTTTACCTACAAAGAGAGAAATCAACACTGCTGCTTCATGTTCATTGGAGAATTAGAAACCATGTCCTCCAGGTCACAGATGTGCAGACCAAGCTTTGATTGTCTCACTAGAAAGGAAGCTAAAGCTCCTGACAACAACATATATTTCAAGTGCCCAACCTAGAGGCAGTTTCTCCAGAAGTCTGTAGGCTGGTAAATCTCCATGTTTGTGGAGATTTTACACTTTCCCTTACTTTTGGAAACTCCTCTACCAACTCCAAGGTTGTGAACTCCTGAACATTTTTCATTTCAGATATGCATTCAAAGATTGTCTAACTCTTCTCCTCTAAATGTGTCTTACTTGGGGTGAAGGTAATGTCAAGGCATTGTTCTGAATGAGAGTGGGAAAATTTTTGTGTAGCACACATTTGCATACACATTGATTCATTTTACAATTTTCCATTTGAAATACTGAATTCTTGACACTATCTCATACCCTACTAGACTCTGACTACTAATCCTAATATGATGGAGAAAAATACCCAAACAGAATGAAAATACAAGCAGTTTACAGCAGGCATGGTGTATTGTTGGACTTCCTTTTTGCATGATAGAGGTTAGGTATTCTAAATCTACTCAATTTTTAATTGAAATAGTCCTCCATGTGTTTTTAATGTTAACACATATGTAAATTCCTGTCTTCCTTTCTATGTAGCCTACTCAGCACATGTATTTTTATATGCAAATATAGAATCCTACGTGGTCTCACACGTACATTTTTTTGAGTTGGCTGACTGGGCAGAAACAAGTTGTGAGAAGAGATCTCGTAAACGCTGGTGGAACTGAAAATTAAAACTATGGGTGAGCTTCCCAGTAGAACAATTTATACATAAATCCATGTTCAGTAAAATAAATATATTTTCATCTGTGGATGATATATATTACTGATAAATTACGTTTGGCATATATATTGATACTTTTTAATGTATTTTTGTGTTTTTCTGTATATATATATATATATATATATATATATATATATATATATACACACACACACACACACACTCTCCAGATTTTATAAAATATGAAATATATGTCTCTTATATACACTCCATCAATTCATTCATGTTCATGTATGTGGATTTATAATCAACTTTTTACAAGATTATTCTCAGAAATATTCATCTACCTGAAATACATATTTGTTTCCCAGTATGAGAACTAACTTCAATCAATGGTGCTTACAAATCCTAATATTTTTACAGTAACAGACCCAGTTTAACATCAATGCAAGTAGATTCCTATGCGACTTAATGTCTATTTTGACCTTTATTTTAATTCAACACTGGTACATTAGTATTTCTTCAGTTTTTGCACATCATAGGACATATATTTCATCCACAAGTTAGCAAATTAATAAGAATTTGTTTCACTTCCTGCTTCAGAACACATGAATTCTTCCATGTTACTTGACTGGTCTTTTCATGAGACTTCTTTCCAAACACATTATTTTCGATTTCCATAATCAATTTTGAAGCTAAACTCACACACTCTTCATGATAAACTATAACATTAATATTACCATTAGATGTAAAACTGGTTGGAATGAATGTATGCATATCAATATAAAATTTCCTGTATATTTTCACATTTCAATTCAATCCATTATTTAAAGTTGGAACCAGTTATGTTATTTATTCACTGTATGGTCTATTAATGCATTATCTCTATATTCATAAACACAGTGTACACCTATTTGTCCCCCCATTACTAATTTGTACCTCTTCAAAATATTGCTCCCAGAAATGGTGGAAGAAATACTGATGTCACCTTATCTATATATACATTTTATCACAGTAATATTCTGGACACAAAAAGCAAAGGTCAAACTCATGATTGTATCAAAGCCTAAATGGAAAGTGAGCATGGATTACCAAAAACAACCATGTCCTGGTTACCTAATGCTCTCAAATGTCAATCCTATTGATGACTACATATTTGTTTCTTCCTAAGATTATATATTCAACCTCAAGCCTGTTGGAAATGTCTAATTCTATCACTCACTTTACACTTTGCCTGATTTCCTAATATCTCTATTGATATCTGCTTTCCTACATATTTTCCCTAGTTCATCATTGTGACTCATACTTCACATATGCTGACATTTACATTCACTCTCTACCCGAAACTCTATTGCTAAAGAACTTTTGGTCCAAATCCTATACTCACTCTTCTTTATAAACCTACTGACTATCTTACTAATCCTACTGACTATCACTTTTTAACTCGATGTTCTCTTCAACAATCAATCATTCAAGGTAAAAGGTCCTATGCCATTTTATATCAATTCATCTGAGACACATGTGCAGAACATAATTCAAACCTAAGTATCCCACTCAAGGGCCCAATGCCCTTCTGGCTTCATATCTTACCTACATTTCTGTTTTCATACTTATATTTCACCTATATATTCTTGTAAATATCACAGGTTCCCAATACCATTATTCATCCGGCAGAGAGATTCCTAACCCAAATCGAACATGTTATTAACCCTAAATATACACTGTTACCTCAATCTAACTTTACAGAAGAGAAGGGACAGAGTTTCTCTTTAAATACCGGAATGTAGGGAATCTTCCACCTGCTGAGAACATCAAAGGTCCATGTAGAAATAATCCCTGGAGAAGATGTAGGCAGCTGTGAAGTTCCCGAGAGAGCAAAAGTCATCTTCCATGGCAAACAACCTGGTGAGGATGAAGGGATGTGTCTGTATCAGCCTCTATCAACTTAATGTAGAGAAGATAGACCAAACCAGGCCTGTGTGAAGAGGTGTTCCCAGGTGCCTATGGTTGATATACCATTCTAACTTTTGAAAGTGTTACAGAAAGTAGGAACAGCCTCCATCTCATGGGCCCTTAGAAGTAACTATTTGGACAAAGTTGTTGCCAAAGCAGTGACCTCATTCAGTTTCTGAAGGAAGTGACCTCACCTCACTTCCTTTGTGATGGAACTCTCTGAACTTGGGATCCAGGAAGAATGGCACCCAGAGCCAGTCGCAGTCCCAGGCCCAGTGGTCTCACTTGCTTCAATTTACCAAGGACAGAGTCAGTCTTTCTTAGTGCCTACAGATGTGAGGAGGTTCAAATGCCAGAAAAGCTCTGAAGAGGGGCCTTTCCTGAGAAAGCAGGTAGTGGCTCACCCATGGCTAATGACAACTTCACAGAATTGGCCAAGGAGACCAGATTTGAGACACGACAGGCCATTTGGGGGGAATATAGTATGGCCCACCATTCAGAGGACACTCTGGGTAATCACAGAACTACTTGGAGCAAAGGTGGTGCCTTTGTGGGTGTGGGTGTATGTTCATGGTCTTGTCTCATGTTCTGAGAATAGGTAGGAAAGACTGTTTGTTTGGATTGGCGTGGACTGTTTCTAGTTAGTCGTTTTGCAATGCGAGTGCTTCTATGTCTGTGTATCCCACTGTGTCCGTGGTTGTAGACATTAGAAATAAGAATGCATCAAAGGATGTGTCCTGTCTAGTAGAAAGCTTCCCAGCATTCATCTTGCCCAATTTATAAATGGACTGTGGCTTTTGTTATCAAAGGGCAACACCTGATATCTTCATAAGTTTCTGTTTTCTTTCTGAATTCTGGACACTCTGCAGAATAGCTTCATGGTTTTGTGTCCAAGATATTTACCACCTAAAAGCTCTGTTATATGGCCATGTAGTGGGTAGCTAGTGTGACCAGGAAAGTCTCAGTGGAGAAACCCTGATTTGGGCTTTTTGCTTACCTATTGTTCTGTTGCCCTGAATATCAGGAAGGTATTTACCACAGGCCAATTCTTTGTGAAGCCTGAAGAAAAAAGTTTTCAAATGGAAATGAATGGACATCACCTGTAGCTCTTTGCTTAATTGCTTTGGAAATGGATTTGTCTGAAACAGCCTCTTGGCCCTGTGTGAGGCTGTGGTTAGATTCTCAGCACATGATGGATCCCATGTGTTCATCCAAAACCAAAATGATCAAAAGAGCAGTCATTGCGGATGAAGTCTCTTGCCTTCCTCTGTAAGGTTCCTGACCTCCATCAAGTGAGAAGAGGGATTCTTTGGGTCAAATGCATTCTTTAAAGCCAAGGAGAGGCAAGCCCAAAGGTGCTTGCATTTTCTCATGCTTCCAATTCACATAAAGAATCTAAACCCCACAGTCAGTCGTCCTCAAATTGGAGAAGCAGAGCAGTATTAACGGCACACTATTTGATCACTCCAGGTTCACAGGAAGGTGTTCAGGCCACCCCGACTTTAGGCAAATGAGGGGCAAGGGAGCTAACTTTGGACACTATCTTGTTCTGCATCCCTCATGGAAACCTCCAGCCAGAGTTTATAATGAGTATCTATATGGAAGAAGATGAGGGCCTTGTGGGAGTGTTTGGGTTTTAATTTTGGAAGTTTGTGTGGCGGTTGAAAAAGATGACTGGCTCCACCTGGTCTTGAACTCTGGTGTGATTCCCTTTAGAGACTGAGTTCTGGAACTGACCTCAGAGAATTATTGCCATGAGTTGTGTTGGGATTTTAGGAGGCCATGAATGACAGTCGCCCTTTGAAACTGAGATCTGTGCCCAGAAAGGCTTTCCACAAGGCACGAGGAATCTCAGCCAGAATATCACATGATTTTATTCTGAAAGACTTGGCAGCCATAGTTGAGAGGCAAAACACACATGATCTCACATTGCAGACCTCAATGGGCCTGGCTTCATGTGACCTTTTGGCGACCCTTTGGGAAGCCTTGCCTGTGAGTGTTCTCCAGAGCTTTCATTGAAATGAGCTTCCTCAACATTTAAAGGTTCCTGAGTGAATTGAAAATCATAGTGCCTCCAACTTCATCCTTGAAAAATGGCTAGAGAAATACCATGGAATTTTTGAAATTTTCATGACCAGGTGGCACTGGAGAACTTTTTGATGTCCAGTTGCTGATCATGAGTATACCAGACAGTGCCTTGATTGACTGCGTTTCTTAAAAATGGTGTAGAACAGAGATGCCAGTAAGTTGGAGCCTGCTGAGTAGTGGGCCTAGAACAGTGGTGGGCAGGTGTGTGATAAAACATCTGTGTTGGGGCCATGTAGATCTGCCATTGGCTTCCAAATGGCTTGTAACTGACATGGTGCAGCAAGCAGACCCTTATATGTAAAGGCATCTTGTTATATGGAGAGGTTTCAGGGCAATGTTCAGAATCAGGATGCTATGGTCAAGGGGTCAAACTATGTGAAATAGAAGCCTGATTGGTGCATTCTCCTGCAGACCCTGAGGCACCACATGTGACAGAACTCCCTCCAGCACTCTGACCAAGTTAAATTCCTTGTATTGTGAAGCAAATAACAAACTCCCAGTGCTCTACTAAGAAAAGTAGAGCATGATCAATTAGCTTCACAGTCCACACAGATTGACCCTTAGACTCCAGTTGCCACAGTTTACCTACAAAGTGAGAATTCAGCACTGCTGCCTCATGTTCATTGGAAAATAAGATACCATGTCCCCCAGGTCACATAGATGCAGACCAGTTTTGATGCTCTCACTATAGAGGAAGCTAAAGCTTCGGACCACAACATACATTTTAAGTGCCCAAACTCAGAGGCAGTTTCTCAATATGTCTTTAGGCCTGCAGAGCTCCATGTTTGTGGAGTGTTTACCCTGTCCCTTACTTTTGGAAACTCCTCTACCACCTCCAAGCTTGTGAACACTGAGAATATTCCATTCCAGATATGTATTCACAGATTTTCTAACTCTTCTCCTCTAATTGTGTCTTATTAGGGGAGAAGGTAATGTCAAGGCATTGTTCTGAATGAGAGTGGGAAGATTTTTGTATCACACATATTTGCAAACACAATGGGTTTATTTTCCTATTTTCTATTCGAAATACTGAATCTCTGACACTAATCCATAACCTACTAGACTCTGACTACTAATCCTAATATGATGGAGAATAGTAACCCTAACAGAATGGAAATACAAACAGTTCAGAGAAGGCATGGTGTATACTTGGACTTCCCTTTTGCATTATATGGGGTTGGAGTTATAAATATAGTCAATGTTTATTGAAATATTTCTCCATGTGTTTTTAACGTTAACAAATATGTGAATTTCTCTCCCCTTTCTCTGTCACCTATTCAGCACATGTATTTTTATATGCTCATATAGAATACTACCTGGTATCACACAGACTTTCTTCTGAGGTGGCTGACTTGGCAGATACAAATTGTGAGAAGAGATCACTCCTCCTAAACCCTTTTGGAACTGAAATTTCAACCTATGGGTGAGCCTCCTAGTTGAACAACATTATACATAAATCCATTTTCAGTAAAATGTATTTTTTTGGATATGTGAAGGATATATATTTCATTTTGAATTTCGATTGGCATATATATTGCTACTTTTTAATGTCTGTGAGTGTGTTTCTGTGTGTGTATATATATATATATATATATATATATATATATATATATATATCACTCTCCAGATTTTTCAAAATATGAAATATATGTGTCTTATTATACACTCCCTAAAATCATTCATATTCACGTATGTGGATTTATAATCAACTTTTCACAAGATTATTCTCAGAAATTCAGATTATTCATTCACCTGAAATACATATTTGTTTCCTAATACTGAAAACTAACTTCAGTAAATGCTGCATACAAAGCATAATATTTCATCATTGCCTGATGGCCACGAATAGAGTGCATCACACCCAGTGTAACGCGCCACTGCACAGGTGAATAACGAGATAGAACCACAAAAAACTATCTTGTTAAGAACTTACAGCAAAATGGGGGTGCACCAAAACCTATAAGAAAGATTTTTAGCACTGAGATCTGGTAATTGGGTCTGAAAAACGAGCCAAATGTGCAACCGGAGATCCGGTCTGACTGATCCTCAAAACAATAGAGTGTCTGGGTTCCAATAGACACCCTCCACACCCAACAAATGACAGGCCCAGAATACAGATTGAACTGCAGAGAAGCATCACTCAGGGGAAATCTAGTCTAGCAGGAGAAACCAGGACTAGCAGGAGAAACCAGGGGACTAGAGGCCAGGCTCTTGTGACTGGGAAGCTGGAGAACACAGAAGCGAAGGTGACAGTCCACCTGCTGTCCACGTGACTGGGCATCTGGAGAACACCGGCGCGCAGGAGACCGACTGCGCCACTGGGTGGCTAGTGATTGCCCACCCGCCAGTGACCTAGAGCTGAAACCAACTGGAGACAGTCCAGTTCCATCCCCGTATTCGAACATTTCGGCAAGGAGCCTGGGCCCGCCAAAGCAGAGGGGTGACGTCACTGGAGCTCGGCCTTCGGAATTCCCTACAAGTGGAATCCACTTTAGCAGGCATAGTCTACCAACACAAAGGAGAGACAACAGAGATACACAACACCGAAACAAATCTATAGAATAAAACAGAAACACAGCAATCAAATAGAGCTGGAAAGTAACATGAGCATCATGAAAAAACAAGGGAAAGAAAGGAGTACAAACAATGCAGGACAACTTAATTCTACAGGAGGACCTAGAAGCATCAGAAACAGGGATAGGGAAAGAACTTAAGGCATTCCTAACTCAGATGGAAAGGAATATTAGAGAAGACATGAGGCAGCAAGTCCAAGCAATAAAAGTATATTTTGAAAATGAATTAAACAAACAAACTCAAATGGCAAACAACGAGCTTTACCAGGAGATAGAGATCTTAAAAGAAATCAAACAGTAATACTAGAAATGCAGGAAAGTATTAACCAAATTAAAAACTCAAACGAGAATATTACAAATAGACTAGATCAAGCAGAAGTCAGAATATCAGATAATGAAGACAAAGTTTATCAACTTGAAAAGAATATAATCAACACAGAAAAGAGGCTTAAATCCCACTAGCAATCTATTCAAGAGATATTGGATGTCATAAAAAATGAGAGTCATTGGGATAGAAGAAGGCATAGAGATTCAAACCAAAGGAATGGAGAACATATTAAATAAAATAATTCTAGAAAACATCCCAGAGATGAAAGATGGATCGGATTGTCAAATCCTGGAAGCCTACAGGACCCCAAACATTCAAAATCATAATAGACAAACTCCAAGACATATAATTATGAAGATAGCCAACATACAGAACAAGGAGAGAATATTAAACACTATAAGAGAAAGGAGGCAGATTACATTCAGGGGAAAACCAATTAGGTTAATGACTGATTTTTCATTACAGACTTTGAAAGCGAGAAGATCCTTGAACAATGTATTTCAAATGCTGAAAAATAATGGATTCCAACCAAGAATACTGTATCCAGCAAAATTAAGGTTCAGATTTGAAAACGAAATTAAAGTCTTTCACAATAAACAAAAGCTAAAAGAATTCGCAGCCAGAAAACCAGCACTGCAAAGCATTTTGAGCAAAATACTACAAGAAGAGGAATTGATAAATAGTGCCGAAAACTAACAGCAGGAGGTATCTCAGTAAAGGGGGAGGAAAATAACCAAAAAAGTAAAAACTAGCCAAACTAAAACATAATAAATAAATAAACATGATTGGAAGAACAAATCATATTTCAATTGTAACCTTAAATGTTAATGGATTATATTCACCAATCAAGAGAATGGGCTAGTAACCTGGATCAAAAAAAATAAATCCAACAATATGCTGCCTTAAGGAGACTCATATGATAGGAAAAGACATACACAGGGTGAAGGTAAAAGGTTGGGAAAAATCATACCACTCACATGGCCCTCAGAAGCAAGAAGGAGTGGCCATACTCATGTGGAATAAAATCAACTTCAAACCTAAGTAAATCAAAAGGGATAAAGAAGGACACTATATTCTGTTAAAAGAAACCATCCACCAACAAGACATAACAATTATGAATTTGTATGCACCAAGCAATGGAGCTGCAATGTTCATAAAACAAACTCTCCTCAAGTTCAATAGCCAAATAGACTACAACACAATAATTATGGGTGACTTCAAGACACCACTCTCGGCATTAGACAGATTCTCTAGACAAGAACTGAATAAAGAAACTATCAAACTCAACAGCACAATTTGTAACCTAGACTTGAACGACATATATAGAATATATCAGCCATCATCAAGTGGATACACGTTCTTCTCAGTTTCACATGGATCCTACTCAAAGATAGACCATATATTATGCCATAGGGCAATTCTTAGTAAATATAAAAGCATGGAGATTATACCATGCACTATATCTGATAATAATGGAATGAAACTGGAAATCAATGATGAAAGAAGGAAGGAAAAATCCTACATCACATGGAAAATGAACAACATGCTACTGAATGATCACTGGGTTACAGAAGACATAATGGAGGAGATAAAAAAAATTCTTAGAGACAAATGACAATACAGACACAACATACCAGAATCGATGGGACACAATGAAAGCAGTTTAAGAGGGAAGTTCATTTCTTGGAGTTCTTTCCTCAAAAAAAGAAAAAAATCAACAAATAAATGAACTCACACTACACCTCAAACACCTAGAAAAGGAAGAGCAAAACAACAGCAAATGTAGTAGAAGACAAGAAATAATTAAATTTAGAGCAGAAATCAACAAAATTGAAACAAAAAAAATTTAAAAATTTGATAAAACTAAAAGTTGGTTCTTTGAAAAAATAAATAAGATTGACAGGCCCACAGCCATGCTAATGAAGAGAAGAAGAGAGAGAACTCAAATTACTAACATACGGGATAAAACAGGCAATATCACAACAGACACTACAGAAATACAGAAGATAATTAGAAAGTATTTTGAAACACTATATTCCAATAAAATAGAAGATAGTGAAGATATCGATGAATTTTTTAAGTCATAAGATCTGCCCAGATTGAGTCAGGAAGACACACGCAATTTAAACAGACCAATAACAAAGGAAGAAATGAAAGAAGCCATCAAAAACTACCAACCAAAAGAAGCCATGGACCGGATGGGTATACAGCGGAGTTCTACAAAACCTTTAAAGAAGAATTAATACCAATATTTTTCAAGCTATTTCAAGAAAAACAAAAAGAAGGAGCTTTTCCAAATTTATTCTATGAGGATAAATCACCCTGATCCCGAAACCAGACAAAGACACTTCAAAGAAAGAAAACTACAGACCAATATCTCTAATGAACTTCGATGCAAAACTTGTCAATAAAATCCTGGCGAATCGAATACAAAAGCATATCAAAAAAAATGTGCACCATGATCAAGTAAGATTCATCCGTGGGATGCAAGGCTTGTTCAATATACGGAAATCAATAAATGCCATTCACCACATCAATAGACATAAAGACAAGAACCATATGATCATCTCAATAGATGCAGAAAAAACATTTGACAACGTTCAGCATCACTTTATGTTCAAAACACTAGAAAAACTAGGGATAACAGGAACTTACCTCAACACTGTAAAAGCTATATATGCTAAACCTCAGGCTAGCATCATCCTAAATGTGGAAAAACTGAAGGCATTCCCTCTAAAATCTGGAACAAAACAGGGATGCCCTCTATCACCACTTCTATTCAATTTAGTTCTTGAAATACTAGCCAGAACAATTAGACAGACAAAAAAAATTAAAGGCATAAAAATAGGAAAAGAAGTATTTAAATTATCGCTATTTGCAGATGTCATGAAAATATATTTAACAGACCCCAAAGGGTCTACAATGAAACGGCTAGAGTTAATAAATAAATTCAGCAAAGTGGCAGAATATAAAATTAACACGCATAAATGAAAGGCATTCCTGTATGTCAGCAACACAACTTCTGAAATGGAAATGAGGAAAACCACTCCATTCACAATATCCTCAAATAAAATAAGATACTTGGGAATCAACCTAACAAAAGACTTGAAAGTTTTATATACTGAAAACTACAGAACCCTAAAGAGAGAGAGAGAAGAAGATCTTAGAAGATGGAAAAACAAAAGACCCAGAATAGCAAAAGCAACTCTAAACAGAAAATATGAATCTGGAGGTATAGTGATACCAGAGTTCAAACTGTACTAAAAGCAATAGTAACAAAACAGCGTGGTACTGGTAACAAAATAGGCAGGTGGAACAATGGTACAGAATAGAGGACACAGAAACCAATCCTCAAAATTACAACTTTCTTATATTTGAAAAAGGGGCTAAAAGCATGCAATGGAAGTAGGATAGCATCTTCAAACAATGGGGTAGGGAAAATTGGGGAAAGGTGGGGCAAGGGAGAGAAGTGAACAACAGCAGATGAGGTAGAGAAAGAAGATGGGAGGGGATGGGAGGGGGTATAGTAGGGGATAGTAGGGGATAGGAAATGTAGCAGAATACAACAGTCACTAATATGACATTATGTAAAAATGTGAATGTGTAACCGATGTGATTCTGCAACTCGTATTTGGGGAAAATTGGGAGTTCATAACCCAATTGAGTCAAATGTATGAAAGATGATATAGGATGAGCTTTGTAATGTTTTGAACAACCAATAAAAAATAAATAAATAAAGGTTTAAAGTTGAGTGGGAAGAAATCAGCTAAAAAAGAGTTGAGATGCATTCATTTTGCTAAGCAGAAACTTTGTTTTGTGTACTTGTAACTCACAAATTTATTTTACCAGAAAACTGGCTTTTAAAAATGCACATAATTGAGATTAAAGGATAATCCACTTACCTTCAAGAAAAACTCATAGCATTTCCTATATTTTTCATATTTTATTTTTTTGTGAATATTTTGTCATGGACCAGGTCTAGACTTAGGCTATTCTTCCAGAATACTACCTCATCTGACAAGTTGGTACAATGTGTTGGATTGTTCTTTTCATCTTTTATTTAATAGTTTCTAGATGATAATGTGTATTTTTCCATATGTTTGTTTGGACATACATACCCAACTATATCTTTGCATTTTCTGTTTTACTGGGGAAGAGACTCATCAAAAGCTCTTTATTATATGTATCAACAATCAAACATTTAGAGCATGCAATTATACATAATTTTGCATGAAAATATTTTTGTACCATTTTTATAAAGATTTAGAATTATTAATACTGTCCCTACTGTAATTAGTAACTCCTTACAAAAAGAATTAATCAATTGACTTTATATCAATTATGAATATGAAAATTACTAAAATAAGTATTTGGCAATTAATATGCAATTGATAGAAAGTGAAATCACAAGAAAGCCATTTAAAATGTCAGTGCATATGGTCCTTAAATAATAGGTTGTTCAAAAAAAAATTCTCTAATTCAAAAGAGTTAATATGCCATATTACAGCTAAATGTGATATAAAAACCTTAAATTATCAGTATTGATAAATAAGAATGATACCTGTTTACTTAAATATGTTTATTTGATTTTCACTGTAAGATGTTAATTCTGGAAGACTTGAGAATTAAGAAAGACTTGGTCTATATTATTTCTAACAGGCTAATCAAAGTACTTTTAAATATATATGTGTATATATATATATATATATATATATATATATATATATATATATATATATATATGTAACACATATGCATGAATATAGATACATATGCATAATAAATGTATTGTAATATATTTATCAGGTGGTTATAATTTTTAAATTTTCTCAAGAAAAGAATGACTATAAAAAACAGTTTTAAATGTAAATTTCATAGCATAGTACTGTTTGTAATGCTATGAGAGAAAAATACTTATGGAGGGAAAATGAAAAAGGAAGAGAGAGAAGGGGGAAAATGAGGAAGAAAGTGAGTAAAGAAGAGGGAGAGGAGTGTTTGATGAAAAGATAAAAGTGGAGGGGCTGGGTTTGTGACTCAGTGTTAACATGCTTGTCTAGCATGTGTGAGGCAGTGGGTTATATTCTCAGCACCACATACGAATAAATAAAATGAAGGTCTATCAACAACTGAAAAAATAAAAAAAGGAGAAATATTACCAAAATTCCAAGATTTTATGAATGTTAAATACAAAAAATTATGTTGCATAGCCTTATGTAAATTCTAGACTCCCCAAAATAATCATTAAATGCTAGATTATTAGTGTTATAACTAAAAATCCATTGCTCTTTCTTCTACATTCTGTGGCATGCTAGTGCTAAAATAAATTGTATTATAACACCAAAATAAAATTCTAATATTTATACAGTAACTGACCCAGTTTAACATCAATGCAAGAAGATTCCTATGTGATATAATGTGTATTTTGACGTTCATTTTTATTCAACACTGGTACATTACTATTTCTCCAGTTAATGCACATCATAGGATGTATATTTCATCCACAATTTAGCAAATATATACACTTTTGTTTTGCTTTCAATCACTTTTGCTTCAGAACACATGTATTCCTCCATGTTTCTTGACTTCTCTTTTTGTGACACTTCTTTCCAAACACATTATTTTCGATTTCCATTATCACTTTTGAAGCAAAACTGACACACCCGTCATGATAAAACATAACACTAATATTACCATTAGATGTAAAACTGGTTTAAATGAATGATTGTACATCAATATAAGATTTCTTGTATACTTTCAGATATCAATTCAATCCATTATTCAAAGTGAAACCAGTTATATCATTTATTCACAGTATGGTCTATTCATGCATTGTCTATATATTGATAGACACATGGTACACCTCTGTGTACTCCCAACAATAATTTCTATATCTTCAAAATATTGCTCCCAGAAATGGTGGAAAAAATATGCATGTCAACTGATCTACATATACATTTTATCACAGTAATATTCTGGACACAAAATGCAAAGGTCACACTTATGACTGTCCCAAAGCCTAAATGGAAAGTGAACATGGATTACTAAAAACATCCATGTCCAGGTTGCCTAATGCTCTCAAATGTCAATCCTATTGGTGATTACATATGTGTTTCTTCCTAAGACTACATTTTCAATCTCACCCTGTTGAAACTGTCTAAACCTCTCACTCATTTTATAATTTGCCTGATTTCCTACTCTCTATTCACATCTGCTTTCCTACTTTTTTCCCCAGTTCATCATTGTGACTGACTCTTCACATGTGCTGACATTTATATTCAATCTCTACCAGAAACCCTATTGCTAAAGAACTTTTGGTCCATATTCTATACTCAATCTTCTTCGTAATCCTACCGACTATATTCCTAATCCTAGCAAAAATCCCTTTTTTAACTGGATGCTCTCTTCTACATTCAATCATCGAAGGTACAAGGATCTATGCCATTGCATATCAATTTATCTGAGACATATGTGCAGAACATAATTCAAAGCTAAGTATCCCACTCAAAGGCCAAATTCCCTTCTAGGATTCAAATCTTACCTAGATTTATATTTCAATACTTATATTTCACCTATATTTTCATGTAAATATCGCAGGTTTCCAATAACATTGTTCATCAAGCAGAATGATTCCTAACCCATATTGAACATGTTATTAATCCTAACCATACACTGTTCCTCAATCTAACTTTACAGAAGAGCAGAGACAGAGTTGGTATTACAATACAGGAATGTATGGATCTTCCACCTGCTGAGAACCTCAAAGGTCCATGTAGAAATAATCCCTGGAGAATGTGTAGGATGCTATGAACGACCTGAGAGGGCAAAAGTCATCTTCCATGGCAAAAAACATGGTCAGGATAAAGGGTTGTGTCTTAATCAGAATCTCTCTTCTTAATGTAGAGAAGATGGACCAAACCAAGCCTCTGTGGAGAGCTGTTCCCCAGTACCTATGGTTGATATACCATTCTAACTTATAAAAATGTCAGAGGAAGTAGGTGCAGCCTCCATCTCATGGGACCCTTGGAAGCATCTGTTAGGACAAAGTGGTTGCCAAGGCTGTGACCTCATTCAGTTCCTGAAGGAAGTGACCTACCTCACTTTCTTGGTGATGGAATCTCTGAACTTGGGATCCAGGAAACCAGGCACACAGAGCCAGTCCCAGTACCAGTCCCAGTGGTCTCACTTGTTTGGATTTACCAAGGACAGAGTCAGTCTTTCTTGGTACCTACTGATGTGAGGATGGCCAAATGCCAGAAAAGCTCTGAAGAGGGGCCCTTCCTGAGAAAGCAGAAAGTGGCTCACCAATGGATCCTCACAACTTCACAGAGTTGGCCAAAGAAAACAGATCTGAGACAAGACAGGCCATTTTGGGGTAACATAGTATGGCCCACCATTCAGAGGACACACTGTATAGTCACAGACCTACTTGGGGAAAGGAGGTGCCTTTGTGGGTGTGGGTGTGAGTTTTTGGTTCTGTCTCATTTTCTGAGAATAGGTGGAAAAGGCGGGTTTTTTTTTGGTTTGGTGTGGACTCTATATAGTAGGTCGTTTGACAAGGTGAGTGTTTCTTTATCTATGTATTCCACTGTGTCCATGGTTGAAGACATTAGAAAAGAGAATGCATCAAGGATGTGTCCTGTCTATTAGGAAGCTTCCCAGCATTCATCCTGCCCGATTTATTAATGGACTGTGGCTTGTCTTATAGATGTGCAACACCTACTAAATTCCTAAGTTCAGGTTTTCTTCCTAAATTCTGGCCACTCTCTAAAATAGTCTTATGGATTTGTGTCCAAGATATGTACCCCTCCAAGCTCTGTGACATGGCCATGTACTGGATAGCTGAAGGAAATGGGAGCATCTCAGAAAACACAGATATCAGTGTGACCAGTAATGTCTCAGTGGAAAAACCCTTCTTTTGGCCTTTTGCTTACCTATTGTTCTGTTGACCTGAATGTCAGGAGGTCTTTGCCTCAGTCCACCCATTTGGGAAGACTGATGAAAACTGTTTTCAAATGGAAATGCATGCGCATCACCTGTCGCTCTTTGTTTAATTGCTTAGGATAAGGATGTGTCTGATTCAGCCTCTTGGCCCTGTGTGATGCTGTGGCTTAGATTCTCAGCACCTCATGGATCTAAAGAAAGATTCCATGTGTGTATCCAAAACAAAAATGGTAAAAAACCACGCTGACTTTAGGAAAATAAGTGGCAAGGGAGCTCTTTTGAACACTGTCTTGGGCTGCGCCCCTCATGGAAAACTCCAGCAAGAGGTTATGATTAGTGTCTATATGGAAGAGGATGAGGGCCTTGTGGGAGTGTTTTGGTTTTAATTGTGTTTATTTGTGTGGTGGTTGGAAGTGATGACTGGGTCCACCTGGGCTTGAACTCTGGTGTGATACCCTTAGAGACTGAGGTCTAGAACTGACGTCAGAGAAGTATTGCCATGAATTGTGTTGGGGTTTTAGGAGGCCATGCATGAGAGTCGCTCTTGGAAACTGAGATCTTGGACCAGGGTAGCTTTCCACAGAACACTGGGAATCTCAGCCAGGATATCACATGATTTCATTCTGAAAGACTTGGCAGCAATAGTTGAGAGTCAAAACTCACATGGACCTCATATTGTAGACCTCAATGGGCCTGGCTTCATGTGACTTTTTGGTCACTCTTTGGGAAGACTTTCCTCTGAGAGTTCTCCAGAACTTTCATTGAAATAAACTTCCTCAACATTTAATGGTTCCTGAATAAATTTAAACCCACAGTGCCTCCAACTTCATCCTTTAAAAATGGCTAGATAAGTACCATGACATTTTTTAAATTCCCATGACCAGATGGCACTGGAGTAACTTTGGATCTTATGCTGTTGATCATGAGTGTACAAGACAGTGCCTTGATTGACTTGGTTTCATGAGAATGGTGTAGAACAGAGATGCCAGTAATTTGGAGACTGCTGAGTTGGGGCCTAGAGCAGTGATGTGCAGGTGTGTGATAAAACATCTGTGTTGGGGCCATGTGGATCTGCCATTGGCTTCCAAATGGCTTGTGACTGACATGCTGCAGCCAGCAGACCCTTATATGTAAAGGCATCTTGTTATATGGAGATTTTTTAGGGCAATGTTCAGAATCAAGTTGCTATGGTCAAGGGGGCAAGCATGTGCGATAGAAGCCTGGTTGGTGCATTTATATGCAGACCCTGACACACCACATGTGACAGAAATCCCTCCAGCACTGTGCCCCAGTTGAAATCCTTGTATTTCAAGAAGCAAATACCAAACTCCAAGTGCAGCAGCAAGAAACACCACGAAAACTGGAGGATTACCAACTGGGTTCACAGTCCAAACAGGGAGACACTTAGCCCCAAGTTGCCACAGTTTACCTACAAAGAGAGAATTCAGAGCTGCTGCCACATGTTCATTAGGAAAATAAGAAACAACATCCTCCAGGTCACATAGAGGAAGACCCAGCTTTGATGGTCTCACTACAAAGAAAGCTAAAGCTTCTGACAACAACGTATATTTCAAGTGCCCAACCTCAGAGGCAGTTTCTCAAGAAGTCTTTAGGCAAGCAGAGCTCCATGTTTCTGGAGTGTTTACCCTTTCCCTTACTTTTGGAAACTCCTCTACCACCTTCAAGGTTGTGAACTCCTGAGCATTTTCCATTCCAGATGTGTATTAACAGATTTTCTAATTCTTCTCCTCTAATTGTGTCTTACTTGGGGCGAAGGTAATGTCAAGGCATTTTTCTGGATGAGAGTGGAAAGATTTTTGTTTAGCATATGTTTGCATACACATTGGATTCATTTTCCTATTTTCCATTTGAAATACTGAATCCCTGACACTAACCCATACTGTACTAGAATCTGACTACTAATCCTAATATGATGGAGAAAAAGAATCCTAACAGAAAAGAAATAGAAGCTGTTCAGAGAAGGCATGGTATATATTTGGACTTGCCTTTTGCAAGTAGGTGTTATAATTCTAGTCAATTTTTAATTGAAATAGTCCTCCATGTGTTTTTAAAGTTAACAAATATGTGAATTCCTGTCTCCCTTTCACTGTAGACTATTCAGCACATCTATTTTATATGAACATAAAGAATCCTACCTTTTATCACGTGTATATTTTTGTGCAGTAGCTGATTTGGCAGATACAAATTTTGAGAAGAGATCACTCCTCCTAGATGCTGTTGGAACTGAAAATTGAACCTATGGGTGAGCTTCCTAGGAGAACAACATTATACATAAATCCCTGTTAAGTAAATTGAATATTTTTAGATCTGTGAATGATGTATATTTCATGGTGAATTTGGATTGGCATATATGTTGCTACATTTTAAAATTTGTGTGTGTGTGTGTGTGTGTGTATACACACATACACACTCTCCAGATTTTTCAAAATATGAAATATATGTGTCTTATTTACACTCCCTAAATTCATTCATGTTCAAGTATGTGGATTTATAATCAACTTTTCACAAGATTATTTTCAGAAATATTCATCCATCTGAAATTCATATTTGTTTTCTATTACTGAAAACTAACTTCAGTGAATGGTGCATACGTATCCTGTTGATAGTCACAGCCGAAGGGGCCACAGCAAACTTCCAGGTGCCAGCAAACTTTCAGCTGCAGGCTGATGATTGGCTCACAGCGGCCTTAGCAACTTCTAGCTCATTGTCTCCTCTGTGGTGATGCTCATTGGAGATGCTCATTGAGATGTTTCCCCGCCTTTCAGACTTCCAGCTTATGATTGGCTCACAGCAGCCCCAGCAACATCTAGCTGATTGGCTCCTCTGCGGTGATGCTTATTGGGCTGTTTCCCTGCCCATTCAGACCATGGAGCTGCTCATTGGGGGACTTTTTTGGCTCTGCCCACGTGACCCAGCCAATCTGCCTCAAGAGCAGGAGGATTGTGAGAAGTGGATAGAGGCTTTTGTGGGAGGGAGAGGCTTTTGGGAAGCTGGTGTTGGGAGTTGGGGTTCTGAGGATTTTTCCTGAGAGGCTGTTTTGCTTGGCGTGTGTGGTTCTAAAAATAAAGTTAGTTTCTTTTGACAAGTGGATTCTGATTGTGCCCAGCCAGACAGCGGCATTTGGTGGCTCATATGGGGAGCGACTGAGGGTAACTGATAAGGTAAACTGCTCGCTCTTGAGGGCAGGGCGAGAGGATGGGTAGCCATTTTATAATTCCTATTTTGTTTTAAGTTGCCTGTCCCTGGAGATGAGTGAGATGGAAGAAAAACTGCTCACATCTGAGGAAAAACTATTTGTGTCTGAGGAACAGATAGGGAGAAAGGCTATAATAATTTTTTGTTGTTCCATTTTTATTTCGTTCTATCTCTTTTTTTGTTTGGTGTTATCTTGTTGGTTTGTATTATAGTAGAAATATGGGATCAAAAATTAGTAAAAAACAAACCAAAAAAGTGTTAAGTAAATTGTTAGAGGAAGGAGGCATCCCAGTAAAATCAAGAGCAGTCATGGCAATTGTTGATACAATACAAAAATGTAGACCATGGCTTTTTAAGGAGGAGTTGTTAAATATATCACAATGGAACCATCATGGTGCAGATTTAAAAAGAATAGAAAAGAAAAGCCCAGGGATTCTGCCAGTTGGCACATTGCCATTGTGGACATTCATATCTTGTTTGCTTAGTTCAAAGCCTTCAGTTCAGTCAATGGTAGAGGAAGAAGAAGACATATTGATTCAAGTAAAACAGAAGGTGTCTCAAGTTAGTCAGACAGAAGAAAAAATTCAAGTAAAAGAGAAGGTCTCTCGAGCTAGTCAGATAGAGGAAACTATTCAAGTAAAAGAGAATGTCTCTCGAACTAGTCAGACAGAGGAAAAAATTCAAGTAAAAGAGAAGGCCTCTAAAGCTAGTTAGACAGAGAAAGAAAGTGTAAAACAGTAAAAAACATCAGGGGAAATTTACAACAGGAGACTGCTACTAACACCTTTCTATCACCAGATGACATAAGTGTCCAACTAACAAGGCCACTTTCTTATGCTGGGAGGCCCCCAACTCCCGCAGTTGATAGTTAGGATCCTGAGACAAGATCTCAAATATTAACATGCCCTGTATTTGAGGGAGGAGGGCAGCGTGTTTACCATGCTTTAAATTTCAAAACAGTGAAGCAGCTAAAAGAGGCTGTAACAACCTATCGTCCTCAAGCACCCTTCAATGTAATCATGGTCGAATCCATTAACAACTTGAACATGAAGCCAGTGGATTGGGCTAATATGTGTAATGTTGTGCTAAATGGAGGACAATGCATGTTATGGAAGGTTGCCAATGAGGAATGTTGAAAGGAGACAGCTAGGTGAAATGCAGGAGCTGGTTATCCTCAGAGAAATCTAGATATGTTGTTAGGAAAGGGACCTTATGAAGATCAGCCGCAGCAAATTGCATATGATCATGGTGTATGTGCAGAAATTGGTGTAGATGCAATTAAGGCATGGAAGACTTTACAAGAACATGGAGGTTTACAAGGTCAATTATCTAAGGTAATACAAGGAGCTAATGAACCTTATGCTGAATTTGTAGATAGGCTTATTCAAAGAGCTACCAGAGTTTTTGGGAATACAGAACAAGCAATGCCATTACTAAAACAACTGGCTTATGAGCAAGCGAATCGTTGTTGCAGAGATATCATTAGACCATGGAAAAATGAAGATTTAAACACATTGATTTAATTATGTAGAGACATTAATGAACAAGAGCAAGTCATGGCAGCTGCAGTAAAACAGGCTTTAGTTGCCAGATACATTAATGAACAAGGGCAAATTGTGGCAGCTACAGTAAAACAGGCTTTAGATGCCAGACCAAGAACATGCTACCAATGTGAAGAAACAGGACATTTTAAAAGGAATTGGCCCATAGAAGGAGGGTTTAACAATATTAGGTATCAAAGGAGTAGAATACCAGGTATTTGGCCACAATGCCATAGAGGGAGACATTGGGCTAATGAGTGCTGTTCTCAAACCACCATAGAGGGTACTCAATTATCAAAAAATGAACAAGGACCAGGTGTTTATCCACGATATCATGGAGAAAGGCATTGGGCACAATTGCCAAATAAATGGACAGGGGGTTCCAATGCTCCGGGGCCCCAAACCACAAATATACAGAGCACTGGAGGAACCCAGCAACCCCAACAGGGTAGTGCCCAGGAAACATTGTCCATCAGATCCCTCATCAGACAAACCAGAGGGAGCACAGTGTTGGACATCTGTGCCTCTGCCAGATCAGTACTAACTCCAGAGATGGGAGTTCTAATCATTCCCACAGGGGTAAAAGGACCTCTTCCCAAAGGAACCATGGGCTTATTATTGGGATGCAGCTCTTCTACTCTAAAAGAACTTATGATAAGTCCTGGGGTGATTGATCCCGATTATGAAGGTGAAATAAAAATTATAGCCAGTTCTCCAAAGGACATATCGGTAATTTCACAAGGAGATAGAATAGCACAGTTACTAATAATACCCAGCCTATATGATAAATTTTCCAGTCGTACTGTAGAAAGATGTTCCAAGGGATTAGGCTCCACAGGTGTAGATTTGGCTATGCTTTCTTTAAATTTAGATTCTCGCCCCATGCTAAAACTAAATATTCAAGGGCATGAATTGAATGGGCTACTGGATACAGGTGCAGACATTAGCATCATCTCTCGTCAAGAATGGCAAAAACATTGGCCATTACAACAAGCCACTCAAACGCTTCGAGGCCTATAAGTGGCGACTAATCCCCATAGAAGTAAAATGGTATTAGATAGGAATGATCCTAAAGGATGTGAAGGAACTATACAGCCATATGAATTGGATCATCTTCCCATAAATTTATGGGGACGAGATGTCCTAGATCAATTAGGTTTGACATTAACAAATAACATCAACCAAAATGCAGCCACTATTATGACTAGACAAGGTTTTAGGAAAGAAAAAAGATTAGAAAAACAAGAATAAGTCATAGCAGCACCAATACAAATAGATCAAGGAACAGAGAGACATGGGTTGGATTTTCAGAAAGGGCCACTGAGACAATAAAAATTACCTGAAAATCAGAAAGACAGTATGGGTTCCTCAGTGGCCCCTGACTGAAGAAAAGATACAAGCAGTCCATGACCTGGTAAAACAACAATTAGCAGAAGGACATATACAACCGACTGTATATCCCCAAAATACTCCCATTTATGTCATCAAAAAGAAATCTGGTAAATGGAGACTATTGCAAGATTTTAGAGCCATTAATAATGAGATGGTTATTATGGGACCTGCTCAATCAGGGATTCCTCAATTGTCTGCTTTGCCAATAACCTGGTATGTTTTAGTTATAGATATTAAATATTGTTTTTTTTTTCAATTATAATTCATCCTAAGGATAGTCCAGGTTTTGCTTTTACTATCCCTGCACTGAATCATGAAGGTCCTGATCAGAGATATGAATGAAAAGTACTCCCTAAAGGGATGGCTAACAGCCCAACTATGTGTCATATTTATGTTAACAAAGTAATCCAGCCACTTAGAAATCAAAATTCTGAACACAAATATTTCACTATATGGATGATGTATTATTAGCACACAAAGCTAAAAACACATTGCTAGAAAGTTATGCCACACTTACAAACTTATTAAAAATTATAATGTAGAGATAGCAATAGATAAAGTACAATTAAATTTTCCAATTAATTATTTAGGAGTTCTGTTATCCTCAACCATGGTCAGTCCACCAAAAATTCAAATACGAGTAGATCAACTCAAATCACATAACGACTTTCAAAAGTTATTAGGAGACATTAATTGGATAAGGCCTTATCTAGGTATACCAACAGGAGAGTTGGGACCTTTATTTGATATCCTAAAAGGTCTATCAGATAAAAATTCACCCTGCATGTTAACACCTGAAGCAAGAAAGGCAATAAAAATCAATGAAACATATATGGAAAATATGCATTTGGATAGAATTGATATAAGTTTGCCTTTATTATTTATTGTACTACCAACAAAAAATATTCCTACAGGAGTATTTTGGCAAGAAGGTCCATTATTATGGATACATTTATCTTATTCTCCTTACACTATTCTTACTAGGTATCCTGAGGCTTTAGGATAATTAATACTCAAAGGAATTAAAGCAGCAAAGGGAGTGTTTGGAATTTCTTCCAATAAAATTTTTACTCCATATACTCTGAATCAAATTGATGAGTTAGCTAATGAGTTAAATACTTGGGCAATAATCATGGTCCAATCTAATGTTTCATTTGATAACCACTTACCATCTAACCCTTTATTTTCTTTTTGGTCATCGCATCCTGTAATTTTTCCAAAATTGAGAAGAAAAACACTTATCATGAATGCTTCAAATATATTCACTGATGTATCAAATAATGGTACAGCAGCAATAGTTATACCTGATAAAACTTATAAATTTTTAGTACCCAAACAATCAGCTCAAAAGGTAGAGCTTAATGCAGTATTACAAGCTTTTGAGATATTTAAATATTCTGTATTTAATTTATTTTCCGATAGTCAGTATATAGTTAATGCTATAGTATCCCTTAAAGTTGCTGGTAAGATTTCTCCTTTCTCTACTGTTTTCTCTTTACTTTCCAATATAAAAAGTCTAATCTGGGACAGAAAAGATCTATTCTTTATAAGACATATCAGGGCACATCCAAAAAGAAGATGATTTGACTCAAGGCCTTATCAGCTGATATCCAAAATTCCAGTTTGACTATCCTTACATCTGAGATAGAACCAGGATGCTTTTTTCATTATCTATTTTATTATTGCCCTTTCCCACATTCTATTTTGTTTTTTGAGCTCATACAGACCTAGTTTAATGTTTTGCTGATCAGTTCTATTTTTTGACAAAAGAGTTTTTGAACATTGCAATGGAGATTTCACGTGTAAAAAGTTATAAGGCCTTTACTATTAGGTTATGTGTTGTATGTATTATATTATGTGTGCACACTTGTGTTTTGTGTTATATGTTTGAATGTTCGTATGTCCATATATGATATATGATGAGCGCTCATAAAAAAAATGGATCCAAATATTTTTTTATTCACATTATTTAAATGGTTTAATTTAAATTGGGTAAAGAGCTGTTGAGGTTTGTTTTAAAATTTGAAAAAAAGGAGGTTAACAGATCTGTTTCCTTTCTTTCACCTTTCCTTTTCATTATATTTAATAATTATCTTCAAGACAATGTAAATAGTTAAGAAAATTGTTTTCTTTCAGTGCCTTCTGGAATGTTACATAATTTTTCTTTAGCCATTATTGCCAGAATTCCTATCTTCATCCCAGTGCTGGTGAAATCAAAGATAAAACCAATCTACAGCTTCTGCAATAGCCATCACTGAAATGCTTGCAGAACTTGCCTAGAAACATTGAGAACTCTCCTGTATGCATTGTAAACTATCTGTTTGTGCAGCGACTTGTGGTAGTGTTCGGGTATATTTGCTGATGATGTCATCGGTGGTACAATTTTTCCAAAAGGAGCTGTCAATTGGCTTGGTGTATCTTCCTCTCTTCTGTGTGTCATTATCGTCCAGCTAATGTTTGGGGGCCATTAGAGGTGAGGCAAAGAACCTCACCACCCCCCGGTGGTACAAAGACCTCTCCACAGGTGTTGCTGTAAACTGGACCGGTAGTCAGTGATGGGTAAGATCCAATTGCAATGGTACCAACTTAACGGGTAAGGACCATATGTGCTATTGGACAACCTAAGGCAGGCACTGTCCCTAAGCCACATGTGTGTTGTTTAAACAGAGAGGGGGAGATGTTGAGAGCCACATCCGAAGGGGCCCCAGCAAAATTCCAGAAGCCAGCAAACTTCCAGCTGCTGGCTGATGATTGGCTCACAGCAACATCTAGCTGATTGGCTCCTCTGCGGTGATGCTCATTGGGCTGTTTCCCTGCCCTTTCAGACCACGGAGTTGCTCATTAGGGGACTTATTTGGCTTTGCCCACATGACCTAGCCAATCGGCCTCAAGAGCAGGAGGATTGTGGGAGGTGGAGAGAGGCTTGTGTGGGAGGAAGAGGCTTTTGGGAAGCCAGTGGTGGCAGTTGGGGCTCTGAGGGTTTTTCCTGAGAGGCTGTTTTGTTTGGCGTGTGTGGTTTTAAAAATAAAGTTAGTTTCTTTTGACAAGTGGCTCCTGATTGTGCCCAGCAAGACTGCGGCATTATCCTAATATTTCTACAGTAACTGCCCCAGTTTAACAGCAATGCAAGTAGACTCTTATGGGACATGATTTGTATTTTGATGTTCATTTTTATTCAACACTGGTACATTACTATTTCTTCAGTTTATGCACATCAGAGGGTATATATTTCTTGCACAAGTTGGCAAATTTATAGGCATTTGTTTCACTTTCAATCACTTCCTGCTTCAGAACACATGCATTACTCCAGGTTTCTTAACTGGTCTATTCGTGAGACTTCTTTCCAAACATATTATTTCCGATTTTCTTTATAATTGTTTAAGCAAAACTCACACACCCTTCATGATAAACCATAACTATCATTTCACAATTAGATGTATAACTGTTTGGAATGAATGATTGTATATCAATATAAGATTTCTTATATATTTTCTGATATCAATTCAATCCATGATTTAAAGTGGAACCAGTTATATTATTTATTCACAGTATGGTCTATTCATGCATTATCTATATTCATAGACACAGGGTACACCTCTTTGTACCCCCAATACTAATTTATACGTTTTCAAAATATTGCTCCCAGTAATAGAGGAAGAAATACTCATGTCACCTGATCTAAATATGCATGTTATCACAGTAATATTCTGGACGCAAAATGCAAAATTCACACGTGTGATTGTACCAAAGCCTAAATGGACACTGAACATGGATTACTAAAAACATCCATGTCCAGCTTGCATAACGCTCTCAAATGTCAATCCTATCGGTGACTACATATTTGTTTCTTCCTAATATATTCAACCTCAAAACTGTTGAAAATGTCTAATACTATCACTCACCCTGTACTTTGCCTGTTTTCCTAATGTCTCTATTGATATCGGCTTTCCTACATATTTTCCCCAGTTCATCATTGTGACTGACCCTTCACATGTGCTGACATTGATATTCACTCTCTAACCAAAACCCAATTGCTAAAGAACTTTTGGTACAAATACTAAATTCACCCTTGTTCCAAAATCTACTGACTATCTTCCTGATCCTATTGATTATCCCTGTTTGAGTGGATGTTCTCCTCTACATTCAATCATCCAAGGTACATGTCCTATGGCATTGTATATCGACTTATCTGAGACATGTGTGCAGAACGTAATTTAAAGCTATGTATCGCAATCATTTGCCCAATGCACTTCTGAGCTTCAAATCTCACCTAGATTTCTGTTTACATACTTATATTTCACCTCTGTATTCCTATAAATATTGCAGGTTCCCAATACCATTATTCATCCCACAGAATGATTCCTAAACCAAATCGATCCTGTTATTATCCCTAACCATACACTCTTGCCTCAATCTAACATTACAAAAGAGCAGGGACAGAGTTCATCTTACAATACAGGAATGTAGGGGATCTTACACCTGCTGAGAACCTCAAATTTCTATGCAGAAATGATCCCTGGAGAAGATGTAGGCAGCTATGAAGGACCTGAGAGAGCAAAAGCCATCTTCCATGGCAAACACCTTGTGATAACGAAGGGATGTGTATGAATCAGCCTCTCTTTTCTTAATGTAGAGAAGATGGACCAAACCAGACCTGCGTGGAGAGGTGTTCCCGGGTGGCCATTGTTGATATACCATTCAAACTTGTCAAAGTGTCACAGGAAGTAGGGGCAGCCTCCATCTCATGAGACCCATGAAAGCAACTGTTAGGACAAAGTGGTTGCCAAGGCAGTGATCTCATTCAGTTCCTGAAGGAGGTGACCTACCTAACTTCGTTGGTGATGTAACTCTCTGAAATTGGGATCCAAGAAGCCAGGCACCCAGAGCCAGTCCCAGTCCCAGTCCCAGTGGTCGAACTTGTTTGGATTTACCAAGGACAGAGTCAGTCTTTCTTGGTACCTAATGATATGAGGATGGCCAAATGCCAGTAGAGCTCAGAAAAGGGGCCTTTCCCTAGATAGCAGGTATTGGCTCAATGCTGCCTGCTGACAACTTCGTAGAGTGGGCCAAGAAGAACAGATCTGAGACAGGCCAGGCCATTTTGGGGCAACATAGTATGGCCCACCAGTCAGAGGACACTCCAGATAGTCACAGACCTACTTGGGGGAAGGAGGTGCTTTTGTGGATGTGGATGTGAGTTTGTGGTTTTGTCTCATGTTCTGAAAATAGGTAGGAATGGTGGTTTGTATGGTTTGGAGTTGACTATTTCTAGGAAGTCGTTTGGCAAGGCGAGTGTTTCTATGTCTGTGTATCCACTGTGTTCGTGGTTGTAGTCTTTAGAAAAGAGAATGCATCAATGGAGGTTTCCTGTCTAGTTGGAAGCTTCCCAGCATTCCTCCTGCCCACTTTATAAATGGACTGTGGCTTGCCTTATGGATGGGCAACACCTACTATCTTCCTAAGGTCCTCTACACATCTTGATTTCTGGCCTCTCTCCAGAATAGGCTCATGGTTTTGTGGCCAAGATATGTACCACCTCCAAAATCTGTTACATGGCCATGTAATGGATAGCTGAAGGGAATGGGAACATCTCAGAAAACTCAGATATCAGTGTAACCAGTAAAGTCTCAGTTTAAAAACCTTGCTTTGGCCCATTTGCTTACCTATGGTTATGTTGCCCTGAATGTCAGGAAGGTATTTGCCTCAGGCCACCCCTTTCTGAAGCCTGAAGAAAACATTTTTCAAATGGAAATGAATGGGCATCACCTGTGGATCTTTGCTTAATTGCTTTGGAAAGAGATGTGTCTGAATCAGCCTCTTGGCCCTGTGTGAGGTTGGGGCTTTGATTCTCAGAAGGTGATAGATCTTAAGAAAGATCCCATGTGTGCTTGGGTGTTCTATTGCCTCCAACTCACATAAAGGATTTATACCCAACAATCAGTAGGATTAAATTGGAGAATCAGAACAGTATTAACGGCAGGCCTATTTGATCACTCCTGGTTCACAGGAAGGGTGTCTAGGTCACCCTGACTTTAGGCAAATGAGGGGCAAGGGAGTTTATTTTGGAAACTGTCTTGGGCTTCGCCCCTCATGGAAAATTCCATTCAGAGGTTACGATGAGTGTCTATATGGAAGATGATGAGGGCCATGTGGCAGTGTTTTGGTTTTAATTGTGGTCATTTGTGTGCTGGTTGGAAGAGATGACTGGGTACACCTGGACCTGAACTCTGGTGTGATTCCCCTTAGAGACTGAGTTCTGGAACTGACTTCAGGGAAGTATTGCCATTAATTTTGGTGGGAGTTTAGGAGGCCACACATGAGAGTCGCCCTTGGAAACTGAGATCTAGTCTCAGGGTGTCTTTCCACAGTGCACTGGGAATCTCCACCAGGATATAAGACGATTTTATTCTGAAAGACTTGGCAACCATAGTAAAGAGTCAAAACACATATTGAACTCACATTGAGTAGACATCAATGGGTCAGGCTTCATGTGACATTTTGGCCACTCGTTGGGAAGCGTTGCCTTTTAGAGTTCTCCAGAGCTTTCATCCTCACCATTTAATGGTTCCTGAATGAATTGAAAAACCAGTGCATCCAACTTGATACTTGAAAAATGGCTAGATAAATACCATGAAATTTTTGAAATTCCCATGACCAGGTGGCACTGGAGAACCTTTGGATGTCCTGTTGCTGATCATGAGTGTACCAGACAGTGCCTTGAATCACTGGGTTTCATGAAAATGGTGTAGAACAGAGATGCCAGTAAGTTGGAATTTGCTGAGTAGTGGGCCTAGAACAGTGGTGGGCAGGTGTGTGATTAAACATCTGTGTTGGTGTCATGTGGATTGGCCATTGGCTTCCAAATGGCTTTTGACTGACATGGTGCAGCCAGCAGACCCTTGCATGTAAAGGCATCTTGTTATATGGAGAGGTTTCAGGGCAATGTTCAGAATCAAGTTGCTAGGGACAAGGTGGAAGTCTATGTTGGATATAAGACTGGTTGGTGCATTCTCCTGGCAGACCCTGACCCACCACACATGACAGAACTCCCTCCAGCACTGTGTCCCAGTTGAACTACTTGTATTTCGTGAAGCAAACACCAAACTCCCATTGCAGCAGCTAGAAAGACCATGAAAAATGGAGGATGACCACATGGCTTCAGAGTCCACACAGGAAGACACTTAGCCCCCATTGGCCACAGTTAACATACAAAGAGAGAATTCTGCACTACTGCCTCATGTTCATTAAAGAATAAGAAAACATGTGCTCCAGGTTACATAGATGCAGACCCAGCTTTGATGGTCTCACTGCAAAGGAAGCTAAAGCTCCTGACTACAACATATATATCCAGTGCCCAAACTCAGAGGCAGTTTCTCATAAGTCTTCCGGTCAGCAGAGCACCATGTTTGTGAAGTGTTTACCCTGTCCCTTACTTTTGGAAACTCTTCTACCACCCCCAAAGTTGTGAACTCCTGAGCATATTCCATTCCAGATAAGTATTTATAGATTTTCTAACTCTTCTCCTCTAATTGTGTCTAACTTGGGGCGAAGGTAATGTCAAGGCATTGTTCTTGATGAGAGTGGGATGATTATTTTAGCACATATTTGCATAAACATTGGATTGATTTTCCTAATTTTCATTCGAAATACTGAATCACTCCCACTAACCCATACCCTACTAGACTCTATATTCTGACTCCTAATCCTAATATAATGGAGAAAAATAACCCAAAATGAATAGACATACAAGCATTTAAGAGGAGGCATGGTGTATAATTGGACTTGCCTTTTGCATTATGTAGAATTGGAGTTATAAATCTAGTCAATTTTTTGTTGAAATAGTTCTCCATGTGTTTTTTTAACTTTTGTTGTTTGTTGTTCAAAACATTATATAGTTCTTGATATATCATATTTCACACTTTGATTCAAGTGAGTTATGAACTCCCATTTTTATCCAGTATATAGTTTGCAAAATCATATCAGTTACGCATCCATTGATTTAAATATTGCCATACTAGTGTCTGTTGTATTTTGCTGCCTTTCCTATCCTCTACTATCCCCCCTCCCCTCCCCTCCCCTCCCATCTTCTCTCTCTACCCCCTATACTGTAATTTATTTTTCCCCCTTGTATTTTTCCCTTTCCCCTCACTTCCTCTTGTCCGTAATTTTGTATAACCCTGAGGGTTTTCTTCCATTTCCATGTAATTTCCCTTCTCTCTCCCTTTCCCTCCTACCTCTCATCCCAGTTTAATGTTAATCTTCTTCTCATGCTCTTTATCCCTACTCTGTTCTTAGTTACTCTCCTTATATCAAAGAAGACATTTAGCATTTGATTTTTAGGGATTGGCTTCCTTCACTTAGCATAATCTGCTCTAATGCCATTCATTTCCCTGCAAATTCTATGATTTTGTCATTTTTTAATGCTGAGTTAAACTCCATTGTGGCCTCTGGCGTGCGCCCAGGTTTCCGTTCCTGTCTTCCTGTTTGTTAATTTCTGGCCTATTTATTGTTGTGACCAGGACCTTAGTCAATGCCTTAGTCTGTCTTTTGCATCTCTCATCTTCCCTTTGCTCCCTTTCTTTCTCTTTGTTTCTCTCATATAGTATACTTTCTCGGCTTCTCTGACTAAATCTCCCAAAGTCATATCTTGTGATCCCTCTAAGAGTTGTAACTTTCTTTTAATATCCAGGGCAGCTTGCCCAATGAAGGCCATCATGACAGATGCCTTTTGATCCTCTGCCTGAGGATCAATAGGGGCTCGAGCCTTTGACTGAGGGGGAAACCTGTCCTCAGGGAAGACTTAAAAAAGCGGAGCTTGCGATTGCCTCAGCAGACACCACCGAAAGACAGATCCAGGAGGAGAGTGGGGATGACACATGGTGAGTGACCCACCATGGGACAAGCAGTTTCGTCACATGATTTGTTTTTGTCAGGCCTCAAGGAGGCCCTCAAGACATAGGGGGCACATGTTAAGAAAAAGGACTTAAAATTATTTTTTTCATACATAGGAGAATTGTGTCCATGGTTTCCCCCTGAAGGGTCCATTGATGGTAGAAAATGGCTTAGAGTAGGAGACTGTTTAAACCATTTTTTTTGTTGTTGTTGAAGAAAAAGTCCTAGAACAAAGGTATATTAGACCTTTTGTAGACATTAATATTTTATTAGATTTTTAAACACCTAGAAAAATTTGTAAGTTTAAATTTAAAGACATTTATATTTATCTGTTTATCCAATTTAAATCGAACCATTTAAATCACGTGAATTAAAGATCTTTGGATCCACTTTGAAATAGTAAGCTTGCCTTAATTTGATTTTAATTGGAGTCAGTGGTCTTTTCTTGCATCCTGGTGTAATATTTTGTAGTTTCCCATCGAGATGACCCTGCCCCAATAGATCACAAGACCAGACTACTGGAAATTCTGAAGCTGGCCTTCCCTCCAGGGCTCCGGCATGAAGAGGCAATTTCCAAGGCCTTGGTGTGAGATTTTGGTCCAGGGAGCACTGCAGTGAACCACCGCCCTAAAACTATTAGCAAGCACATGGTGGAGGAGGCCTCCATAGGTAACTGGCGCCTATATAACATCTGATATCCGGTTAAGGGAGATCTCTTCTGATGACAGAGTGGTGTCCTGGGGAGACACACATATACTCCTGTCTGGTACAGTAACGAGAATCATTCTGTCCTCTGTTATGTTCTGTAGGGAATTCCTCTGAAAGCATAGAGAGGTGCCAATGGGCACGCAGGAGCTCCTATCCCAGAGCTTTAGCAAGACATTGCATAGTTCCTCTGTTTTTCTGTTTCTGCGCTGGTTTTCTGTTGTTTTGTGTGTTTTGTTCTGTGTTTCATATGTTTTTTTTTTTTTTTTGCTTTGTTTTAGTGTGTTTTGTTGTGTGATTTCTGTGGTAAAACTTAACTGAAAATGGGTAATAAAGCAAGTAAACTGACACCCATTTGGACTGTGTTTTAAAGAACTGTGATGAACTTTAATACACTTTGTTAAGCAGGATGAGAGAAACCCCTAGCTGGCTGCCTGGAGCACACCCACTGCAGAGGGCAATGCCTGCTGGGGACCTAAGAACTGAGTATCTCCCAGGTTAACACGTGAAACTCCTTAAAACCCCTTGTCCCTTCAGATCGATAGAATCACAACCATTGGGCAGAGACCCCTGTTTTTCTCCTTTGTTAGCAAAGCAGTAAATCTCCCTTTTTCTTTTTCTCAAACCCTGTCCTCGTTATTAAATTGGTATTAATTGGCTTCAAAATCAGGAACCAAACTTTAAGTTACAATTTTTGGTACCCCCCACACCCCGGAACTCTTTGAGAGCTGACTACTGAAATGTTAGGAGACGGAGCGTGCTTGGGGTGGAACCGAACAAGAGGAGCTAATCCTGTAAGTGAAAGGAGGGACTGAGGGACTTCCAGCAGCTGCCCAAGCCCTGTTGCTTCAGAGAATTACCTACTTCCTTCCCTGCACTGTAAGGATTTTGCCATCTCTGTTTTCTTAAAAAAGAGAAAAAGAAAAAGGGGACACTAAATACAGTAAAGTCACCATGGAGACCCTTGATTTTACATTTCAGGTTGTCCCTCTGTGAAAACATCTGGTTCCCTTGTGGGAAAATCTATGGTGCCACTGGTGTAGGAGATTTTTCTCTTATCTGCTCTGGTTTAAAGGCTTCTGTCTGTAAGCCATAGTCTGGAGCTCCTTTCAGTCTGTCTTGTGTCTTTGTTTCTGGCCCTTTAAGACATGTGCAATAATGTGTTGATATTATAAATCATTTCTTGGGAATGATCTTAGCTGAATGTGTATCTAAATGATGATGTTTTATTGTAACAATCTGGCATCTGAATGGGTTTTTGAAGCATTGCACAATCTTGCAGTTAAAAGTCGGGTTTAGGAAATTGTTTAGTTTATGATTTCAGATAATTCATGCCAGAGAACTTAAATACTTAGGATGGAAAACTAGAGAACTCTACTTCCAAGTTGGCAAGTAACTTCCCAATCATTCAGGCTTTTTTTTCACCAATTTTTAATTGGGTAGCCTGGGAAAATGTCACTGTGTCTACCAGTGCATTAATTTGGACAAGGATAGTAAATCATAGTATGGTATCTGTTGACAAAACAAGATATAAAGATGTAAAATTTTGTAAACTGTGTCTTAAACTTGTATCATAAAATTTTGTGAATTTTGTCTTAAAATTGTATTATAATTTTCAACATCTGAACCTGAAAATTATGGTTGAAATGCCTTAGGCCTGAGGTATCTGCTCAGAATAGCAGCTTTTTCCTGCTCCTTCCAGACCTCAGCCAGGACTTATGTTGAATGGCAAATGAAAGAGGCCTGCAAGCTCAGTAGGAGAGTGATCTGAGGCCTAAAAAAAATTAAATTGTATGGTATTTACTAATTAATGGCCAGTCAATTTTTCTAGGACTCTTATTTTTTCCTTAGATTCTTTATTTTTTTTTGAGCTCATGATTTTGATCCTAAAGACCTAGGATGATGTTTTTCTGAC